>NW_026126575.1:3335000-3647500 GCF_943737965.1 Phodopus roborovskii
TTCCTGAATGACTAGGTTCCACTCTCAGGTTTGGATTCAGGATCCTCTACAGCTTGGGCTGGGAACATTGGGAGCAGACAACAAAGGGAAGCTGTGAGCATTGTAGGGATTGATCCCAGGGAGTTCTGGTCTGGTCTGATGATACCTCAGCTGGTGTCAGGTGCACAGTGGGAAGACCTTCCTGGTTCACTCTGCACAGTGGAAGGTGAGAACTTTTTAGAAGTGACCCTATCCTATTGACCCCAGTAAAATAGCTGGGTGCTGACTGGGGCAGGGTTTCCCAGGAGCCCTTCTGAGATCTGGAGACAGCTGGCAGGTAGGTTCCCAGCAGAGAGATTCCTATACTGCATGATGTGAAGCTGTCAGTCTCAGAATATAGAGGTTAGCTTGGAGTAGGCCTTGATAATCTGTTCTATCCAGTGGGAGCTGGCAGTCATTGAGATTTCATGTGTGACTAAACTAGCTGATTAGAGAGGATGGACATCCCATCTGACCAGCTTGTGACCTCTGCCTTTTGCCTGTAACTACATATACCTTCTGAGGACCAACAGGCCCTGGGAAAAATGAGACATTGATTTCCAGCTGTATTAGTGTAATTTCTTTTCATACTAAACAATCAGTGCAACCTCAGATAAAAGGGACATTGGAGGGACAAAGGAGCGGTCTATTTTGTGGTCATGTAGGTGACACTGAGGAGATGAATAAACCACGTCCACATGCATCTCTGTGGCTGAGGATGGATGAACATTCTCTTTTCCCTCATCTGTACATCACGAACAGCCTGGTTATAAAGCCAGCTGAGCTATGAACTGTCTTGGGCCAAGGAGTGGAGTCAGTAGGGCTCCTGGGCTCCTCACCTGAAGCCTGCGTGCTCACCCTGCACTGCAGGAGAGGCTGAGGTGATGCTCAGCAAGACAGAGAAGGCTGTAGGGCTATAGCAGTCTCTCTCATGCAACCTCTCGTTGATGCCATTTTGGGTGGGTTTCTGCTGCTCCATGTTGCAGCTGGACATGGCACAACATGTTGGCGAGAAAGTCCCTGGTAGTATGATGGCCAATGGTAAGTGGGGTGCAAGCCTATGTCTCAGCAGAGTGGAGGCTGGGAAAGTGTGGGACCAGGAGAGGATGAAAGTGGCGTGGCCTGCACTGTGCCCCTTCTGTCCTCAGTGCTTTCGGAGGATGGAAGAGAAGTCTTTGTCCTGTTTTATGTGCTGAGAAGGCAGAAGGAGACATAATCCTTCAATTATTTGTGTTAGAGGAGGTTATGAAACAGGTAAAATGACCAAAATCTCCCCCAAGGTCTTGGGGTGAAAAGTGGAGCACTGTGAAACACTAGCAAATTGTTTTTAATGTTAATGAGAAGCGACCTCTCGTTCATGTTTGTTTTTCTTTTAAGTAACTGAGTTTCTGGGGGCTAGGGTGATTTGACTCCCCAACTGACAGCTGTCACACCTTTCCCTGGTGCCAGGATGCCTTAAGCGATGTACTGCCAGCCTTGCAGTTGCCAGTTGCCCTCATGGCACCTGGCTGCTTTGAAGCTTCCTGGATGCCTTAGGGAACTAACTGCACTGCGATCAGCCCCTTGCTGGGGAAGCTTGATGCTGTCTTCTGAGGCACCGTCCCAACCACACAGTGGTTTAGACAGCTTGCAAGAGACTTTCTGTCCATCATCAGCCTCTCTGAACTCTAGATGACCCTGTCACCATTTCCAGCCACACCAGAGAGTCTTCCTCTGGTGGGCTCACAATGAAGGGCTGTGCTGTGGTTGGTGCAAACAGAGCCCATTTGCATGAAACTTTGCTTCTTAATGGTACCAGCAGCCTTGCCACATCCCCTTTCTAGATACATAATTTGAGTTGCCAGCTCCTTTCTTGAGTCAGCTGAGAGGCTGAGCTGCACTTAAAACTAGGCTAGTCCAGACTTACAAGAGACGATAATCAGAGCAAATGGAGAGGTATGAAACTCTGAAGTTTCCAGAGGCAGGGCCTCGGCCTGAAAGCTCTGAGACTATTGGAATCACAACAGCTTTTCAGAGCTGGAGAGCTGGGGGTTAAAGGACAAGGCAATGAGCCTCTGGCCTGAGCACCTAGAACCCCAAGTCTCTGGCTTCTACAGCCCCCACCCAACTTTCTTTGTAACTCAAACTTGCTGTCCTCCTGCCTCAGCCTCCCAAGTGTTAGAATAAAAGGTGCATACTAGCACACCCAGCTTCCTATGCAATAATTCTACCCATGTAGAACAAAAGGTTTCCAACCCTCTTATTCTAGTTTGGTTTCTGTTGCTATACTAGACACCATGGACAAAGGGAAACTGGGAAGGAAAGACTGATTTTCTCTCACAGTCCATTAAGAGAATTCAGGGTAGGAGCTTGAAGCAGAGATCATGGAGGAATTCTACTTTATTGGCCTTACTGCCTGCTTCTGCAGGCAGCTAGCATTCTTATACAACCCAAGACCACATGCTCAGGGATGGTACTGTCTGCAGTGGGCTGGGCCCTTCTCCATCAATTAGCAATTAAGAAATCCCCCGCCCCCAACACACAGACATATAGACATGTTCACAGGCCAATCTGATAGAGACAATTCCTCAGTTGAGGCTCCTTCCCAGGTGTATCAAATTGATAACCAAGCTGCACTATCACACAGCTCATCGGTAGCAATCATAAAACCAAATGTAGCCATAGTGCTCTACACAATCTCTGCCCATAGGCACACAGTTAGACCATGGCTAATAACAGGTAGTACACAAGTCAGCCTGCTGCAATGCAAAATTCCAGTTCTGTGGCCTAAACAAGGTAGACAGCCACATTCCTCTATATAAGCAGTCTGAAGGGAAGCAGTGTGGGCTAATATGGCGGCTCCTCCAGGTTGTAGTGTGTCACCATAGATGGCTCACTGGAGGAAAGCAAGTAGGATGTAGCCACATGGCCTCTGTTCCAATGCCCTTAGTTATGAAACCAGGATCCATTACTGGTTTGAGTAGACAGTTGCAGCTTGCCCTACCTACCCCTTGGTTGCAAGCACTAGCAGATCTCACCTTTCCAGGGGTCTGCAGAATAGCATCTGTGAGGCCATGATTAAGTATGACTCCCAGGACCTTATGAATATGATTTTGGGGCATCCTTGAGGAGTGTGGAGCCAAGGATAGAACTTCTAGAGCAGTGGGTTGTGAGGAGGGAAAACTGGAACCAGAGAAGCCAGGAACTCCCCATGCAAGCTGCCTTGGTTGAGGAGGTGAGGTCACAGAGGAAGGAATCCTGACTGTGAACAGAAGCAGGTCCTCCAGTACCACTATGAGATACTCCGGAATAGAGCCAAGACCACACTGTGGCAATAGGAAGGAGGGGACAAACGAGTTTTCCTTATGTTGCTTTGGCTAAGGGTGTCAGGGAGAGCTGCTGGAGGTAGCTGTGGACATCACAAGTGTGAAAAGGGTAATTGAATTCGGGAACTAAGTGTGAGCAGGTCCTATTTGATTTGAAGCTATGCACACACAATGGAGATGACTGTGTGGGACCATTCTAATACACAGAGTGAGCAACATCCAACACATGTCTAGACCTTATCACTTTCAATAAGGAAGGGATGAGGGGCTGGAGAGATTGCTCAGCAGTTAACAACACCTGTTGCTTTTTATGAGGACAGAGTTCAGTTCCTAGCACACACACGGTGGCTCACTGCCACCTGTAATTCTAGCTCCACAGGATCAAATACCCTCCAGCATGCACACACACAACAAGAATGGCCCTAGCTCCCGAGAGACCCCAAAGAGACCCAGAACACAATCAGAGTGTAGTACAAGGTAGAGAGAGAGATGTATGGGGGATGAGAGAAGGCAGACAGTGCCGAGGCTGAGGGTGGCAGGGAGTGCCATGTGAGTACAGTTGGGAGGCCAGAATGAAGCTGCTTAAATGTTCCCTAGCATAGTGGGAAAGGTGGAGGAAAGAAATATGGATGACTAGGACGGAGTGGAGAGCTAGGGGCTTGAGTCAGACTCTAGGACAAGCAGATCAATGCCAATGACACAAAACAAAGTTATTAGGTCCCCAGGGAGTGCTGACTACTGAAGCCTTGCCACTTTGGCAGAAGGAGGCCACCTGTGCTCCACAGCAAAGTTGTGGTTGGGATGACCATCAACAGAGGACTCCCAGGATTTGTGCCAGCTTGACAGCAGCTCTGACTCACCGGGATGACAGATGGTCCTCTCTTCTAAGAGTGCCCTAAAGGAGGATGGTGGGAAATGAAGGCCCCTTCTCTTTTTCCCCTTGTCCATCTTGACCTGATGGGCCTATCTGGAAGCCTGGGTGCATAGCTGGAGATCCCCACATTATATTGTGGGACAAGGATGTCCCACGTAGTTGCCAAACTAGTGTGGGCTGGGTCCCTCTTCCAGCCCTTATGTTAGAAATGTTTACTATTATTTTTTTACTGTTACTTATTGTGTGTATGTATATGGGGCAGAGTGGGGTGCACACATGACATCATGACATGTGGAGGTCAGAGGACATCTTGTGGGAGTCAGTTTTCTCCTACCAGATGAGTCCCAGGGATTGAACTCAGGAAGTCAGGATTGGCAGCAAACACCCTTACCTGCTGAACCATCTCACCAGCCCTCACATGTGTTTTAAATGTGACTGCAATGTCATTCAGGGCTGCATGCAGAATCCATCATCTTTACTCTTTCTGAAAAGAGCCAACTGTCCTGGGGGCACTGAAAGTTTCCACCATTACAGACTCCAGTAGCTTCACTTGGTGTATATATTTAAATAGTATTAAAAATATATATTGTTATTATATTCATATAACATGTATGTTGATGTAATTATAATAAAACATATACTTCAGTAATATGTGCACAGAGTTTAAACAACTATGCATATAATGTCATTTTTAATTGAAACATTAGAATGATTTTATTTCACATGCATGGGTGTTTTGCCTGTGTGTATGTCTGTGCACATGGGCATGCAGTGTCTGAGGAGGCCCCACTCCCCTGGATCTGGAGTTACAGATGCAAGCTGCCATCAGTGCTGGAACCAGACCTGGGTCCCCTGAAAAGCGGCAAGTGCTCTTTACTCTCTAGCCTTGTCACTTCTAATTTAAATACGAGGGCAGCAGTTGTGTGTGGTTTAACAATGAGGATGTAGCCTGTTAAATGTCACTCACTGTTCACAGTGGAGTTACCTTGATGACCTCAATAGGCACTATAATCTGATGGGGACGTCATCTGTGGCCCACCATTGGCCGACACATTGCGTGTTCATATCATATGTAACCTAACTCAGAATGGTCCGTATAATGACCAGGCCTTCTCTGCGAGGCAGTTCTTCTTTTGCTTGTCTTTCCTCTAAGTTTTCTTGGAGCTTCAGATCCCTACTACTTGAAATCAATAGATGTGCAGAGGCAGGCCCCTCACCAAAGAGGCTGATGGTGCTAGGACCCTTCTCGAAGGTCACCGAGAAGATGAAGAGGATGTGTTTGAATGACACCTGGCAGTTGAGGAAAGATTCAGAGTTTTGTTAGTGGCACTAAGGATAGACCTGGGGCTTAGCACGTGCTAGGTAGACAATCTCCTCCTGGGCTTAACCGCCAGCCTCGCCTGCTGCTGCTCTTTCCATTGCACCTGAACATTCTCTCAGGTCTTCCTTTTGCACCAAGGAGTGTAGCAAGATGGTTGTGCTAACTGAGCCCAGTACCCCTCCCCATCCATGTTTCATTAAAGCAGGTGCTCTGTAGCCACTGAGCCTAAATGTCCTCCTAGATGGGCACTTTCGAGAAGTGAGTCCCTGGAAAGGCTGCCAGGCTGCCTGGTAGGCCTCTCCATGCTCACTCACAGGCCATTAACTTCTCAACAGCCAAACACCAAAAGCCTTGATACAAGCCACAGCTGTTAAGGAACAAGCAATAAGTGAAATAAACCCTGTTTCAAATTGCAATGGCTTTGCATGGCTTCCTGGGTTGTCTTTGCATTTTTCTAGACATGAGGCTTGTCCTGTGACTGCTCCATCCCTTGCTAGGTGCATGTGCCCCTGAGATAGCACCCCTCCCTTGGTGACCGTCACCCCCTTCACTGTATTCTTTCCTTTTCCAAATAGAGGTGGGCCTCAAAGATACCCCCATCCTGGGGGCATGAGGGTTAAGAGCAGAGCCCTTTCTCTGCTGTACCACTGGATACTAAAACAGTCTGAGACATTCATCCCTCAGCTGAAGAGGCCAGTGAACATTTTTCTTTTGGATGCCAGTGGTGTGAGTTGGTGACTCTTAGGTTTGGATCCCTGGACTTGCACATAGGGCTTCTATCGCTGTGAAGAGACACCATGACCATGGCGATTCTTATAAAGAAAGCATTTAATTGGGGGGGGCAGCTTAGAGTTCAGAGGTTCTGTGCGTTATCATCATGACAGGGAGTATGGCAGAGTATGGCAGAGTGCAGGCCTGGTGCTGGAGCTGAGAGTCCTACCTCTTGCAGGCAACAGGAGGTGGACTGAGACACTGGGCAGTGTCCTGAGCATAGGAACCCTCAAAGCCTGTCCTCACAATGACACACTTTCTCCAACAAGGTCATACCCACTCCAACAAAGCCACACCTCTTAATAATGGCACTCCCTATGAGATTATGGGGGCCAATTACATTCAAACTACCACAGGGAGTATATTACATACATGGGCTCCTTTCCTTGTCCCTAGCCATTCTGCCACCCTGGATCTTCTGTAGAGGGACACATTGTCTTCTTCAAGCCCCACTCATGTTGGTGCATGTCTATTTTGCTGCACATGCAGCCTACGTATGCAGGAGGCCATACACTCTGTCTGCCCACTTGAGAGGCACTGATACACAATTACCATGTCCCTAAGATGCTTCCAGGCTGCTCGAGTGGACACTGAGTTCACACTTACCCATATTTTCAAACAGCAATATGTGCACAAACAAATCAAACTCTGAGTTATTTGCAAAGTCATTGTCTTAGCTTGTTTGTCATTACCATGACAAAATACAGGAGATAGGATACTTTATGAAGGAAAATGGTTTATTTTTCCTCACTATTTTGGTTCAAGGTCAAAGGTCCATATTTGGTGATGACCTTCTTACTTGACAGAGTCGAGGTGACATGACCTAGAGAAACAGGGTGTGCACATGCATTTTGTGGGGGTCTCCCTTTTTATAAAGATGTAATAATGATTCAGTCTCTGCTCACCAGGGCTCCACTTCTTGCCCTTATCTAAAAATTTCTTAGGTTTTAAAATTTTTATGTGTGTGTTTTGACTGCATGTATTATGTTTATCACATATGTACCCGGTGTCCCTGGACATTAGAAGAAGACATTGGATCTTCTGGAACTGTAGTTACAGGTAGCTGTAATGCCACATTGGGTGCCGGGAACTGAGCCTGGGTCCTCTGTAAGCAACAGGGCCGAAAGACTGCAGAGCCATCTCTCTGCCTCTCCTCAACACACTGACCCCCCAACCCTGTGCCCTTATCTAATCCTAATCATCTCTAAGGTCTCAACCTCTGAGCACCAGCTGGTGGTGCTTCTTAATTGTCTTCCTCCCTCCCTCCGGTGTGTGTGTGTGTGTGTGTGTGTGTGTGTGTGTCTGTGTGTGTGTGTGTGTGTGTATGCTTTTTTTTGAGACAGGTTTTCTCTGTGGCTTTGGAGGCTGTTCTGGAACTAGCTCTTGTAAACCAGGCTGGTCTCTAACTCACAGAGATCTGCCTGACTTTGCCAACCGAGTTCTGGGATTAGAGGTGTGTACCACCACTGCCTGGCTATTTGTTGCTTTATTAATAGCCTGACAATGGGAATTAAATTTCAACACAAAAAACCTTGGATGCCACACTCAAACCATATACTAATGATGTTCCATTGCCAATGTAGTAATAATAAAAAAAAATAGCAGAGGCAATAATAGGAAAAAGTCAAGGTGACCTTTTGAGTTCATATGATATGACTATGAAGAAATGAAAAAATGACCAGAAGAAGGTTCAGTTCATGTTCAGTCAATGGCCAGATTCAAGGCAGGTATTTGGAGACAAATGATATATGTTATCATACATTGGAATCACCTGCCTCAGGCTCCAGTATCAGGAGCAGTATCAAAGCTGAGATGCTGTTTGTGGCTGGTGTCTGCTCATCTAGGCTCAGCTTGTTCATGTGTCTCTGAGCAAGAACGAAGTTGAGCTATAAAGTGGGCCTAATTGGGCAGCCCAGGCTGGGGCTCTGCTCTGTGTGTTGCTTATTGTTCTATGCAACCAGTGGGGCAGCTGGGTGTATGCTCGTGGCAAGGAGGGACCTCTAGAGCTCCCTCCTCAGAGGAAGCAGTGGTCTGTGGGAGACTGAGGCTGCGGTCTAGTGAGGGGGGGAAAGGAAAATAGGTTGAGGAGACACTGTTGCTGTGAAGCTGGGCAGGGAGCAGGTAGGTGGGGAGAAAGCCGTGGAGAGGAGGGTCCAGACAACATCCTATTTACCTTCTCATTCCCAGAGCTTCAGTGTGCTGGGCTCCATGGACAGGCTGTGTGTTGTTTGCATATGTATATGTGTGTGCCACTGTCCACACGTGCACTTGTATGCAGTTGTGTTTTTAAAAAATGATCATTGACCACCAAGATCGAAGGCCAAGTTGTCATAAGACCCCAAAAGCCAGGGGTTACCATGGAGGTCTTTGGGTCTCTTCAGGGTGGGAGTGTGGTGCTGGCAAGCAGATCTGGGTTATAGCTACATTTTCATGAAATTAGTACTTTTGGTAGAGCAGGCCACAGACATGGTGTTTCCTTTTCCCCTCTGTGGGATCTCTAATCGAGATCATCAGGCCCCTACCCTAGGTTTCTCTTCTTTTTCCTCTTTACCAAGAGAAGCAAAGATTCCCAGGCTGGCTAGCCCTTCAAAGGAAAACGTAGCATACCTCTGCTTCCTTTTGATGCATCCCAGGCCCGTTTGATGCCCAAAGCATAAAGGAGGAGGAGGCCAATTCTTCCGATGCTGATCAGGGAGCCCAAGGAGATGGTAGTTTTACACAAAAGGGGGCTGTGTCTTCCATAGGGGAGACTCCCACCAGGAATGCACCTGGAGTTACAGCCACGCCTGAAAATCTCTTCAGTCTCCTACAGCCACAAGAAACTTTATTGACTTAATAGTAAGTTTGCTTATTTTTGTTTGTTTGTTTACATTTCTTTTCTCGTGTGCATGGGCGGAGTGTGCCCCTGTGCATGCGTGGGGTCAGAAGATGACTTGTGGTAGTGAGTCTTCTCCCTTCATCACCTAGACCCCAAAGACTGAGCTTGGGTGGTCAGGCTTGCAACTTTATTTGTAGAGCAGACTGACCTGGAATTCACACAGATCTACATGCCTCTGCCTCCCAAGTCCTGCGACTAAATGCATTCACTACCACACCCAGCCCATTTAAAAGAATTTATTCACACAGAGTATGCTTTCTTACCATGACACAGTTAACTCGGAAATCTGAAATTATAAGGTACTTGAAGATTCACATACATTTGAGAAATAACTGACATATTTTCTCCCCCCTCCCCATTTTATTTTTATGTGTATGGGTATTTGCATGTCTGTGCTTCACATGTATGCAGGGCCTGCAGAGGCCAGAAGGGGCATCTGATCTCTTGAGTTACAGACTGTTGTGGGTCACCACGTGGGTGCTGTGAATTGGACCTCAGCCCTCTGCAAGAGCAGCCAGTGCTCTTACTGCTGAGTTGTCTCTTCAGCCCCACAACACACTGTCAATCACTCTCTTGCCCCAGCAAAATATTAAAAAGGAAATTTGTAAGACTTTTAAACACAACTAAATGAAACCATATTCAACTTTATGGCTTGTTAGTAGAGGGAATTGATAGCATTAAACGCTTACACTAAAGTTGGAGAAATGTACTCAAATTAGGGAGAACACATTTCATCTTAAGAAAGTAAAAAAAAGAAAATGAAATTCAAAGAGCTTTGAAGAAAGGAAGCAATAAAGTCCTGACTGGGAATGGGTGCAAATGTTGGGGAACAGGTCATTTGTGAATCACACAGTTGTGAGTGGCTTTTCTCCTCTTCTAATGATACCGGTCGGCCTGAATTAGACTGGACATGTGTATTTTACCTTCACAGTGAAGTGAGATGTAGTAGAGACTGCCTCCTATGGGTAGCTGGGTTCTTGTCCACCCTATCTCCAAGAATGGAGTGGGAAGACAGTATAGTAAAAATTCTAAGACCGTTGGTGCCAATAGATTGACAACTGAGATTCTAAGAGTACCAACTCCAAGCCCAGGGCAGGTTTTAGGGCACCTCGCTGAGAGGTTGGTGATGTTACACACACCCTTATGTTCTTGGCAGGCTTCAGGGTGCCAGCTGTGAGAAGTTCCTTGGAGAACACAATTAACAGGTCACTGATAGGGTGGCAGAAGTAGGGTCTCCTGTCCCCAGAAAGTCTCTGGTTGCTGGGGCAGGAATGAGTCCCTCCCTCTTCCTGCAGCTGCTAGTTGAATCCCAGAGGCTGGCTCCAGTGAGCCAGCTCCTTGCCTGGGCAGAGGCCTACAGTGTAGGAAGTCAGTGGGTCCCTCTTGGAAGACTCTTGAGGCAGAAACCAGCGGGGGACTGGCAAAGCCAAGAGGCAGGATCTGAAGTCTTCCTTCATCCTTGTTTTCCCAGGCAAAAATGGCTTGGATCCTCAGAATGGCCCAATTTATTGAGAAACAGTTGGGCCCTGATTGGCTGAATGTGAGTTTGTAAATAGGGTGAAAGATGGAGCCAAGGATAGAAGAGCTGTCAAAGGGTCTGCTTCTGGCTGTTGTGTGTTGCTAGGTAACCTTTTCAGGCTTGAGCTGTCAAAGGGTCTGCTTCTGGCTGTTGTGTGTTGCTAGGTAACCTTTTCAGGCTTGATCAAACTTGAGGCTGAGCTGTCAAAAGCTGGAGCTTCTCCAGATCTGGGATTTTGTTTCTCGTGCAGCTGCTGCACACAGGCAGCTACCAGCAGTCTTCTCTTTGTCCTGGGGGCTTGAACTTCAATGTCTGAGAGCCCTACAGTGCTCTTCGTCAGGCATCCTTCTGACCCCTACCTGTGGCTTCTGTAAAGAACCCAGCTAAAAGTACAGGATAAACTCTGACATACTCCTCTCAGAGCCTCAATATACACTTTGACCCAAGCACACACTGAAGGTGGCCCCTGTGACCCATGCTGGCATTAGTGGTTGTTAGCTTAACCCATCAGATCCTCTCAAGAACACCCAAGGGGCTACTGGCATCATGGGAAGCTGATTGGCTGAGCCTGCTGCTGCTGAGTGGTACTCATGTGTCCATCAGTGTCTGAGTACCCTGGAAGATTGACAGCTGCAGGAACCTTGTGAGCCCAGGTGTCTTCATTCACTTCTGGCACCTGGTAAGACGACACCTCTATGGCACCTCACCATGTTGCTGCATGGCATTGCTAACTACCGAAGCAGTGTCGAAATGCTAAGCCTTCTCTTCAGCCCAGGACCTATGCTTTTGCCAGTACTGAGGCTTGCAGAAGAAAATAAGGTCAGGTAGCTTATTTTGAGTATGGCGTGAAATGTCAATATCCTTACTGCTGTGAACCACGTATTACCTCGCAGCCAGCACAGGTGGCCCTCAGTTCATCCTGGGATCCAGGAATGCTTACTTAAGGTCCATGTTGGCTGCATCTACCTGAGCCCTGCTCATGGCTACACTCATCACATTTGCCCCTAAGTAAGCTCTAGGAGGAGCCCACCCACCCTCCACCTGCCTCCTTTAACTTCTGTGTGTGCAACCAAGAGCCTACACATGAAGAAGCCAGGAGAGTATGGACAGGAAGCCAGGCCTTTAGTCATCCTAGAGGGTCTGTGACCATTCCTAAAGGTGTGCAGGGTGCCAGCTTGAGATGCCTGGGTGGGCAGTCTCGGGGGTGGGGCGGCCAGAGTGCCCAACTCCACAGGCTCCTCTCTTACCCATACCCTACTTGTCCTTCTTGAGTCAAAGGCTGCGAGGATCTTAGTCGGTAGGGTCCATATACTTATATATCCTGCTTGACCATGTCCATCTTCCACCTCTCCATCTGGGCCCCCACCCCCAGTTCCTATAATTCTTCTCATGCACAAGTTTCCACATGCTAGAGGAAACACCAATGTTGTCTTTGTATCTGGCTTATTTTGCTTAATATGCTCTTACCATGCTTTCCCTGCAGGTTAGTATGCTCTTACCATGCTTTCCCTGCAGGTTAGTATGCTCTTACCATGCTTTCCCTGCAGGTTAGTATGCTCTTACCATGCTTTCCCTGCAGGTTAGTATGCTCTTACCATGCTTTCCCTGCAGGTTAGTATGCTCTTACCATGCTTTCCCTGCAGGTTAATATGCTCTTACCATGCTTTCCCTGCAGGTTAATATGCTCTTACCATGCTTTCCCTGCAGGTTAATATTGTATTCTTTTTTATGGATGAATGCACTAGTTGCACCTCAGTGGCCAGAATACTTAAGAGAGGAACTTAACTTATGAAGGGTTTTTTGGCTCACAGTGGCAGAGGGTTCAATCCGCCATGGAGGGGAAGGTGTGGCAGAGCAGCTCAAGTCACTGTGGACAGGAAGCAGAGGGAGGGATGGGAGATCTGGTGTGACCTTCCAAGGCACTCGAGTGACCCACTTCCTCTCTCTAGGTCCCAGGGTTCTTACAGCCTCTGGAGAAACTGACACCAGCTGAAAACATGAGCCTGTGGAGATGGGTCATATTTGTGCTGGTTAGGTTTGTTTGTTTGCCTGTCAACTTGACACAAGCTAAGGTCATCTGGGAAGAGAGAACCTGAACTGAGAAAGTGCCCTCTCCAGATTTGCCTACAGACAGGTCTGTGGGGCATTTTTGGTTACAGACTGATGTGGGTGGTGCCGTCTTTGGACACGTGATCCCGGGTGTGATAAACACGTTGAGCAAGCCTTCCGGTTCCTGCCTTGATTTCCCCAGGTGACAAACTGTTAACTGAACTGAAGAGTGAAATAAACTCATCTGCAAGTTGCTTTATGGGTCAGTTTTTATCACAGCCACAGAAAGCAAAATAAGACAATATTCAAACATAGCACAGGACAAAACTCCATTTCCTAAACAGGCCTGTGGTAGTTTAAGTAGGGATGCCCCCCATAGACTCGTGTGTTTAAATGCTTGGCCCACAGGAGCCATAAGAAGGTGTGGCCTTGGAGGAAGTGTGTCACTGTGGAGGTGGCTTTGAGGTCTCATATAAGCTCAAGCTATGCCCACTACAGTCTCTCCTGCTGCTGCCTGTGGATCCAGATATAACTCTCAGCTCCTTTTCTGCCTGCACACTGTCATGCTTCTCACCATGATGATAATGGTTTAAACATCTGAAACTGTAAACCAACTCAAATGAAATGTTTTCCTTTATAAGAGCTGCTGTGATCATGGTGTCTCTTCCCAGCAATAGAGACACTAAGACAAGGCCATACTTTCATTTTTATCCTTCTTTGTGCAGGCGGCTCTGCTTACTCCGTAACTTAGCTATGTGAGTAGGGCCCAATACACACGGATACAGAGACATTTCTTTTGTATGCTGACTTCATTTCCTCTGGATAAGTATCCAGAATCAGGAGAGCCAAATCATATGATGGTTTTATTTTTAGACTTTTGAGGACTTTCCATATGATTTTCCATAATAGCTATGTTCGATTTACATTCTTGTCAATTATGTAAGGAAAGATTCCTTTTGGTCTAGAATCTCATTGCAATTTCTATTTGGGTTTTCCTGGTGGCTAGTGATTTTGAACATGTTTGCATATATTGGCCTCCTGGATTTCATATTTTCAGAAACCCCTCTTTTTGAATGTGCATCTGTCTGTGTGTATTTGTGTGATACAATTTCACTCTAAAGCTCAGGCTGGCCTAGAACTCACACTCTTCTTGCCCCAACCTCCTAAGCTGGCATTACACTACACCTAGCAATTTATCCATTTTTATTTGACTTACCTGGTTTTGTTTTGTTTTGTTTTTGTAGTACTCTATGTATTCTGGACACTGATGTTCTATCCTATGAGTATCTGCAAAGATCTGCTCTTTATACAGACTGTCTCTGTGTTGGTTATGTCCTTGGATTTGAAGAAGCTATTTAATTGCCATAATCTGATTTGACAGCTCTTGTTATTTTCTTTTTTAAGCCCTTCTCAGAAAATTTGTGCCGTACCAATATGTTGATGTCTTTTCCCTCTGTTTTTCCCTGGTAGTTTTAGACCCTAGGGTCTCACATTAATGTCTGTGTTCCATTTTTAGTTTATTTTGCTTAGGGTGAGAAGTGGGCACCCAATGTAAACTTTGAGTATGTGGATGGCCAGTGTCCGCAGTACCATGTATATAGGTCTGTGGTTTTCTTGTTTTGTTATGCCCTTGTCAGGTTTTGGTAACAGGGCAAACACAGTCTTAAAGAAGGAAAGCTCCCTCTTCAGAATCATTTTAGAAGTACTGTTGATAATTTGTCTGTGAAATATTATCCTGGTCTGGGCTTTTTTTTTCTGGGAGACTTTACAGAGATCCAACAGGTTATTAGTGATTATTTTTGAAAGATGTATGCCAATAAATTATAAAATTTAGAAGAAATAGACAAAATTCTGGACATGTACAACATAGCAAAGTTGAACCAAGAGGATGTTTTTAAAAACCCTGAAGCATATGAATATCCAGTAATGAGATGGATCCCATTACCTGGCACAGTGGTGGTGGCTGCCTCCATGGACAGTTTTCAGCCTCTTCAGATGAGTCAGAGAGCCTGAACTTCCTATACACCATCAGCTGATAACAAGTTTATCCTGGCTCTTGATTTCAGAGGTTTCAGGTCATGATCAGTTGGTCTCATTGCAAAACAGCTCATCATGGCAAGGGCTGGCTGCAGAGCAAAGGCTCTGACCTTTGCCAGGAAATGAAAGAGGGTAGAGACCAGGGTCCCTTAGGCCCCTTTGAGGACTTTACCCAGGTGTCTTTCAGACTTGCCGGTAGGCTACATCCCTTAGTTTCTATCATCCTCCTAAATCATGCCACCAAGCTGGAGCCAAGCCTTTAAAACATGGGCTTTTGGTAGGATGTTCAGCATCTAAACTACACAAAGTTCCAAGGTCATGCCTGATATCCCAAGAGCTGGATACCAACCCTGGAGCTTCAGGCCTTTCATGAAAGCAGGATCAGACATGTTGCTTTAAAACGTGACTTAAATATTTGACACAAACAAGTATAAATGCTCACAAACTTAACACAGAGAAAGCATATAGTCAGGCTGAGAACCACAACACGTGAGTGGCACCACGCTGTGGCCTGTGGTATGTTGAAAATGACACAATGATCCTGTCACAACACCATCAGAAAGCTTCATCAGGGTGTTATTAAACGTGAGGAGTCACAACCTGTGCCCAAGTCAGATCCACCTGTTAAACAAGCGCATTAAATGAGCCAAATTAAAAATGGAAAGCAGGCTGGGTGGTGGTGACGGTGACCCTCACCTTTAATCCCAGCACTCAGGAGGAAGAGGCAGGAGGATCTCTGTGAGTTTGAGGCCAGCCTGGTCTACAGAGTGAGTTCTAGGACAGCCAGGGTATTACACAAAGAAACCCTGTCTTGAAAAATAAATAGATAGATAAATAAATAAACATGGAAAGCTGGAAAAGCAGACGATTTAATGTGGTCAACATTAGAAAGAGAATCTTCCAGGTCCTGAAGTGAGATCAAAGTTTAGAAGGCCAAGGATATGCACAACTTAAGCAGGTGTGGTTATGTCCACCATTGACTGATCACTGTTTAAGCTTCAGTTTCATCCTATAAAGAAAACTATTAGAACCATGGGTGAATTCTCTTTCTGGCAGACAAGTTCCCCTCTGGCTTGGGTCCTGTCCTTCTCCCAGCATGAGATTCTAGTGGAAATTCCATTTAGGGGAGCCCATTGTTTTAATAGTCAGATTGAGAGACACAAGTCTCTCTTTCTAATGTCTTCATTTCTGCCTATTGCAAGAACACACAGTAGGGACAGGGACCACAACAAGAGGAAGGGACACTGGTCTCCACTCTGAAAGCACCAATTAGAATTAGCACATAGAAAGTGACTGCGGAGACTAGAGGAATAAGGGGGATTTTGGTCATGCTGGAGCCCAGCCAGGTGGTCAGACATCACCTGGAGGTAGAGAAGGAGGGACCTAGTCAAACATCGTTGAGGGTGAACAGACCCAGAGGGCGAGGTTCTTGGTAAACTGACTGTGTTTCATCTTGCTAAAGTTGCATTTTACAAGTGCACAGATGGGTCTTGGAGACAGTTCATAATCCCACTAAAGCTTGGCCAAACAGAAACTCTGTCAGGGCACAAGCACCCTCACTTACGGTTGCCAGACATGCGACACTGGCCATCTCTCTTGTTGAAGAGGGCAGCTGGATGGAGGGGAAGGAAGACCCTTGGGATGTTGTGGTAGTATAGTAAATAAGTCAAGGCATGCCACTCCCTGGATGCCCTCTAAGGGAGCAGGAGGGGTTTCCTGGGGGACTAGGCCAACAACAGTGCCTGTCCTTCCAGCTGCACTGAGCATCAAGTGAGTTGCAAAGGACCGGGGTGTCACTGGCAGCTTTTAATAAGTATGTATCTATGCACATATGTCTATGTATGCCTAAAAGCATACAAGTATGTGTGCATGAATGTGGCAATGAATGAATCTATGTATGTATGCATACATGTTTCTATATGTATGTGTATATATGAGCATGTATATGGCTATTTGTGTATGCATAAATGCATATATGTGAATATGTGTGTGTGTATATATATATATGGCTATAAATGAATGTGTGTCTGTGCATGTTTGCATATATGTATGAATGTGTATCTGTAAACAAGTGTGTGCACATGTGTAAATCTGTGGCGTGTGTTTGGGAGGACAGCAGGAGCCTTGGTGCTGGAAAGGGAGGACAAAGAGCTGAGAGGTTCATAAGGAGAGAAGCTGGATGTTGCTTCTGGAGAAGCTGTACTGAAGGTCTTACAAGGCCTAAGCCAGGCTGCTGACCTCAGCAGCAGAGATGGGACAGAGCCAGCAAGGGCAAAGGCAACCAAGGGTCAGGTCACGGCCAGAGAGAGGTAACGGTTAAACAGTGACTGGGCAGCCTTTGCTCTTCCTCCGTGCTCTGCTGGCTGATGTGTGGCTTAATTATTGACATTTAACTCTTCCCCACTGAGCAGTTCCCATTAATAAATATGGAAGAGATGAAGAAAGAACAAGCTGTCCACTAGAAGACTGCAGATTTGTAGCTGCAGGGAAGGAGTGCACAGAAGAGTTCACGGGTTCAAGCATGAACAGGAGAGTCACTGTAGGATCCCAGAGTGTCACTCTTAAATGTTTGGTAATTATGAAGCAAGCTTATAATGGTGACTCCTGGCCTGGCCCCACCTTCACTGAGAGATCAAGGATAATATCACTGGGTTCAAGGTTTGATGACATCATGTACCTGCTGATAAGATACTGTGAGAAGGACATTGCCTCAGACCTGCTGAAAATCATGATGTCAATCTGAGAAAGCGTCAGGAAACTCTGCACAGAGGGACAGTTTGCAGAGCAGAGGTATTCTGGCAGGCAAGGGAGGGCTGAGACCATGACACAACCAGGGCCCAGGGAGACTTGACAACAGAGCCTGGGTGGGACACTGGCCTGATCTCGGGCAGAGTGGGGCCCTGGTTGACATGTGGCCAGAACAAATCTATCCCCCTACTTCCTAGGCTGTGGCAACAAAAGCTGTTAGCTGACAGACCTTCTCCCCCTCCATCCCCCAGGGAGAGGCTGCTTTGAGGGGGATAGGTGGTGACTGCAAAGGAGATCTCTGTGCTGCACCTGCAGATTGTCTGGTGGTCTAGACAGTCTCACAATGAGCGTTTTCTGAAGTGGGCTCACTATGAGAAACGGGCAAGGAGCAGCACGAGACTTATTTGTGTGGCAGGAGTCCTCCCAGGGCAGCTTCTCAGATGGTGCAAGCACATTCAGTGGTCAGGGCTGCACACTGTCACTGAGGTGGAACACAGACGGGGAGCCTGACTGCAGTCACCTAGAAAGCCAGGACTGAGGAATAGTCCAGGACAGGATGGCTCGACCATAGAGACATGACCAAGTCTTCCATCTTCTCCCGGATCCAAGGAAGCATCTATGGCTAAGATGAACTCCAAAATTCCACCCACCCAAGCCTACTGTGCTGGCTAGTTTTATGTCAGTTTGACACAAGCTAGAGTCATCTGAAAGGAGGGAACCTCAATTGAGAAAATAACTCCATAAGATCCATCTGTAAGGTGTTTTCTTAGTGATTGATGGGGAAGGGCCCAGCCCATGGTAGGTACCATCATCTCTAGGCTGGTGGTCCTGGGTTCTATAAGAAAGCAGGCTGAGCAAGCCATGAGGAGCAAGCCAGTAAGCGGCACCCCCCCCATGGCCTCTGCATCAGCTCCTGCATCCGGGGTCCTTCCCTGTTTCAATCCTTATCCTTTCTTCTTTCGATGATGAACAGTGGTGTGGACGTGTAAGTCAAACAAACCCTTCCCTCCCCAAGTCGCTTTGGTCATGGTGTTCATGGTGGTCATGGCAGCAGTAGTTGCCCTAAGTCACTCACCTTCTGCCTGAGATTCTTCTGGCCACAGCAAGCCTGTTCCTCCTCCTTCTCCCCCTGCTCAGCAAATGGCTCTGAACCCACAGGCCATTTTGGTGTATCCTCCACTGCTCTTGCTAGCTCTGCCTCCAAAATCCATCCTCAAGCATACCTGTTTCAAAATCTCCATCACTGACTATTCAAGCACACAGAAGATACTGGAGCCCCTAAATCTCAGGTTAGCACTGTCCTTACAACCCAGGGGTGACCATTTACCATGGCCCACTCTCCTGTCCCTGCTGCCACCTGCATGACCACTCATCCATTGCTTTGTGTACCTGCTCTGGCCTGCACCTCCTTCCTGCCCCACATACTCACCTTCCCCAGAGGTTTCCTGGAGTGGGAAGATGGTCATGGAACTTGGTGACCCTGAGGCTGAGGTTTGGGGGAAAACCTCATGTAACTTAAGAGGTCCCATGGCAATCCCCACTTTGTTCACACCAGTAGAACTCGTCCTACCTACCCATATATGAGGGTGAGTGGGAGCAGAGACTCATGCGGCTTTCCTGGGGAGCCATGCACAGTGAGCCACTAACTAATATGGACCCAACTGGGTAGTGGGGAGTCTTCTCTGATGCTGGGAGATCTGAGGCAGGAGAGAGGAAGTGCTGGTTGAAGAGGCAGGGATGGAAGTGAAGATTACGGGGTGGGGAACAGCCTGGAGGCAGGAATAGATGCTCTGTATGTGGCATTTAGGGCAGAGAGAGAGAGAGAGCGAATCAGCAAAGAATTCCAGTGCTGAGTCCCGTTCTTCTTTTGTGAGATTGGGCTGTCACCACACAGCAGTGGCTAGGGTAGTGACCAGCAACTCAGAGCCAGGGGCTGAGGATCCCTCAGGAGTGGTTCCCATGCTCAGACTGATTGCTGGTGGTCGAGTCTGAAGTGGGGACAGAGGCTTCAGAGCAAGCTGGAGTTTGTGTTGGGTCCAGACCAGACAGTGCCTCTTTCTGTAGCTCAGTAAGCTTACACAAGGGGCTGTGGAGGAAATGGACAGAACGAGTCGAAGGAAAGAAGAAAGCACACACAAGGGGTAGCTGGCAAGAATTGCCCCATCCCACCACAGCCGAATCCCTGACAGATGACAGGAGCTGAGCCCTGGCCCCAGGAAGGGCGGGGACTCTTCAAAGCATTCTCTCTTTGACACTCTGGTAGCCCAGGACTCAGACCCTCCTGCGTGCCAGCTGGAACTCAAAGGCCCTCTGTCTCCCCCCAGGCCTGGGGTTGACAACTAGGCTCAAGATAATGAAGTGACCAAGCTGGGGGCACCCATTTGGAGCCGCTCTTTCTCTGGGAAAAGGGAGAAGGACCCAGACAGGAGGCAGACTTCTCAGGTTCACACACACTGCAAGTGGCTCAGCCTCTCCTGGCTGGGGCACCGAGACTCTCCATAGCCTGCTACCCCAACTACCCCAGGGTTTCCCACTGCACTATGGGCACAGTGGTAGCCCTCACCCCTACTAAGGGGAGGGGACTTCAGAGCCTCCATGGCATATCAGAGGTGTCATGCAAAGCAGAAGAGGCCAGGAGGAAGAACATGGTAAAGAAGATTTACCCCATTTACCTCACAAAAGGAGAAAAGGAAGATTTGAATATCTCAAAGCAAAATAATTTTCTAAAGAACTGCCATGTACTCAAGAAGCTTAAAATGTAAATAATGTAGAACCTGAGAAATCTCACTTCCCAGGAAAAGAAATGTAGCAGAATATGGAAATAATCCCTGTGACAAAATTAAGGACCTCTAAAGAATGTGTGGCCCTGAATCCTGACAAAGTTGACTAGATTATTAGGCACAGTGAGAAACAGGCACCTTAGTAGATGCTCAATAAACGTTTCATCAAACACAACTGTGTATATGAAACAAAGGCTATTTTTTAAGAACAGCACATGAAGAGTCCCAGTGGGACCAAGTGTTGAAGCCTGGGTCCCCAGCTGGAGATGCCACTTATAGGGAGGTGGTAGAAATCTAGGCCAAGGTAGAATCAGGGCCAAGAAGCAGGAAGTAGGTCACTGGGGGCATGCCCTTGGGTTATATCTTGCCCTGGCCTCTCTGCCCTCCTTTCCTGACTGCCATGAAGTAACCAGCTTCCGTCCACATCACCCCTCTGGAAGGATGGACCCACCCCACTCAGATTCAGAAAGTGGAGCCGAGTGATGGTGAACTCAAACTTCTGGCTGTAGAAGACACTGTCTTCTCCTTTCATGTTCCCATGCCAGGTCTTTTTGTCACACGATAGAAAACCTGCCTAGGACCACTAGGAATAAGGACACTTCCCAGAAAATAGACCACTAAGTGTTCAGTGTGCTTTCTCCCCACAGAAATAAACATGTGGGCATGCATTCCAAATTTTGTATTGATAGTGCAGTGCCTTGAAGCCTTCCTACACTCATTGAATTATGGGGGAGAGTCAGAGTCGCATGCATTAATGGTATAGACAGCTCTAGACTTAAACCCAGCTCTGCCCTGTAGCTGTGCAGATGTGGACAGTGCCCTTATCTTGCTCGCCCTGCTCCAGCCTCCTTAACCTTGGCTCACGATGGAGCTTGGTCCCCAGCGTTGCCAGGAGGATGAAACAATCTTAATGTGTGCAAAGGTCTTACCTTGTAAAACAGCTTAGTGGTTGGCTAGCATTCAAAGGAGTCACATGTTTTCTGGAATAGAATAAAAATTCCTGTATAATCTATGACTATTTCATAATATATCAGAGATCTAGCCAATGATGTGGCCTAGAAATTATCAAAGCTATAAATATTAACAGTAAAGATAACTATCATTTTTATAGGTGAATACTTGTGTTTTTCCTTCCAGAGCTAGGGTTCAAACCCAGGGCCTTGGGCATGTGGACGCTAATAAAGCTAATAAAGCTAAGGTATGTTCAGAAAGGGCAGGAGAGGTGGCTTAGTGGTTAAGAGAACTTGCTGCTCTTCCAGAGGACCTGGATTTGGTTCCCAGCATCTCATAGCCACCTATAACTCCAGCTCCAGGGGATATGATTCCCTCTTCTGGCCTCCATGGGAACTGCACAACATAGTACACAGATACATGTAGACAACACTCTTACACATAAAATTAAAAAAAAAAACAAAATTATTTTAAGAGTTGTTCAGTAAATTCAAAAGAATTCTAAAATAAAAATAATCATAAGACAAAAGAAGGGAGGGAGCTAAATTCCACTCCCTATGACAACAAAACACAGGAACAATTTGAGAAATAAATTTGGAATCAGGCAGGTGAGGTGGCTCAGCCGGTGAGCATTATTGTCACCAAGCCTGAGTTCAATCCCCAGAACCCACATGGAAGAAAAGTTGTCCTCTGATTTCCATATGTGGCACAGCACATACATACACACTCTAAATAAAATAAATGTAAAGAGTAAGTATGAAATCCAGGTTGGTTGTATGGAATGTGCTTTTAGGGTCTTTGTTAGGACAGGATCTCATCTTGATTTGGGGTGCATCTGCATTCTTAAACACTGTCAGAGATGTGTGTGAGATCCCAAGACCCAGAGAGATGAAGTGCATACAGAAACATCACCCAGGGAGTCTGTGGTAGACTTGGGATTTGAACCAGCCAGCCTACTCCAGAATTTCACTCTCGGGCAGTCTGGGCTCCCTTATCCCTCCCTGTTCTGCATGGAGCTCTGCTCTTGGCTTGACATTAGGCCAGACCTGTCTGTCCAACCACGATAGGCATTCTAGCCTGGCTGGCTGGCTGCACTTAGGTGAGCCCCTGCCACCCACTCCTTTCGCCAGAATCCAAGCCAGTTCCCACAAGGCTGCAGAGGGTGATGTGCAAGGGTTTTGAGATTCCCTCTCATTCTCCACCTGTGTGATTCCTGCTCACTGTGGGTCACAGCTAACACTCTTTCCTCAGAAATGCTTTGCCCATCTTGCGGGGATGGGGAGGGGGAAATATCGCAGGTGGGTGAGGGTAGAGGAGAAACATCCACACTGGATGCCTGTCACACCCACATGCCTTTGGCTGTGGCTCCAAACCTCATGTTCCCGCTGTACTCCCATCTCCCCTCATCTCCCCTGTCAACCACAGGGGTTCTGTGGAACATCCAGGCGCCCACACACAGCCTGCATTTTGGCCACAGCCCCTCATCAGCTCCTGCGATTCTGTTTGGCTCTGAAAATGTACATTTGGCTTATAACTATCTGTCAGGGGAAAAAATGAGCGGAGTTGAACTCACAGAGAAGCAAAACTCAAACAAAATTGACTAGAGCTGTAACAGCCTTAATGATGAACACTCATCATGGCCACCTAAGGACCAGTAATGACCAGTGTGCTGTCTCCAGCCCAGTCAGAGTGTTACACATTACTGGGTATGTTCCTCCAGAACACCTGGCGGGCCCAGGGATCTTAGGAATACCTTTACCCCCCCTTTTCCAAAAGACTGTCTTCTACCTGCTCTAGCCTCTTCTTCCTAAGGACTGTTGCTTTCTCAGAGGGAGGAGACACAAGCAGAGTTCAGTCTGGGACTTTGTGCCTGGTGGGCGTGTCCCTTTAATTAGTAGGAGGTGGCAGAGAGGGAGGAGAGGAAGAAGGGAGGACATACACTAGCCAGAGCTCTTGATGTGGAAACTTAAAAAAAAAAAACCAGCCCATCCCAACAACCCAGTGAGAAGGGACCTTCTGTGTCGACAGATAAGATGTTCTCAAGCAGGTCACGCTTCTGACCAATCCATCCTGGAACAACTAGTGTGAATTGAACATCGAAGGAGAACCGTTCCATCAGACCCAAAGAACGGGTCTAGATTCCTCAGAAATGTCAGTACCCTACAAATCGATTTGCAATGGAATGCTCTAAGAACACTGCGGCTAGTGTAGATCTGATAGCATTCATTCCTGCATGATACTTATAAACGGAAAAAGTTTGTAAGCAAGAAGAGTGAGAGATTGACTACACAATAAACAGCAATGCACTGTAACAAAATGTACACAAACATGATCTTGCTCTACCCCTGCAAATACCACATTATACTGTCTTGTGATGGTAGCACGAGAGGAGGCTGGGCCTTGTGCTGAGATGGAGTGAGCTACATGCCACAGCCTTGAAGCTCAGTACTGGGCTGCAGGAGGAAGGCTACACAAGACAAAACCCTGATGGTTTGTCTGGTAACCTTGGGGACACTAAGTGACAGGATTGGCTAGGATTCCCTAGAGGAACAAAAACAACAGAATGTATGGATAATTACCAGAGGGCTCTGTTAGCTGGGCTTATGGGTTCAGAGGCTGCAAGGGTCCCACTGCGGTCCTCTGCAGTCTGGAAAACTGGTGAGACCAGTAGCTGTGCAGTCCAGGAGACTGGAGCTGTTAGAACAAGAGATACCTATGAAGCAGCCTTGTCTGATGGCTGGAGGCCAGGGAGCTCCCTGGGGAGTGGCCAGTGTGGAAAAGCTTGCGAACTTCTAAGTCTGGTGTCTACAGGCATAGCAACATCACAACACACCTGCCTCACAAATGTCAGTGCATCCTTCCCCTCAGCTCTGTGTTCCATGTAGCCACACTACTGGTGCCACTCATATTCAATGACCAGTGAACACCCCAGATATGCCTAGTATTGCTTTTTACCAAATTTCTAAGTGTCTTTCACTCTAGTTGACATTCAAGGTGGATCATCACAGTGCCTAATAAGTAGGTGACATGTACACTATGGGCCAGTAGCCAAAGAGATAGCCATGTACCTGGTGGGAATAAATGAAGATCGAGAGTATCACTCCACTCAGAACAGCATGCAGTTTGAAACTTACAAATTACTTATGTCTGGAATATTCCACTTAATATTTTCAGGCTACGTTTGATTGCAGGTAATGAAACTGGAGAGCGAAGCAGAAAGTGTGTGGAGGGGGCTACTGTATTATTGTGCTCTCATGTGTGCATGCATGTTTGTACATGTATGTACATGTGTGTGTGTTTTCATGCGTGTGCATATGTGTGCTTGACTGTGTAGAGAGAATACAGAAAGTAGAGCAGAAGGCTCAGCAGTAGTTGATTCTGGGCAAAAGTAAATGTGTCTTCTTTGCATTATTTATGTACTTACATTTTTTGAAATCATTAAATTTGAAATCCTCTGAGTCCCTCCCTCTTTATTTCTGTATGCACCATATCCTGTCCCATTTAACCTTAGATTCTTGCTAACACCCATTTTGTAGAATTCTTTTGAGAGTGCTTTGCAACTTTCTGGGTTTTGTTAGGTTGAAGGTGGCTTCCCTCAGCGTGAGTGCCCACAGGTCTCTCCACATGGCTGGGCTTGAGAGTCCACTCTCTCTCCTTGACGTTTTCTGAGGTCTCTTTCTGGTTCCTCAATTTTGAACAGCAAGAGTTAGCAGTTCCTCCAGCTGTTGGTGACTGGAAAACTTTATTGAGCCCACCCTGTCCTGCCAGCTTCTGGGTGGCCAGGAGACTTCAGTGCCTGGAGCCTCCATGCGCCTGTGTCCATGCCCCTGCGGTTCTTCTGTGAAGGATGGGGCACTTCCTGCTGCTCATAGCAATCTGTAAGACACTTCTTGCCAAAAGACATCCATACACAAGAATGCACATGGGGCCCCTGGGCATCCCAGAGTGTTACTTATCACTTCTCCAAAGGCTCTTATTGGGTCCCTAAGGCAGTGATGGGAGTTTGATATGGGTGTCAGGGGAGTAACAAGGCATGAAATCGCTGGCTTAATTCCCACAGTCGGCTGAGGAAGCCTCTGAGGGGCTGTTGAGCAATATTTATTTGCAACATGGAAACTTTACCATGTTTCATAAGCATCGCTCAGCAAAGTCTAAGGAGGGGAGACTGTGTCAGGAGCTGCTGATATCTGCTTACAGTCTGTATGCCATTTTCCAAGATCCCCCCCCCCACTCCAGGCTCTCAGGAAAGAAAAGAGAGGGAAGGAGGGAGGGACAGAAGGACAGAAAGAAGAGGGGTAAGGACAGACGAAAGAAGGAAGATGGGAAGAATTGAACGAAGAGAGGAAGGGGAAGATGACTGGAAAGAGGAGGGGAGGCCAGATGGAAGAAGGCAGAATGCACAGCAGGCAAGAGGGCTGGGGACAAGGCCATGGACCTGAGGGATGTTTGCACTTCCACTTGTTGGGCACCGTCTGTATACTTCTGCTCTGTTAACTCTTCCTGAAGATGCAGGACCTCCACACATCAGATAGGATACTGACAACTGAGCACAGTGGGGGTGGAGGCGGTGTCCGATCTACCTAACAATGAAGTTACCACACTTACTTAGAGGAACATGGGTGATCCCAAACAGTGTAGCACCAAAGTGTTCCACCCCAACATGGATGATGATTTCCCTGCAGCTGCACAAATGCTCCTTTCAGTTAACCTTCCTCACTCTCTATTTCCTTAGTATCACCTGAGGCCAGATGCAGCTGGAGTGGATTACACAGACCTGGGAAGAGCGGGCACAGGCTGGGGAGAAGCTGGGGCCTTAGGGAAGTGTCTAATGGCCCTGCCTAGCCACCCAAACCTCTGAGAGAAAGCCCACAACACCCTACCCTGTTAAGGACCTCTAGTGGGTCATCCCAGCTGTTCTCATTAAAATGGCAAAGACCGTTCATTAACTTGAGGACAACGGTCATCAAAGGTTTCCTGTCAGTTTCCAGCCATGTCTGTGGCAGGATAGGAAGTCAATCGGGGATTGGATACAGTCTTCCATGCAAGGGTGTCGTGAATATTGCTCAACATAGCCAGTGCTGTAAAGATTAGCCCAAAGACATGACATCTTCCCAGAGACGAGAAGTCATGCAGAGGTGATCTGCCAATAGATAGGGGTTGACACTCCTGAGAAGGTTCTAGAAGAGAATACAGCAGAGTTCTGTTAAATACAGAGAAAGCTCACATGGAACTTGGGTCAGTCAAAGGCCCAGTAGCAGCAGGAGGAGGGAGGCCTGGGAGTAGGCTGAAGACCAGCAGGGCACAAACAGCAGGGGAGGGACCAAGAGGTAGAGAAGTCCCAGACTGGCAAGATATGAGCCACTGCCCTTTGGGTCTGAAAGGACAAGGGAAAAGAAGCCACTCCGATGGTGCTCCAGGGAGTGTGGGGACAGGTTGGGAAATCTTAGAGCAGCAGTTCTCAACCTTCCTAATGCTGAGACACTTTAATATAGTTACTTGTGTTGTAGTGACCCCAACCACAAAATTATTCTGTTGCTACTTCATCACTTTAATTTTGCTACTGTTATGAATCATAATGTAAATATATGATATGCAGAATATTTGACATGTGACCCCCAAAGGTTGAGAACTGCTCCCCTAGAGGAAGGGAGTAGAGACACATGGCTTTATGTGCCTTATATCTTGAATCCAATGTCTGAATGCCCCAGGTTATTCATGTCACATTTTGTACAGGAAGAAGCTGGGTTGTAGATAGTGGCTCACTGGTAGATAGGCGCCTGAGAACACAGGGTTGGGAAGACAGTTGGATTAATCTTGGGAGCCTGGCAGCAAAACCTGTATTCATAGCCACTGCCTCCATCCAGCCTGGCCAGAAGCCAAGGCCTCTTCAGGGGAATTTACCCCCAAAGGTATGACCATAGCTGAGCCTCTACCTACTTGACTGTCCTCAGCCCCTTAAGGCTTTGGTCTCAGGCCCTGCTCACTGCTTCCCTTTCATCCAGAACTCTTCCCAGCACCCCTGTCTCCCACCCCCTGGGCAGCCTGAACCACATCCTCCCAGGGGTTGTCCTTTGCTGGTAGCAGCATCTCCCAGCCATTTATTTACCTTGTCAAGTTCATGATTCTTCTCATATTCTTGAATCCCCTGTATTATATATGTTTGACCATGCTCTCCAGATCAATTCTCCATTTAAATATATTTACTTATAAGAAAATCACATCTCTCTCCCTAAGTAGAGAGCCAATATTTTTCTGTCTTTAAAATAAATAAGAATCTGATCAAATGTAGACAGCCTACCCATGCCCCCCCAATTCCTGTATTTAGGAACGTTCCTTCACAGCACTGTTTAGTATTGTCCTTTTAAAAAAAAACATTGAAAATTGACTCAGCTGATGGAAGGGTGCTGAAGAGGTTTTTTTGTGTGTTTGTTTTAAGTACAGGGAAGGATGAGGCCCCTGGAAAGGATCCATGTCTGGTCCCAGAGAAGATTCCAGAAGGGTCCTTCTCATGGGTTGTAGCCTTCAGAAAACTCTCTAGGTTAATTGCCACATGCCACTTGTGGGGACACTAGTAGCATCTTTAAAGCTGTGCATTTGTGTGTGTGTTGTGGGGGAGGAATGGGATTGTAGGTGTGAGCTCCATTCCTGACTCATGTGTGTGTGTGTGTGTGTATGTGTGTGTGTGTGTGTGTGTGTGTGGTATATGCATGTTCATGTGTGTATATATAAGTGCCAGAGGTTGGCCATTGCCCATCTTACATGGTTGCTCTCTACATTGAACACTGAAGCTGGACTACCTGAATCATCTTGAGCTCGATGATTCGGGTAGTCTAGCTAGCCAGCATGCTCCAAAGATTGCCTGTATTTGCCTTCTGAGGGCTGGAATGACAGGCAGGCCTCCAGGCCCACTAAACATTTACTTGAGTGCTGGGGGTCCAAATTCCAAACCCACACTGATGTAGCAGTACTTTGCCCGCTGAGTTGCCTGCAGGTGCCCTCACTTGAGCCTGGGCCCAGGTTTCCAATGGGCAGCCTATATGTTCATTGTAAGCTGTCTAGATGTCAACATTATCATTCAGCCTTGCATCATATAACAAATACTGGGACCGCTGGCTATAAAGAGGGGTTTGGAGCTCACATTTTCAGAAGTCCCAGTCCATGGCCAGCTGGCCTTGTTGCTTTGAGGGAGAGCTGCAAATCATGGTGATAGCACCTGGTAGAGTAAAACTGCCACTCTCTAGTAGTCAAAGAGAGACACTCCCTTTCCAGGGCACATCCCCAAAGACCTAAAGGCCTCCTGTCAGGCTCAGCCTTTTTAAGGCCCTACTGCTTTCCACCAGCACCAATCTGGGGACTTTAACAGCTGGCCTCTGGGGGCATCTAGAGCCAAATCCTGTGATATCCGTGGAGTCTGGGGCTTTGGCTTTGTTCTCAGCAGCCTCATGAATCCTCAGGGCTAGAAAGTCACAAGTTCCGACTTCTGTGTCAGGGGCTGCAGCAAGTGCTGCTAGATGGAGTTTTAAAATTTGTTTTTAATTAAGTGGTTTATGTGTATGCTTACCTGCATGTATGTACATGTATGTTTGCTTGCATGTATATACAGGGCCATGGATACCAGAAGAGGGCATCAGATCCTCTGGAACTGGTTATGTGTGGCTGTGGCTGTGTGGGTGCTGGGAATTGAACCCTTGTCCTCTGAAAGTGCAGCCAGTGTTCTTAACCACTAAGCCATCACTTCAGTTCTGACAGAGTCCATTTGTAATGCAGAGATGTGTTTGCATTTATTGATACAGAGAAAATTGAACTGTTTTTCTAAACAGATTACTCACCCTTTATCTTACTGTTCCAACCTTTGGGTTTGTGTTTAATGAGCTCTCATCCCTCCCAGATTATATAAATTTTCAGAGAACTACACTCTGAGTGTTTTCGTGGGTTCATGTTGCATTGAATCTTTATCCATCTGACCGAGAAACAAGAATAATCTAACTTTTATTTCCAGGGCTGGCCATTTGTCCAACTTTTCCCCTTTTGGTGCTGGGTCTGGAACCCAGCACCTCACAGGCTCTGGGCAAGCCAGCCACCTCTGCACCCCCAGCCCTAGTAGCCCAAGTGGTTTATTGGAAAAAAGCCTAGAACTTTCTCAGCAGGCTCAAAAGGTCATTTTTTCAAGTGTTAATATCTGTGCTTCAGGTTACATACACATTTCCTAGTCTGTTCTTGTATCCATATCCAGATTTCAGTGTTCAAAAGATTTTAGCTTTAATGTCTGATAAGATAATTCAGGATTAGTTTCCTTGTCGAATATTTCTTGCTGGAAAATTGGCATCTTTTCCTGTAATGTGTCTCTCTACCCCAGGCCCTCATTCTCTGTGCTAAGTGACCATGTATTTTCTCGGGGAAGAGTGGTGTGTGTTTCCTTGCCTAGCTCACTCCCAGGGACTTCTCATACCTTACTGAATCGTGAATGAGATCTTTTTTGCCCCAAGTATATTTTATTACAACTATTTTGGGGTATTTGGCAAGCCACAGGGTCTGTGTGTTTATTTTGTAACTGGCCACCTTACTGACTCCACTCTTCAGCTGGAAAGATTCCTTTCCCTGTGGCTTTCCTTGAATGTCTTATTTCTGTGTCCTTTTGTGGCAGTAGCTTTTTGCTAAGATGCTGGGGCAGGGCAGGGCTGGGGGAAGGGAGGCTGACTGACCCTCCCCACTCCTAGACCTCATGCCACAGCCCAGGAAAGAGATACTTCACCCTCTGTGAGCATTCAGGGATCCATCTCCAAGCAAAATATTTTTTTGTGAAGGAGCTCGCTTTACGTCAGCTGGTATTTTGGTCAGGAGTTACAGAGTGTACTTCATACCGAGTTGAAAACACACAGCGTTTAAAACCAAGCCTTTCCAGTGAGCCCAGCCCCAAGAGTGTTGCTTTTCTCACACCTTGGACACGTAGGAAAATGTGTGCTCAGGGAGATGGCTGGGTGCCCGTCTGGGAATAGTGCCAACCTGGGTGAATGCTACAGGCAGGGGCTCGGCTTGTTCTTGTTTGCTGGACTTTGAATAGCTGCTAAGAGTCTCTCCAGAGCCTGTGGGCACCATGGGCCTGTAGAGCCCAAGTCAAGGCAGCTGCCAGCCTTTGCACTGGGGGACACCACTCCACAATTCGGAGAACTGTAGTTGCATGCATCAACAACATGCTGTGTTTGGGGTACCTCATTTGTGATCCACATAGCCGTGTGCCAAAGGTGTGGCTTTGAGAACTGCAGTGCTGTGTGTTCAGAGTGGCTTCATCAGGCTGCTGGGACAGAATTTGCATTTGGATTCAGAAGAGACTCACGGGTCTCAGGGGCCCTTTCTTAACTGAGTATAGGTGACGACCTGTGTGAGATGATTTTCATTTCTTTTTTTGCTGTTTGTTTGTTTTGTTTGAGGCATGGTCTCACTTTGTAACTCCAGGTGGCCTAGAACTATGTAGACCAGCCTGGCTTATCATAGACACCAGGCTGGCCTCCCATAGACCCATCAACTTGTCTGTGTCTTCTGAGTGTTGGGATTAAATGGGTGGGTGAAATATTTTTAAATGTGAGTTATGCTTGTCACTACTCCGTGTATTTGAAATTACAATGGGTCTGTGGCATGCATGTAGGGTAGGGATGATGGGAATACTACTATACTGAACTTCAAGGTCACCAGCATCCTGTCCCTAAGTTAGCACAGGCACATGTTGTTTGAACAATTTTGCGTGGGATGTCTTTAGGAAAACACACATTATCTGTAGGCAATTTGATTTTATCAGTTTTGTTGAAGTTTCTGATTTCCAGCCAACAAGAAATTCGAACTGGATCCAGGGTGAGGAGCCTCCTTCCCTCCTGTCCATGTCCCCTTAATGTTTTGTCTTCTCTTCTGCCCTGGTACGCAGCATGGAGAAAGGATGGTCACCTGGACTTCATCTCTCAGAGTCTACAATTTATACATAGGGGTGGTGATGGTCCCACCCTCTTGTTTCTGTTACCTGCACAGAGGCAGCCTTCACACTATCCTGACTGTCCTGGTCTCCATGGGTCTACTACAGCCTGACCTTTGTCCCAGCCACTGCGTGGGACTACCTCGGAGACAGGGAACCTAGGTTTGTCTCCTAGAGTCCCCAGTCTCAGACTGTTCTACTGGTCCTCAGGAGAGGGTAACTCCAGCCAGTAGCAGGTGCCCCCAGGGCAGGCTCAGTCTGCTCTGTACACAGCTCTCATGCTCCGTGCATTTCAGCCACTGGGGCCTATGCCAAGGTGAAGAGCACACACAGCCTGTAGCTGCAAGAAATCCTTTCTTATTCCCCCTTAATAACTAACTCGGGCTTTGTCCCCTCCCTTTTGGGGAATGTTATGAATGGAATGTACAAATTCCAGCCTGTGAGCTTCAGGCCAGGAATGCAGGCCCTGGCGACCTCCCCACCCAAGGCTGCCCTTCAGCCCTTCAGCCTTTCAGCTCGGGATTGGAGAGCCAGTTGCTGCTTTTCTGGTCTGTAACAGACACTTGAGGGACTGACCATGGGAGATTCAGGGGGCCAGCACTTGTCAGAGAGGTGAGATAGGCCAGGGACCCACATAGCATCAGGGCATATCTGGGCCATAGACCATTTACAGAGGTGTGTGCCCCCAGCACAGATGAAGGAACATAGAGCCTCATATCCACATCTAGGAACACTGCAGGTGATACACACAGACACTCACACACTGACACCGTGTTCTTCACAAACGTTTGCATATGCCAGCCAGGGTGTGTATGCAGAGGTATGTACTCCCTCACCAGACAAACACATCACACCTGAGTTCACACCGAGTGCAGGCTAGCCACATCACAGAAATGTAGAGTTGATTCACACTTAGTACAGGCTATGTACCCACATCACAAGTGTGTGATCATAGCTTTTTATCTCCTTAGGACTGGTGGGTCCACAGGAGGTCTAATGACCAGAATGGCAGCCTCGGTGCCCCAGGAAGACTGATGCCGATTCCTCTCTCTGGCACAGAACTGGGCGCCCGGCCTGACCTCTCAGATCTGACATAGTATGGGCTAGGAGAGCTGCTCAGAGAGTGCTGATGGTGTGGTCACGGGTTCTTTCCTCAGGTCCTTGGTTTGTGTGCCTATTGGCTTCGTAGACTAGAAGTCATTGCCTGGAGTAGTGGAGTGTGACAACAGAGACCCTAGATCTGCCTGGCAGGGCTGGCCTTCTCCACTCAGGCTCCTGACTAAGGATGGCTGCTGACCAGCTCCAGGGTCCATGCCAATTCAGCATCTCTATGGCATAGTCCCTGCGGACATTGTGTTCTCCCACAGGATGTGCAGTAAACACAGGCCTCCTGGCCCCATGAGAGCCAGGGCGTCCTGCCAGGCCTTTCATTCATTCACTCACCCATTCATTCCTCTAGGAATTCCTTGCTGACTGTCTCTGCCAGGCCAGCTGCTGCAGGTAGAGCAGCCACGACCTCCTAGTTCTTTTCCCCCACCGCCACCCAGTCACAGGTACAGTTTATTCTGGCATCTCAGCGATTTTTAAGCTTTTTATTTTGTACAAAAGTGCCGATTTCCATCTTTGTACTTCCTGCCTGTGCTGGAGCTTGAACCGTAGGCCTCCTACGCACTGTGCTTACCATCTTTCACTGCTCTGCGCTCCCAACCCCCTCTCCTTTCTTCCTTTTGAAAATAGAAGAGTTTATACCTTCTCACCTCTCAGAGGTTCACATGGCTGAGGGCTCCCCTCAAGCTCTTCCACTGACCTCTGCCCAACCCTTCCCTAGCCTCTTCAGGACTGCTTAGCCTTTCATATGGAACCTTGCTGAAAGCCCCCCACCCTCCCACAACTCTTCACTTGACACAATGGAATTCTGGGAAATTCTTTGAAATGGAATGGGAGAAAAACTAATTGAATGGAAAGGTAAAAACTTCCTGGATTCCTCATAAATGAGTACAGATGAATTATCTCTGATGCTGAGCCTGAAGTGCCTAGAGAAGCCATTTTGTCACCATGCCCCTGGAGAGACACCTGTTGCCAACAGCCTAGCAGGCTTCAAAGTTAAAATGGAAGAAGGCTCACAACCTCACAGCCTGCAGAGCATGGACTCCCTACCCTCCACACTGCTTAGACACCATCCTGAGGTCAATGATGGCTTCCATTTAACAGTGTACTGTCACCTCTGCCCCTTTGATTGGACACCCAGTTGCTGGCTTAGTTCCCGGCCTCTGTTGGGTACACACTTCCTTCAGCCCTCAATCCTTTTTTTGGGGGGGGGGCCTCCCAGGTTATGCTACAACAGTTGTCCCTTGTAATTTGTCTCTACATTTGTGTGTGTGTGTGTGCTTTCAGAAACAAGGTCCAAGATCATAGCATGTTAGGGCAAGTTCAGAATGCTAAGAGGAGGGACCAAAATGTGTCTAAGAATGGTGGGCACAGGTAAGCTGAGGCTGCCCTCACAAAGGAGGAATTCCCAGGAATTGTGAGAGAGGGCCCAGCACATCCTCTAAAGGGAATCTGTGAGATTGTAACAAACACCCTACCCTTCCCAGCCTTCTCCTTTTGGCTCCTGAAGCCTGCCCATGTATGGCCTGATTTTACAAAATTCACACCTAAATAGTACTTCAGGCTCACAGCATCGGATACAATCAAGCCTGTGTTCACAGGCTCAATGAACCAGAGACTGAGAATACTTAGGGGAAACTGCAACTGATTTTTAAATTATCATTATCCTATAATTAACCTAGCAGAACAAGTGTCTGTACAGCATATGTATTACCCAGAGAGGACATAAAGTACACAGGAAGATGCACAAGCCCTGAGCAAACATCGTGCTATCCTCTGCACATACAGAAGCATGCTAGTTTAAAGCATTTGACCTTACTTCCCCCTACATTGTAGGTGTCTGTGTGCAGTGGTGGCGGGGTGTTTACTCATGCCTTGATGCAGGTGCAGGGGTCAGAAGTCAGAAGTTGTTCTCTCCTCCCTTTATGTTGGAGTGAGGGATTAAACTCAGGTCATCAGGCTTGGTGGCAAGCACCTTTACTGGCAGAGTCATCTTGCCAGTGCTAATGCCCCTACTTTTGAAATAAAGGGTGCTGTATTAGAAGGCAGGCTACCTGGGACATTTCCCCCAATCACAAGTGACATCTGGTTTGACTGGCATTGGCCCTTCTCTCCTTGGGAGGCAGTTCTGACCCTAGGAAGAACTCCGGGCTCCTCTAGCACCACCTTCTCCTCTGCCCAGCACTCAGAGGCAAGAGCTACACTTGAAGGTGACAGGTCCCTGCAACAGAACCCCAGGCCTCTAGCCCCATTCTGTTCAAGCCTCTCCTCCATGATAGAAGACCAATACTGGACCTACCTTTTGCAACCTCATGCTGTAGGGAATGACAGGGCCTCCTAAGAAGGTAGCTTGCTGTGAGGTGACATGTCCATGCATAAACTTGTGAGGTGGCCCTATTGCTGTAGCCTCCTCTCCCTTCCAAAGTTACTGGGTAGAGTCAGGGAGATGCCGTCTGTGGTTATTCCCATGCTCCTTGCCCCTGCAAGGTCCTCAGCGAGTCAGGACTCACTGAACCAGCTCATTCAAGATAAGGACAGGTGGAGAAAGCTGCATCACAGGCCCTCTTAGGACCTGGAAACAATAACCCCTGGGCGGTGGAGCTTTTCCAGAATTGATTAGTCTGAGAAGGTGATTGACATGGACCTTCCCAGGAGGGGAAAGTTCTCCTACCAAGTGTCCAGTGATTTCAGTGTGTGGAGACTGAGAGTTTGGCTCTGCAGGGTAGAGGGCACAGTCTTGACTATGGGAGAAGATAGTGGGGGTGGGGAATCGTAAACTTCTGGGGAGCTGGGGAAAATCCAGCTATAGTGAGGTCTTTTGGGGGACCATAGACTAAGGTGTGTGGAGGATGAACCAGTTGTTTCCCCTCCAAGCCATCTGCGCAGCTGCTGTCACTTACTGGCACTTGACACCACTGGGGTTAAGTTTTGCTTGGGGTTTGGTAAAACTTTGACTTCTTCCAGATCAGGCCTGTGTGTGGTGCAAGACTGAACCCAGGCCTAGTGTGCTCAGCTGACCCAGGGAACTGTCACTCTGGCCACAGTTTGCATGAAATCCTGCCACTTACAAGCTTTGGGACTTGGGAGACCTTCCCTACCCTCTCTGAGCCTCAATTTCCCCCTCTGTAAAGTTGAGAGCATGTTAGTCACTTGTGTCTGCACTATGGTTTGGAAGATCCCCGCAGGCTCGTTTATAAAGTCTTAGTCCCCACGCCTGATGCTTCTGTTTGGGGTCTAGCGGAAGGATGTTCTATCATGAGAGTGTCCTGGTAGCATCCACTGTGATGTGAATACAGGTGCCACCACACAGGGCTGCAATGCTGTGCCACCTTAACAAGGGCCTGGAACAGCACAACTGTGGAAACATGCATGGAAACCTCCAAAACCCAGAGCCAGAACAAGCCTCCCTCCCTTTACAACCCAAACAAGGCCCTCCTCACAGCCTAAACAAGCCCCCTCACAGCAATGAAAAAGGTAACAGAAAAGACACTTTACAGGCTATTAAATCCGATTAACAGAAACTGTGGCTTAAAGCAACACAAACTTAATTCTTATACCACTCTGGGCTTGGAAGTGTTCAGCAGTGGAAATCAAATATCAGCAAGGCTGACATCTCCTGGCTTCTCCTAGGTTCTTGGAGCATGGCCCCTCCCTCCATCTTCAAAGCCAGCTGTGGCCAGTTAAACTTCACCCCAGATCATTCCTACTGACTGGCCTAGGTCTCTGGCCAAAGCCTTGGGCTCACCCAAGTAAACCAGGACAATCCTAAGGTCTCCTGACTAGCATATATGGCTTCCTTTTGTTGTGTAGCAAACCTATTCCCTGGGTTGGGTTAGGACACCATCTTCTGCCCTCCACAGGAGCAAAAAATGTCTTTCATGAAAAAGAGCATAGCCACAGTTCAAAAGGTGGGCTGAGGAGGTGACCCGTACAGTGAAAATGTGGAAAGTACCCATCAGCCCCCAGGGGCCAGAGGTCAGCTGAGGATGACTGACAGTGGTGGCACTCATGTGTGTGCTAGGGAAGACATTTAAGATGCAGGTTAAAGACAAGGGTAGTGAGTCCTGATCTGTCTGAGATGGGAAGTTAATTAGGGCAATAAATCATATTAAAATTGTGTGTGCACTGTTATGTCTTTGAATTCATCCTTGTTTGTGTACAGTTACCAAAGTGCTAAGCTTTCTAAAGATTTATTTCTAAAAATTTTATGGGTATGAGTGTTGTGCCTGCATGTATGTACATATGCATGTGTGCATGCAATGCCCACAATAACCAGAAGAGGGCATCTGATCTCCCTGGAACCAGAGTTACAGACCATTGCTAGTCACCCTATATGTGCTGGGAATTGAACCAGGGTCCTCTGGAAGAACAGCCAATGCTCTTAACTGTTGACCCATCTCTCCAACCCTCAAGTGTTGAGTTCGTAAATAAAAGCCGTCACTTTTTAATATATATATCTATTATTTTTCCTTATTTTGCATATTGATCCCAGTTCCCTCTCCCTCCCTCCCATTTTAATGTGATTATCTTAATTTCCTTTGTCCTGTGTTTCTCTTCTAAAGTAGGCCCTAGTGGGCAACTGCCCAGGTACTTCTGCTCAGACATTCGTCCAAGTTCAACTTGGCTCTCTGGAAGGGCAGTAAAAGGCCTGGGAACCCCTGCTCTAAAAAGGACTGGTCGAGCGTTCCCAAGACTGGTGGTCTAGTTTGAACAGACAGAAGGAAGAGAGGAGGAGGAGGCGCAGAAGTGGCCATTGTCAGTCAGTCTCAGGCTTTGCTCCTGGCAGGCAGGTCAGCACCCTTCCTTCACACCACGCACAGCCCTGCCAGAGGACAGGTCCTTGAGAGGCAGCGGGAAGCTCTGTGATGTGCTGAGTATGCACTGGGCAGGCCTCTCTGATGGTGCAACCCATTCTCCATTGTGCAACAGAGATGAAGGGTCCCAGGGAGGCGCAGGGCTTTGCCTCACTTGCACATTGAGCTGTGTCAAAATCAAACACTCCAGAGAGGAGAGTTTGGGCTTCTGAGAGAAAGGAGAATGGAAAGCTGTTTTTATTTCGTTTTTAGCTAGGCTGTACATGTCCTAGAGCCTCCAGAGACCGGGGATCAGGAGAAGGGGGGGAAGTGAAGATTAGGGGGAACAGAAAGGCAGACAGATAAAGCAAGAGGAGGAAAGGAACTATGAGAGTGGGAAGGGGGAGGGGAGGGGAGGGAGGGAGGGGAGGGGAGAGGAGGGGAGAGGGGAGGAGGAAGAGGATAGGGGGAGGGCAGGGGAGGGGAGGAGAGGAAGAGGAGGGGGGAGGGGAGGACAGGAGAGGAGAGGGGAGGGGAGGGGAGGAGAAGAGAGGAGAGGAGGGGAGGGGGAGGAGAGGAGAGGAGAGGGGAGGGGAGGAGAGGAGAGGAGAGGGGAGGGGAGGGGGAGGAGGAGAGGGGGAGGAGAGGAGAAGAGAGAGGAGGGGAGGGGAGGACAGGAGAGGAGAGGGAGGGGAGGGGAGGGGAGGAGAAGAGAGGAGAGGAGGGGAGGGGAGGAGAGGAGAGGAGAGGGGAGGGGAGGGGAGGACAGGAGAGGAGAGGGGGAGGGGAGGAGAGGAGAGGAGAGGAGAGGGGAGGGGGGGGGGAGGACAGGAGAGGAGAGGGGAGGGGAGGAGAGGAGAGGAGAGGAGGGGAGGGGAGGGGGAGGACAGGAGAGGAGAGGGGAGGGGAGGACAGGAGAGGGGAGGGGACAGGAAGAGAGGAGAGGAGGAGAGGGGAGGAGAGGAGAGGGGAGGAGAGGGGAGGAGAGGAGAGGGGAGGAGAGGGGAGGAGAGGGGAGGGAAGGGGAGGGGAGGGGAGGAGAGGAGGGGAGAGGAGGAGAGGAGGGGAGAGGAGGAGAGGAGAGGGGAGGGGAGGGGAAGGGAGGAGAGGAGAGGAGAGGGAGGTCCCTGGCCCTACTGCTCTCCCAGATGCCAGCCTGTGGCAATGGTGGAAACTCTCAGCCTGAATCTCCAGCTCTCACCCTGAGGCTGAGGCTGACTCCGCTGGGTAAAAATAGGTGTGGCTCATGGGACAAGGTCTTGAAGTCCCCAATAGAGCTAAGTAAATAGTGACCTGATCCAACCGTGGAGGAAAACCAAACCTTGTTGACATTGCAGGCCTGCTGCTCTGGGTGTGGCCTGCAGCTTAGGCCTCTTCTATGGGGCTTTTGACCAGCCTGGCCTTGGCTCTGCTAGGCTCTCAGGCTGGAACCCTGGGGCACTGCCATCTGCCCTGCAGGCTTCCAATAGACAGAAGCATCTGCAGCCCTCTGCAGCACTATGCTGCCCCCCACTGGCCAGTTCTATGGGATCCCTGGAGGTCTCTGATGCATGGCGACCAGGAGGCCTGAAACACTCTATTTCTGGAGTGCCCCAGGAGTCAAGAAAAGTTGTTCCTTTTGCTGAGACAGGGTCTCTCTGTGTAGCCCTGGCTGGCCTTGAATTCACAGAAATCTGCCTCCTTCTGCCTCTTGAGTGCAGAGATTAAAGGATCATTCCATCACAGCAGGCCATGAAAAGTTTTAAAAGGATGTATGTTATTTATCGCTTATGAGGCTAGAACACAGAAAGGTTGGAAAAAGACTGGGATTGTTAGGATTTTAGGAGGAAATGAGAGGACAGCTCTGAGGGGAAGTCAGGAGCACCCACCAGTCTTCAAGTGTGGGCTTTGTCTCTGAGCAGCTGTGCTCCTTTGGGTCCTCCTGACAGTGTGGCCAGCACACGGACTCCGAGGGTGAGCTTGCCACCACCAAGTGTTCTCAGTAGAGCAGAAAACAGAAAGTGAGCAGGGCTTCTTTCCAGAGAGAGGGGAAGCGCCTGGCGGTGCAGATGGGGACAGAGGAATCACACCCGCAGAGCCTACTCCTCTCTGCGGTGTGACTTTGCTGCCCTGAATGTCACAGGCTGCAATTTATTTCTTTGTTGTTTGAAGTCAGGCCAGCCTATAAAACAGAAAGTGCCAGCATGGCCTTGAGCAAGTCCCAAAGCTTTAGCCTCAAGGGTACTTGTGGCTTTGGTCTTCATCAGTCCTCTGGGAGCCTTGGAACCACCATGCAGTGCAGAAGTGCAGAGAGCAGGCCAGCTTCCTGGGACAGATCCGGGCCATTTTTCCTCCCCTCCCCACCTCCCCACCTCCCTTTTCTTCCTAAAGTTGTTTCATGAGGGATTTTATCACAGCAGAAAATTGCTAACATGTCTCCTTGGTTAAATATCCTCTCTATATTTCATTGATTTGTGAGATTTTTGTTGCTGGTATTTAAAAATAAAGTCAGGTGATGGTTCTCAGGGCCTCTGCCCAGCACAAGCCCCACACTTGATGTGGCCACTTGACTGACGCTGCCATCTGTCTGGACTTGCATTGATGTTTGGGTCCTGAGCAGTTCTGAGCTTATGGTGTGTCAACCTTATCTGGTCACCGATCAAAATGGATGCTCTCTGAATCCTGCAACTGCTCCAGCCCTCTCCGCATCGCCATTTTGTGAGTATTTATAGTGTGAAATGGAATGGAAGAGACATCAGGAGTCCCTGTTGGTTAATACAGATTATAAATTGTTCGATAGGTGCTGGCATGGTAAGAACACAAATGGAAATATACAAATGTGTCTGTATTAATGTGTTACTGTGATAAAGTGCCATGAGCAGGTAAGTTGTAGAAGGAAGGGTTTATTTGGCTTATGGTTCCAGAAGGATAAGAATCCATCACAGTAGTGATATCTGGCAGCAGCCAGCCAACATGGCAGCTGGAGCAGGAAGCTGTGAGCTCTCATCTTAGCCTCTGTCATGAGGCACAGATGGTGAACTGGAAGTAGCAAAAGGCTTTTAATCTCAGAACCCACTTCCAGTGGCATAGCTTCTTGTATTACTCAGGGTTCTGTAGAACAGAACTTATAGAATGAATATATTATTACTATAATATATTGTATTTATAATATATAATATTAGTATAATATAATCACTTTAAAATTTGTATCAATATACCAAAATCCATGCCAATGCAAAATATCTGAGATTAATACATTGTGCCCAAATTCTGAACCCCCAAATCACCAAAAGGCCCATTCCGATGAAAAGCAAAGAGTCTTTCATTTTAACAAGTTAACTGTATTAACTCGGTTCCTCCATAGGTCCAACACAGTCCAGTCAGTGGAGCAAAAAGGACCCAGAAGGACTGTGGGGCAGGGAATTTATTGGGGTGGAGCAAGGGGAGTGTCTGGAGTCCCCAACAGTCTCAGGATTGGTGCACTTCCAGGCTTGGGCGACCTGCCCTGTGTTGATTGGTCAACTGGTTGCTATGGCCTTTAGTCCTCCCAGGGTGGTTGCTATGCTCTATGTTACTGTTACCTTAATGCACATCCAGAGCCTGCCAGCTAACTTCTGATTGTTTCCTTGCCACATGGAGGGTGTCTGGCTTCCTAGTGACTAGGAGGTCGGGCAAGGTCAGGAAACTCAGTACATTTTGCTAAATCAAAGGCCTACATCTTGCTAAGTCTTTTCTGCAGCATGTTGTGGTTGCTAAATCAGGGCACTGAGTGAGGGCTTGGTCCCTTCAAATAGTTATCTTTTTAGCCTATCTTCTTATATTCTCACTAAATGATAACAAACATCCATAACCTACCAAATGACCAACAGCCACTCACACCATTTCTAGACTGCTTCCTATTGTCTGTGAGTAAAGGCATCTTTAGGGGTCCCTGAGAAAATTGAGACAATGGCCAAGTCCTAAGATCAGCAGTAACCTTTGTTGACATATATCACCTGTCAAGATTCGGCAGGTCTCCCTTTATCAAACCTGATCCATATTAATCCTGAAGGAAATCCACAGCCTCTTGTCTCCTGTGGTAACAAAAGCAAAGCATCTTCTTCAAAGCAATGCATTTTTAAGTTTCATTTTAAAGTTGATGCATTCTTAAAATATCTGGGTTGATTAATTTCTGCTGTTCCTCCTTCAATCCTATGTCTCTTAGCAGCTGTCGTTTGCTTATCAGCAATCAAAAAATACTGAAAGTCAATATAGTGCCAGGCAGGATCCAGATTCCTTGTGCATTTCCCATCTCTACATGGCTCATTCTTTATTACTTTACCTCTCTCTGTAAAGACTTTATGGTTTTTAAATTGTTCCCTTTTCTATGATGTCTATATTCTTTTTCTTAAGCCTGCATACATTGTAAAACACACTAGAACCTGTTTAGAGTTTTTTTTCCATATGGATCTGTCTTTTCTGCACATCTCTAGTCGTTTTTGTCTGCATGAGGAAAAACTGCTCAGTGGCACAGCTAGGACCTCTGTACTGCTTTGGCAGCTGGCCCTGCCTGCTTCTCAGGTCATGAAAGCCAAGCCTAACGCTTGTGGCCTGTTTGGAGGTACATTTGACTGAGAACTGCATTCAACCCCCCAGCTCAGGAATGACAGTGCCCTGCACTGTGGAAGGCACATTTTACTCTTAGTTTTTTGTTTCTATTTGACATGTAAAAGGCTGTTTAAGTGCTTTACTGTACAGCAGTGACTATGTGGAAATTCAGGCCCACATTGAAAAGACAAAATGTAGTTGGTGGTTTTTTTTGTTTTTGTTTTGACTTTTTTATTTTTTACTCTTTGGAATGGCCACCACCCAGCTGCCAAATAATCACATGGAGACTTATTCTTTCTTAGGAATGCCCAGCCTTAGCTTGGCTTGTTTCTAGTCAGCTTTTCTTAAATTATCCAACTACTATTGGCCTCTGTACTTTTACCTTTGTCTATTTCTGGGCATCTTTTCTTTCCTTCTTGTTCTGAATCTGGCGGTGTGGCTGTGTGGCTGTGTGACTGTTTGGCTGGGTGGCTGGCCCCAGCCACTCTCCTCTCCTTTTATCACCCCTCCCTCTAATCTTTTTCTCCTTCTATTTTTTCTCTCTGCTTCACAGCCCCACCTAGCCCTCTCCTACATAGCTATTGGTTGTTCAGCTCTTTATTAGATGAATCAGGTGTTTTAGACAGGCGAAGTAACAACTTCATAGAGTTAAACAAATGCAGCATAAAAGAATGCAACACATATTAGTGTCATTAAACAAATGCTCCATGGCATAAACAAATGCAATACATCTTCAACTAATATTACACAACAGGCCATAAAGGGTTTAAATTCTAAAATCTCTAAGGAAATTTCTGGTTCTGTCCAGCAAGTTGTTCTGCTGGGGATGGGAGGGGTTTCTCGCTGTGTTCTCTGAGGGTGTTCAGATGGTAGTGCAGTCAGACAACATGTTTCTAATTGGGAAAATGTGATCAGAAAATATCTTTCTAGATTAAGTTCTCCAAATACATTAAATATAAATCCAATCTATACTTTGAAGTTATATGTGAGTTTTTAAATTTTTCATTTTATGTGTATGAATGTTTTGCCTACATGTATGTATGTGTATCACATGTGTGCTGTGACTGTAGAGGCCAGAAGCAGGCATCAGATTTCTGGACTAGAGTTAAAGATGGTTGTGTGGTCCATGCAGGTGCTGAAAATCAAACCCTTATCCTCTGGAAAAGCAGCCAGTCCTCCTGGCCACTGATCCACCTCTCCAGACCCTGTAAATGGTGTAAGGGTTTTCAGAAGCTGGGTTTTCTTTTACCTTGCTGCATTTTTAAAAAGAAAACAAGGAGTAAGGCCTCCTCTACTGTAGCCTGGCACGTCTGAGCTTTGTTCTGGGCTCATTGCTGTGGTGAGTGGGGGGGGGGGGGGCGCTGTATTACATTTGCCCCACCTGGGGCAGGTGTGAAGCATCCCTCACCCTGAAGTCAGGCCCCAGGCCTTGTGTAACTGTCACAGAACCCTCCTTAGCCACCTCTGTCCTCTGGGCTGCTGCCTGGAAGACTGGCGACCGAGAAACCTGCTTGCCTCGTGCAGCGTTGCATGTGTGAATCATTGGAACACATTACACTCACTTTGCTGTGTTCACGATCTTTACTGTGTTTTGTTTTGAGATTGAATCTCCTTTTATAGCCCAGTTTGGCCTCAGACCCGGAATTTTCCTGCCTCAGCCCCAAAGTGTACTTTTTCAGATTTTCAACCCACTTTTTCATGCTTCATCCTTTTTGAATCCATATTGTGGCCCATTATAAACCTATGATGACAAGTGGCCAATTTTGTTCTTTCTCAGGTAATAAACCACGGTCAGTGTAGACATGCCCAAGTATACACATATGAATGCATACACATGTGCACTGTTTGGCAAAGGAAAACTTCATATATAGCCTCTAAAGGTTAGCACAATAAGGTGTCTAAAATAAGTCAATCTGAGCAAACAATATCAACACGCACAAAGGCAGACAAAATACAATTATTCCCATACTAAGTGGGGGCATACTTCAGAAGATAACATCCCCATTGTCTACAGGGGAGGGGGTGTGGAGGTGAAGATGACTTCAAGGGGTCATACAGGATTACAAGGAGAGAAAGCCGTCCTGGAGACAGAAGTGAGTGTGCACCTGAGTCCAGGGAGAGACCACAGCATTAGATCAGCAGGTGTGGTCATGTTTCTCAGACTTCAGGGTGGAGCTGAGAGGTCTAGGTTTCCCTCTGCAGTCAGGACCAGTGACTTCCAAGAGGAGATTTCTAGCTCTTTCAGGTTAAGAAGGATCTTGACTCTGAGGCTGTTGTTGTTGTTGTTTGTGTGTTTTTCCTTTGTTTTTTTAAGCTTTTAATTTCTATAAATTCTAGTTGCTCATCATGACAAAAGCTGCCACATTTTGGATCATTTCCCGATCCCCAGACATATGTGCATATATGTACAGTTTCCTTACCATTGCTCACTGTCACAGTGAGATGTTACCATCTCTCGAGATCTATGACAGTGAGTGCTTCCAAGGCACCTGGCCCAGCAGAGACTGTAGGCTACTAAAAGAGGTGGCAGTACCATAGTTTTCAACCACTCATTCATGCTTGTCCAGCCGTTGTCCCTATGAGCAATGTTGCAATGAAGGCATCTGTACTTACCAATGTCAGTACTACTGTGTACAGCTGTGGTGGGAACGTGTCACCGTTCTACAGAGGGCTGCTCCCACCAGTGCTGTCTTGGTGCTCTCTCCTGGCTCTCTGCCTTGCAGTAGATGCTTAGGCTGCTTTCAGGGATGGCCTAAGAAGCCAGGCATGATGGTGCACATGTAGTCACGGAACTCCCACAGCCCTGGAACTGAGTTTGAGGACAACCTGGACCACATAACAAGACAGCACATCAACAAACAAAAAGGAGCTCCAAACCAAACACTAACAAAAATGTGACCTGTTTGGAAGCAAAACAAAATTGTTTTGTTTTAGTTTTTTAAAAAGATATTTTAAATTATGTATATGTATGCAGGTATGTGGGTGTATTCCTATGAGTATGAGTACAGGTACCCAAGAAGGCCAGAGGCATGGCGTTCCCCTGGGGCTGGAGTACACCGCCATGAGCTGCCTGATTTAGGGGCTGGGAGCAGAACTTGGGTCCACTGCAGAAATAGCAAGTGCTCCTAACTGCTGTGCCTTCTTGACAGCCCATCCTCGCTTTTTGGACTTGTGTTCTCTTGCCTGCTGATCTCTTAATCGTCTTTTGATGTGTTTGCTGGCATTGGGCTTACAGGCTATGACTCTGCCCCCAGCTCCACCTATTTCAATGTGGGATTATTCTTTCTCATTGACCTTGTGAAATGTGCCACATTTCTGTGGGAACGGCTTTGTGTTCACATTCTCAAATCTAGCATATATCTACTCACTGGCTGTCATCTTTCATCTACAGAAAATCTTACCCCGCCCTTTCCTTTACATTTTCTAATGTGTTTCTTTTAGAACAAATAACCAACTAGTCTCCTACATTAGCTAAGTTCTCCCCGCAGGCCTGGAGAGATGGCTCAGGGGTTGAAAGCAACCACTCCTCTTGCAGAGGACCCAGCTTGGGTTTCCAGCAGCTACATGGCTGCTCAAAAGTGTAACTCTAGTTCCAGAGAATCCAACACCCTCTTCTGGCCTTTGTGGAAACTGCATATATGTGGTGCACAGATATCCACGTAGCTGAATACTCATACCCTAAAATAAAAACAAATAAACCTAAAACAGAAAACAAACAAAAATCCCTTTTCAAGTGATCTAGAGATCTTCTCACGGTTTCCTCTCCCTCCTCTTCCTCCTCTTCCTGGGGAACCTGGTGCTGAGTTATTGAACTCAGTGTTATTCACAATGAACACGCTGCCACTGAGATATGATCCAGCCCTCATTATTTTGCCTTTTGTATTTATTTATTTAATTAGTCTACTTGAGATTCCCTTTTGCATGTGGTATGTGTTTGGTGTGTTTTGCGTTGAAGAGCCAGCTGGGCCTGGCCATCATTAAACAACTGATTCTTTACTTTCCCACCACACTGAGTGGTGACCCACAGGTGTGCTGTGTGCTGATTCTTCGCTGTTGCTCTCCCTGTCCCTCATTCTTACAGCTCAGGCACAGTGACTTACTGTGACCTTACACTAGCTCTGAACTTCCCTTTCACTTCCTTAGGCAAACTGCCTGTCCATGATCTTTTCTGTCGCTCTGTTGTGTGTGTTGGATCTAGGGACCCAACTCAGAGCACATGCTGGGCCTGTTCTGTGCCACTGAGCCACACCCCAAGCCTTTCTTAACATTTCCTGTCCACTTTTGGCCTTTAAGCTTCATTCTTATCTTAACCTGACACCCCTCCTCTTGCATGGATTTGAGCTGGCCGGGTGGCACAAGTTTGCAATGCCACAGGGAGGGAGTGATAGGAGCACTATCCACAGAGTGAGGCTGGCATGGGCTACATGGTGAATTGCAAGCCAGGCAGAGCCACAAAGTGAGACCCTGTCTGCAAGCAACACACAAAGAAGTATTACATTAATTTTAGGCTAATTGACACTTGAAATCTTAACGCTATTAAGTTTTTCCATTCAAGAAAATGTTTCTTTTCTGTATCTTTGACTGAAACTTTGCACTTTTTTTGAATGTCCTGTGATTTTCTTCTGAAATAAATGTATTTAGTTTTTAATATTCTTCCAAGGAAAAGTATTATATTTAATGGATGACACTTACCTATCTTAAATTTTGTCTAAGCTTAAATTTATTTATTCTGGGTGTGTGCTTGCATGGTGTGGGGGAGCCATGTGCCATGGCTCATATGCAAAGATCAGGGAGCTTTGTGGAGAGTCTTCTCTCTCCTGACAACTTTAAGTGCATCCTGGGGGTTAAACTCAGGTTTCCAGATCTGTTCAGCAACCGTCTTTACCTGTTGAGCCGTCTCACCACCACCCCCATCTTGAATTTTCTTGTTCACTGTAAAGGGCTGGTTTTTTTTTTTTTTTATTTTTTAAGATTTATTTTTATTTCATGTGTATGAATGTTTTGGCTGCATGTATGTATGTATGTATGTATGTATGTATGTATGTATGTATGCATTGTGCATGTGAAGTGCCTCCAGGGTCTAGAGAGGTGTCAGAGCTTTTGGAGTTGAATTTATAGATGGTAGTGTTGAGAATCGAACCCAGGTCCTCTGGAAGAGGAGCCAGTGCTCTTAACCACTGAGCCAAATCTCCAGCACCACAGTTGCTTCTTAAACAGCTTTATCAGAACATAAATTCTTCCTAATTAGATGTTGGGCAATACACTGCTGCTATTTGTGTACTTTAATAAAGCGTGTAACTCAGTAGCATCCAGTGTAAGCTCCAAATGTTTCCCTATCTGCACCTGTTCTCCCACATCCAGTGGCCACCATGGTTTCCTGTGTCTGCGGTTTACTGTTTCAGACAGAAATGGAACCACTTGATGTGGCCTTTGTGCCGGCTCTGCCCCTTCGCCCAGCATTTGTCATTTTATACAGGCTCAGTCCTCTCTAAAATGTTCTCTATATGGCTGTACCATGGTTTGTTTATGTATTGATTGACCCGTGGAGTTGCTTCTACTTTAAGCTATATAAAGGTCTTCTCTGTTGTCGCGTCTCTTGGGCATTACCTGTGGGTGGATTTGCTGGGTTATAGAAGGCTCTTTGTCTAACTTTTTGATGAAACACCAAACTGTTTTCCACAGTAACTGGATCCCTTTGCAGACCTACAAGCAATGCACTGGACATACATACTATTTTATTTTTCAGTTCAGTAAACAAGAATGAAATGTGAGACCCCACACCTTCAGAGTGGCTGCTATAACTGTTCTAACTATATAGAATCATTGAGATGTATTGATTTTGGGTTTGGTTAATTTAGGCTTGTGATGTTTTTCATTTTCAATTTTTTAAAATAACAGTTTAGCTTTTAAAACAAAAAGAAAAAAATACCTACTCCCCAAATGTAAGTAAACATGATTTAAAAGTCTAAAGCTATTTTTAAAAGCCTGGTCCATATTGATTTTTATTTTATGTTTTGCCTGCATGTGTGTTTGTGCATCATGTATGTGCTGTGCCTGTGGTGGCCAGAAGATGCTATCAGATACCCTGGAACTGAAGTTGCAGATGGTTGTGAGCCACCAAGTAGGTGCTGGGAACTGAACCAGGATCCTCTGCAAGAGCAGCCAGCCAATGCTCTTAACCACTGAGCCATCTCTCCAGCCGCAAGTGTTTGTCTTTTAAAGTGACTGTTTGAGTTGCTGACTTGAGTTTATGAAAATTCATTACATCAAATTTGGCTTGAGATTATGACAGTTTTCATCCATGTCTGAGACGGCCCCAAACACACGTCTGCCAAGCTGCTTTACATGCTCATACAAAGTGACAGTCTCAACACAGTGATTATAACATCAAAATATCAATCATCTCTGAAAATTGCTCTGCAACCTGCAGCACCACTATTCAGCCAAGATGTAATTCTTTAAAAGGAGCCAGCTCACCAGTTCATTAATGTACTTTAATCTTTAGTAAATGGCAAGATCGTATGCCCTCCAAGGAGTCGTTTCAAAAGAACCGTGTTTACCATTTGTTTTCAGGCTGTTTGATGTGTACATCTCCTTTACATATTTACATTCCTGGGACCACGTATAACCCACATAGTCAGAAGACTCACAAGCAGGCAAGGGTTACGAAATCCTGCTTTCCATGATAGCTGTCATTCACATGCTGCCTCCTCCTCCTCTGTCTTTCTTGGCTTTCACACTTGCTTTTTCTCAGTCTAGCTTTGTCAAAGTCAGGCAAGGTTCATGTCATGCTTTGACACTCACAGTTTAAAGTAACTCAGATTCCATTTCCTTTTCTCCATCATCGCACTCTACTACCATGTGCTGGGCTTGCACTGTCTAAATGCTGGAGTGACCCACTGCTATGTGCAGAGTAGCTGGCCCCAGTCCAGGCAGCCACAGTGTGTCAATGGCAGACAGTAGGTGTCAAGTGTGCAGGGCCTGTGCAACACAGGGGGCCTTCCATGCCGATTCCTCCTGGGACTCAGAGTTTATGAAATATGGAGTTGAGTTATGCTGTCCCTGCCAACTGAGCAATTGGCGTCCAATTTCTGCTTCCACTAATAAAGAGCTCAGAGGTCATTGCCTGCACGCTACAGTGCGCAAAACCAAACAAGGCTGCACTCTCTTCCAGCTCTCTAAGAACTGAGGGTGTAGGTGAGAGGGCACACATGGCTCTGAAATACGTACAGACAGGTAGCTAAGGAGTGCTACACAGTTAGCAACCTCCCCCCTCCAAGACTATGCTAAAGGAGCTAGTCCCCAGCACCTGGGCACATAGCTTCATCGGAAAGAACAGTACTGCACCTAGAATTATTTAAATTACTGAAACTGAGGTCACACTGAAGCAGAGCTGGGCCCTCCACCCAGGATGGAAGGTGTCCTTGTGGGAAAAGAAGAGACAGAACATATGTGGGGGAAGTGGGGGGTCCTGTGTGACAATAGAGGCAGAACCAAGGTAGTCACAACTGCAAGCCAGGGCCAGCCAAGATGCTGGACATCACCAGAGGCTGGGAGAAGGTGGAGGACTCTCTTCCTGTGTCGCAGAAGCAGTGAGGTCCCGTGCACAACTGCCGCTATAGACTTCCAGATTCAGGGTTTCAAGTGAATGCATTGCTGCTTCCAGCAGCTCGGCTTGCAGCATTCTGTTACTGCAGTCTTGGAAAATAGAAACAGAAACCTAGGGTGGAGACTGCGGACCAGCAAAAACATGGCCAAGGTCAGCTTAGCCAGGGTGGAGGCTGTGGACCATTGGAAACACACGGCAATCCGATGTCTCACTGGAATTCAAGGTGGGACGCTCCTAAGTCACAATCATGGGTAAAATCCCCACACTCTGATATCCAGGAAGGTCACTGTTTTTCATGATGAAGAGCCATAAAAATATTTACCTTGTGGCCTGGCACAGAAGGCCTGGCCTATACATCCAGGACTTGAGAGCCTGAAGTTGAATTACAAGTTCAAGTCTTCTGGGCTACTGTTTCAACAAAACAGTCTTTTACCTTCGGCAGAGGGAGGAGAGTAGTAGGCATTTATAAACCTGCCTAGTGCATTCTTCGTAAAGGAAGCCAGCTCTGCCTGAACTTTGCCAGCTTGTAGTCTTATACAGAATAAAGCTGGCCTTCCAGTCCCCACATCTGGCTTCCTATCTCACCTAAGCTGGAAAGAGGTCAGAATTTTTCTCAGCGAAATCTCTGACGGCCACCACCCAGGGACATCCTTCCCAGGAGACAGATAGTTATGGGAATATAGGCCTCCCATGCCTATCTCCTCCCCCAACACTAAGCAGGCTCCATCCTGGGATCAGGGGTTACAGTTGAAAGATCTTTGAGACACAGACTCTGTTTCAGAAGTGCTTTGGGGGCAGTGAGATGCCTCAGTGGATAAAGGTACTTGCTGCCGTGTTTGGCAACCTGAGTTATATACCTGGTATCCACACAGTGGAAAGAGCGATTTGACTCCCACAAACTGACCTCTGACCTCCTACATGCCCCACACATGGCACAACACCCACCCACACATATACATACACTAAATAAAAAGTTCTCAGAGAAACTCAAGATAAAGAGGAATCAAAAAAAGAACAGAGAAGAGGCAAGTATGGTGTTATGGTGTGTACACCTTTAATCTCAGCATTGGAAGGCGCAGACAAGAGGATCTCTGTGAGTTCCAAGACACCCAGGGCTACTTAGAGAAACACTATCCAGAGGGAGAGGGAGAGAGAGGAGAGGGGAAGGGGGAGGGGAGGGGGAGGGGAAGGAAGGAGGGAGAGAGAGAGAGGGAGAGAGAAAGGGAGAGAGAGAGAGAGAGAGAAGAATTTGAAGTCATTGGCATCCTTTGTATGATGGTTTGAATGAAAATGGCCCCATAGGCTGTTGGAGGTGTGGCCTTGTTGGGAAAAGTATGTCATGGTGTGTGTGTGTGTGTGTGTGTGTGTGTGTGTGTGTGTGTGTGTGTGTGGTGTAGTGAGTGTGAGGTTTTAGAAGCGCAAGCCAGGCCCAGTGTCTCTTTCTGCTGCCACTGATCCATATGTAGAACTCTCAGTTACCTCCACAGCACCATGTCTGCCTGTGGCCTCCATGCTCTCCTCCACGATGATAATGGACTAAACTTTTCCTTTGTAAGAGATTGTGTGGTCTGCTGGGGGGAGTGCAAACTTGTACAGCCACTTTGGAAATCAGTTATGGCAGTTCCTCAGGAAAATGGGAATCAGTCTACCACAAGATCCATAATTCCATTCTTACCCAAAAGATGCATACATTCATACAACAAGAGCATCTGTTCAATTATGTTTCTAGCAGCATTGTTCGTAACAGCCAGGACCTGGAAGAAACCTAGATGTCTCTCAACTGAAGAATGGATACAGAAAATGTAGTGTATTTACACAATGGAGTACTACTCAGCAGAAACAAAATAACAAAAAAAAACAAAAACAAACAAACAACAACAACAAAAAAACAAAGCAAAAACAAAAACCAGTGGAATCTTGAAATTTGCAGGCAAATAGATGGAATTAGAAGAAAGCATCCTGAGTGAGGTTACCCAATCACAAAAAGACAAACATAGCATGTACTCACTCATATGTGGATTTTAGACATAGAGCAAAGGATTACCAGCCTACATTCCACAGTCCCAGAGAAGCTAGGAAGCAAGGAGGACCCTAAGAGAGACATACATGGTCCCCTGGAGAAGTGGAAAGGGACAAGATCTCCTGAACAAATTGGGAGCATGGAGGGAGGGGGAGGGAGTTAGGAGACAGAGAAGGGGAAAAGAGGATGGGAGAGGGGGACATGAGGGATCAAGAAGACTGAGTCAGGGAAAGAATAGAGGAGAGCAAGAAAAGAGACACCATAATGGAACCATTACAGGTTTAAAGAGAACTCTGGCATTAGGGATCTGCAAAGATGACCTCAACTAACAATTTAAGCAACAGGAGAGAGGCTACCTTAAATGCCCTTTCTGATGATGAGATTATCTTACTATGACTACCTTATATGCCATCCTAGAGCCTTCACGCAGTAGCTGATGGAATCAGAACACCCACAGCTAAACACTGAGCCAAACTCCTGGAATCCAGTTGCAGAGACGGAGGAGAGATGAGCAAAGGGGTCAAGACAAGGCTGGAGAAACCCACAGAAACAGCTGGCCTGAACAAGGGGGAGCTCATGGATCCCAGACTGACAGCTTGGAAACCAGCATAGGACCAACTCATACCTCCTGAATGTGGGTGTCAGTTAAGAGGCCTGGGCAATCTATGGGCCTCCACATAGATTCCACATAGAGGAAATACTCTCTCAGCCTAGACACATGGGGGAGGGCTTAGGCCCTGCTCCAAATTATATGACAGACTTTGAAGGTCCCCCATGGAAGGTCTCACCCTCCCTGGGGAGCAGAAAGGGGATGGGATAGGAGGTTGGTGGGGGGCAGGGGAGGGAGGGAGAGGGAACTAGGATTGACATGTAAAATGGGCTTGGTTCTAATTTAAATTAAAAAAAAAAATGTCAAGGCAATAAAACACTAAGACACTCAGCAAATGTTAAATGCTGCTCAGTCCCCAGCCAGGTTCACATAAAACTTAACGGTAAACTCCACTTGTTAACCAATACCTCATGTCTGGCTTTCGGCAAAATGTTTTAAAATATCCCAAAAGGAAAAAGCATAGTCTGAAGGATGAAGAAAATACCCAGACAGAGCCTGACTCAGATGGCTGAACCAGGAGCCAGAAGGGACCGAATATGTGGGGATTATGAGGGAAGGCAGCAAGCAGCCGTCAAGAGAAGGAACGGGGATCTTAAACATCAAAAACGCGGTGCTGGAAATTTACAAACACTAAGTGACAGATGCCTTCAGTGGGTGAAGCACAGGCCGAATGTGGCCAAAGGTCAACAGAAGCGCTATGACTGAAGAGGGAGAAAGAATACAGATTAGAGCATCAAAGCACAGTAGCTAGGAGCTTCAGGCGGGCTGGTGTGTGTGGTGCCCCATGCAGGAAGAAGAGGTAAAAGTGGAATCCCAGAGGACAAAAGCTCACCAGTGTGCCCATTTCATAGTTTAGCAGAGAACCAGAGGGGAAATCTAGAAAGAACCTGAAGAAACTACTTCCTGAGGGGAGGAACCATTGATTTTCCACCAGAGACTGTGAGCAAGGAGAGAGAGGGGGTAGCGGCTGGAGAGGTGGCTCAGTGGCTAAGACCCTGAATTGTTCTTCCAGAGGTTTGGTTCCCAGCACCCGTGTTTGCTTTTCACAGCTGCCTATAGCTCTAGTACCGGGGACCTAACGCCCTCTTCTGGCTTCCAAACTCACTGTGCTCACATGGCATACACCCACACAGATACAGACAACATACCTGTAACTAAGACAAAATAAATCTTTGAGGAAAAAAAAATAAGAGAGTGGGTAAATATTTAAAACATTGAAAGCGCGGCCGTGAATTGAATTGTACATAAAACAAAATTATCTTTCATAAGTAAAGGAGAAAGACTCTGTCAGATTAAAGCTGAGGGGATTCATTGTCAACAGACTCATCCTGCTAGAAATGTTAATGGTGAGGACAGGAGAGATGGCTCAGTGGTTAAGAGCACATGCTGTTCCTGCAAGCAAATAAATCTAAAATGAAAAAAAAAAAGTGTTAAAAGTTCTCCCAGTAGGGAAATTAGACAGATGAGAAACCACTGTGCCGAAAACAGGGAAACGGCTGGAAGACAGATGAAGGTAGACTACTAAGTTTAGTTTCCTTGTTCCCCATTGAGCAGATACGTGACCACTGGTTCACTGGGGGGACAGCTTTGCTGGTTGTGTGATCACGTGTACGTGCGTGCGTGCGTGCGTGCGTGCGTGCGTGCGTGTGTGTGTGTGTGTGTGTGTGTGTGTGTGTGTGTGTGTGTGTAGGTGAGAACAATGGGACATTGCAGGGGCGCAGGCAGGAGTGAGAAACTATGCAACTTCAGAGCTGGGGTATCTCCATGGCAGAGCCCTTGCCTGTGCACACAGGCCCTCGGCCTCATCTTACACTGCAAGAAAACATAGTGCCTTTAAAATAGTTGCAAATGTATATTGTCCAAATCCTAGGACAGTCACTAATTTAAGAAAACATGGATATCCTGTGAAAGAAGGAAAAATGGACTAACTGAAGGAAAAAAGCAGGAAAAATAAAGAATGAATCCAACAGCGGGATTGACCAAGTTATATAATAATAGATTTTTTTTTCCTTTTCTTTTTTCTTTTTTAAAGAAATGGTCTAATTATGTAGCCCTGCCTGCCCCAGGACTCATTGTGTACACCAGGCTGGTCTCAAACTCTCAGGGTTCCACCTGCCTCTGCCTCTGCCTCCCAACTGCTGGGAGTAAAGTCATGTGCCCCCCAGCATCAATAATAATTTCATATGTGATAATTTAAATACACTTAAAGACCAGTTGTCATGGTTCACAGGAAGCACTTCTAACCAAGACGGGTGCGGTGCCGTACACCTGACATCACAGTGCTCAGGCGGCTGCATAGGTAGACCCGCCTATCTACATAGCAAAACCCTTTCTCCAGAGACAAAAAACCAGCTAGCTAAATAAACAAACCAGATTGCCAGACATACCCACACCAAGAAATCCAGAAATAAGAAATTTCACCCCTCAGATAAAGGGGTGAAGAAGTCACAGGGACAAGATGAATAACACGGACTCCCAGGATGGCTCTGAAGATATGTGTGTGTGCTCAGCACAGAGCTGAGGGGGACCTCCTTGTGGCACTAGTGCTAACAGGGCCAGACAAGTGGCCCTGGATACAGGAAGGGTGAAGGCCTGGCTTAGCTTTGCAATGGGCATGTCAACACTCAAGAAGATCAGTACAATGGCCACACCCAAAAAGAACATACAGCTGACGCTCTGTGCCTATAGTCCTTGGGTGGCAGAATGAACTGGAGGTGCCACAGTGTCAAAGGACTTGGCAAGAGGGTTGCTGTGCTGTGTGTATTTAGTGTCTCCACCTAGCCATGACAGCAAATGTGTGTGCAAGTGTCACACAGCATCACCTTTTGAAAGGACAGTTGTGGGAGATGGTTACACTGCGCCCCTCCTCCACACTCTCAAACTTACAAGTGGTGAGGACAGTATGCGGAAACCTTCCAGAACCACTAGGCATCTCGCTCCTGTCCCCCTTAGACATTAGGGCCCATGGGCAGGAAGGCCCGTTTCCTTGGAGACGGCTCTTTTGAGTCAAGACTATGTGCACTTGGCTGAGAAGGGAAAGTTTTCTTCACCATGGGGCTTGTGGTCTCCCACTCCAGGCAGGTGACAGACCATGAGCTTCTTGGCAACAGGCAGGGGTCCACAGGCAGGGAACCTCAGGCAGGCCAAATGGCCACATAGGTGCCTCCTCCTTATAGTCAGCCCATGTTTCCGGGCCTTTGTGTCCCCATTTTTTGACGGGACAAAGCTCCTTGTCTGCTTTCCTGGGAGACCTGCCATGCCAGGACTGTGGCCAGGGAGCAGGATGACCATGCCATGCAAATTAGACCTGCAAATTGTCTCTGCCAAGACCTGTGGGGCTGGAGATCTCAGCCTAGTGTCATTCTACCCTGGAAGTGTGTGTGTGTGTGTGTGTGTGTGTGTGTGTGTGTTGTGCACATGTGTGCACGTGCATTTGTCCATGTGCGTTGCCTATAGTGTGTGTGGTATGAGTATGCATGTGCATGAGTGTGCATGCATTTGTGTTGTCTGTGGTGTGTGTGTGTGTGTGTGTGTGTGTGTGTGTGTGTGTGTGCGTGTGTGTGTGTGTGTTGGGGGAGGGTTTGCTCTGCAAGGACACAAATGACAGAGGAAAGATGTGGAGGTGGGCTATCATGGTTCCATAATGTAAACTCAAAGTCTGATGAGGTTGCACTCAGAATGCAATCTTTCTCTTTATAATTAATTCATCTGGTGAAGGAACAAGTAATACATTTACATGGTTCAAAAGTTAAGATGCTAAAAAATAAATAATGCTTGAAAAATCCACACCCCCTTCCACCCTGTCCTCCTGTGCTCTCATAGGAGCTTGTGTGAGCTTTTTGTGATTCTTACACCATTAAAGCAATGCAAATGGAACAAATGGGGGATATGCAGCCTTCTCTCTGCTCTTTTCTCACACAAGAAGGATTTCTTTTAAACACAGCAGCCTGTCCTAGAGGCCTTCCCTTGCCACCTAGAGAGATGTGCACAGCTGTGGTAGTCTATGGTGCGATCTGGGCTTTTAAACAAAGACCCTGTTGGTAGGAATTTGAGGCAAACTTCTGCAGGTGTGTTTGGCTTTCTCATGACCCCTTTCTCCCACCAGAGCTGTGTCCTCAGCCTCACCTGCTAGGGACTTGCCTGGGCTACAGGTCACATGGTCTTCATTTTCTTCTTGTTTTTTGTTTGTTTGTTTGTTTTGTTTTGCTTTGTTTTTGTTTGTTTTTTTGGTTGATGATGATATGTTTGTTTTAATGTGTGTGGATGTTTTGCCTGCATGTGTGTTTGTATATCTTGTGAATACCAGGTACCTGTAGAGGCCAGAAGAAGAACTCAGATGCCTGGAACTGTAGTTACAGACAGTTGTAAGCTACCATGTGGATCCTTGGAATCAATCCCAGGTCATCTGTCAGAGCAGCCGGTGCTCCTAACCTCTGAGCCAGCTCCCTAGCCCCCTATTTGACATTTTCCAAATGCATCCATACATCTGTGTGGTTTGAAAGAGAATGGCCCCCCAGTAGGCTGTGTGTCTCAATGTTTGGTTCCAAGTTGGTGGAACTGTTTGGGAAGGATTAAGAGGTACAATCTTGTTGGAAGATGTAGGTACAGGACTTAAGTTTCAAAAGCCCATACCTTCCCAGTTTGCGTTTGTTTGCTTTCTCTCTCTCTCTCTCTCTCTCTCTCTCTCTCTCTCTCTCTCTGTCTCTCTCTCCCTCTCTCTCCTTCTCTTCCATCTTTCCCTCAGGTTGTTGTTTCAACATGTAAGTGCTCAGCTACTGCTCCAGCCTGCCTGGCTGCTGCCATATTTCCTGCCATGATGGTCATGGACGCACCCTCTGCCAATAAGCTCCTTCTTCTACCAAGTGCCTTGCCACAGCAATTGAAAAGTAACTATGACAAAGCCTCCATCGTCATACTGCTTTTTGACCCCTGTGAGTCATTTACATCCCAGATCCAGAGAGAAGCTGCTGTGACAGGCAATTGTTTGGTCAACATTACATACATATCTAAGAGCCGAAGTAGATGCACTTGTGGTTCATAAGAGCACAGCTGCCTGCCTGGGCTTAGTCCTCACTGTCACAGAGGCAGCTTAGGGGCTGGCAGCTCAGTAGGAACTGGTACTTCAGTTTCTGGCTTGATGACAACATAAACAGAGACCCAGCTGGGCTGAGGGCCACATAAATACAAGCAGGACGGAAACCTTTGTTTTGAGTCTCTGGAATTTGAAGATATTGGTCACCATAGCACAGCAGTGTAAGCTGTGTGTGGAGCAGCAAGCTATGCAGAAGGAAGTAAGCAGTGACAGGCTAGGGCTAGGCATGATCTCTGTGCACCTGGGAACCAAAGAATAAATACTGCCTCATCAGGGAAGGTGGGAGTTGCAGGGTTAAGGCTACAAGGACGCAGAGCTGTGTTGTCGGTATGCTAAACCTGAGGTGTCTGTCAGGTCTCCAAATGGCATTGTCAGGTATGTGGCTGGATGTCAGGACAAGGTTTAGGATGGACATGAGCAATGCATGGAGCCCAGGTTGGCAGTTAGGAGCCAGGCACTGGGGAGAGAGTAGGTAGCCCCCTCTGCCCCCAATGCATGCTTTTGGAAATGCACAGACGCAACAGGAGTTAGGCACAGCTGAGGGTGCCCTGCTGTGACGCATGGGAAGGCGACTCCTTGGGATGTGTCCCCACATCTGCCCTCAAATTCACCATCCTCCTGCCTCTGCCCCACAAGCAGTTGAGAAATACAGGTGCTACCACTACACTTGACCTAAGATGTTTGTTTCAAGTTGCCGAAAGAGAAACTCCAGATAATCAGGGGCTTGGAGGGTTGAAGTCTGTATAAGTATTGGTTCACAGCTGACCTGAGAGGACATTGTAAGAACATGGGAGTGGGCTGTGAAGCTGATTTCAGTTCTCTTCTGTTTATGGTTTCCTATATTCAGCATGATGCACAGTAATTTGATTTAAAGGAGTCTTAATAATTCTACCTATGGTACACAAAAATGGGGGACTCGAGTATGAGATGTAAATTCTCAGTTTTTCCAGCATGCCTAAGGCATGGATCTGAATCTCAATCCCTCCTCTCTGTCTCTCCGTCTCCGTCTCCGTCTCCATCTCCATCTCCGTCTCCCTCTCCCTCTTCCTATCCCCCTTTCTCTGCAACAAATAAGAAGGAGTGGGGTTAAGCAGCCTGACCCAAGGCTCCTGTTGGCCACAGGGTACAGGATTGGAAACTTTACAGCTGCTGAGGCCCAGCAGCAGCACCTGGCAGAGAGCCTGGGGCTCCCTCTAGTGGCCGTAACTGCTGAGTGTGCCCGCTCTACCTCACCTGACAGGGTGCCTTGCTTGAGGCAAGATGTCCCTTCTCATCTTTCTCCAAGGACCCTACTAGTAAGCCCTTTGGGCATTTCTGGAAATGTCTCTGGTCTTTTTGGCTATAAGTGAACAAAGGACTAATGTGCACAAGCTAGCCAACAGAAGCCTTAGGAAGCATACTTCCAGTGGGAGTGGGGGAAAAGGACAATATCCAATGGGAATTGTAAATTTGGGAAAGACTAGGATTATAATGGAGAAAGTTTTGCCAATGAAATTATTAAAAACAAACAAACAAATTTAGCCAAGAACTTACAAAAGCCAAATACTTATATATCTGACTTTCACCACACACAGGTTTAGCAAGAAAGTGAGTCTAGCTTTAAGTCACACAAGAAAGTCATGTGGCCATTTTTGGAGACTGTCATCTACAAGGTATCTGCATGGCTTCTTGTCATCTCATCTTTATTTTTAGTGGATATGTAGTTGTTGCACACGTGCGGTGCTATATATCCAACACTAGTCACCCACTCTGTTGTTGCTCCCTCCCTGTGTTACCCCGGCTTCCTGATCCCGGCCTTAATAACTTGCTTGGCCATGGATCGAGGTGGAAGTGCCATTCTGAGGCCAGGGTACAAGAAGTCACAGCTCCTGCCTAGATCTCCCAACAATGGCCGAGTTAGGAGTCTGCCGAGGCTCCTAGTGACAGTGACCCAGCTATCCAACTGTCTCCAATTAATTGGCAGCCTCAGCAGCCACCGGCTGCCACCACATAAAAAAAAAAACCCAAGGAAGAGCAAGTTTGCTCAGCTGCACATAAGCCTATAGCACCATGCTAGGAATGGTTTAAACAGCAGGAGTAGACACTTAGAGAAACTGCATAAAGCCACGATCCACTGGGCAAGAACTGGTGTGGTGTCCTTGGAGCAGAGAAGTATAGTCCTTCCCCAGAGAAGCAGCAGGCATTCCCAAGTCACAAAAAGAGCAGTGGGCAGTGGCAAAGTACCAGTACACACAGGGCGCGCTCATTTGTGTATCCTAGCAACCTCCCTTTAAATAAGATGAGTATAGATCCCTCTTGCAGCCACAATAACAAAAATGTCTGGAAACAGCACCAACTCTCCGGGTACATTCAGGTCCTGGCACAGTCCCCAGGGAGGCCTAGAGAGGCTCCACAATGAGCTCATTGGCAGACCTGTGTATTGGGAAATTTCCGGCAAAGTTGAAAATTTGGTGCTGCTTCTGAGGGATGGGACATGCCCTCCTGTGTCACTGCACACTGAGCTTGAGATACAATGGCAGCATAGGGTGGCTGGTATGTTGCATCTGGAAGGGAGACTTTCAAGTCCACGTCAACGATGGAGGCTGTGGGGAAGCTTAGCACCAAGTGAGTGAGTCACTGCAGCTCTGTGCCAAAGGTGGTGGTAATGAAGAAGCATGTCCATGCCAAGTGAGTGAGTTGCTTCAGTCCTGCTCATGAGAACAGCTGACAGAGGGCAGCTCTGCCAAGCCTCTGTGCCCCAAGAGCCCAGCCCAAATGGGCAGATGACCTTCTAGGAGAGACCAGCAGCCCTGAGGGTAGCATGGTCCTGACTGGCCTGGCAAGGTAATCTCTGACCACCTTTCCACTTAGTAAAGGCTGCCCTGTCTGGGTTGTGTAAGAGGTGTCCTCCATCAGAGCAAGCACAGCCTACCCCATCCCAGCTTTCCCATAACACCCCAGTGAGGTGTCCAGGACCATGCCAAGCAGGAAGTGCCAGGGATGGACTGAGGGGGAATAGGCAATGATGGAAGGAGGTCCCTGAGCATCTGAGGCTATAGTGTGCAGGAGGCTTCCTTTCCCCCTAGAACTTAAGGGAAGGAGAGGGAGAGGAATGGGTGGGGGCCTGTGTTGGTCTCCTGTGCATATGCCCTCTCCCATGCACAGATTCCCGGAGAAATGTGAGAGCTGGTATTCACCAAGCATCCCTGTGCACACGTGCTGTTCCAGAAGCCTGCACCCTGCCGTGTGGGTTTGGGACATGTCGTTCACAGGTATTATCCTTTCTTCTCTTTTTCTGAGATGTGGTCTCACTATGAAGACCTGACTGGTCTGGAACTCATGATATAGACCAGGCTGGCCTTGAACTCAGAGATCCTACCTCCCCAGAGCTGGTATTAAAGCTATTCACCACAGTGCTTGGTAATGCCAGGATTCATGCAGGCCACATGTTGCACGGAGAGCAGTGCCAGGTAGATGGCAAAGGGACAGAAACTGTGTGTCAAAGCAGCAGTCCAGGAGGCCCCCCTGAGGACTCACCCTGTGAGCCCAGAGAGGAGCCACAAAGCGCAGAGGGAGGAGACAGCAAAGGGGTCCTGTGGCCCCTTCTCTGCAGAAGGCTGGCTGCCATAGGTCAGAACAGATGGTGACAGTCAAACAACGGGAGGGAAGGAAGGAGAAGCCCGTGCGTCACACTCAGCTGGACAGGACTCGGTGCAGTATAACTCCCATGTCGTCCATGCTGTCCATGTACCCTCCTTGCTGTTCTGGAGCTGTCCAGGCAGGTGCCCCATCTAAGCCCCCCTCACTGTGCTCTTTCGATGGGTGTACCTTTCTTCCAGGTGTATTTTCCCCAAGTCTGTCTTTACCTGGGTGTGCTGATCCTTCCCCAGGCCCCTTCCACCTTCCTAAATGTTCTCCATCCCCAGGGCTCTTGGCTCTGAACTTTCGTTAGGGTTCTGCTCAGCTTGTACTGTCATGCTCTCCTCTCCACCTGTTGAACGCACAGCCTCCGTCTGTCTTCCTGTCTCGTGCTCACAGCTCCAGTAACAGTCTGTTCCTTACCCAGGTCTGGCCATATAAGTCTCTTGAGGTGCATTTTGCAAAAAAAAAAAAATATATTCTTCACGGTACCTTCAAACTCAAAAGAGTGCTGCCTACCATGGGTGCTCAGAGCTTATCCAGAGCATACGGATCCAGGTACAGCCTGCCTTCTGCACTGAGCTTCTGGGATACAGGGGGCATCTCCTCTACATGGTTGCTTGTTTCAATGCTGGGGGAGTTTGATGGCCTATCTGCCATAGCATGGTGACAGCGACAACAAGGGTGGTTCTCTAGGGTGTTTACACTCATGGGGAACTAACTTCCTGCACCAGTCATAAGGTGTGTGTCTTGTGATCTGGTTTCCTGGTGGGTGATGTCACTGGACTTTCACTCTCTGACCAGTAATGACATTCCATGAGCCCACAGCACCAGTTCCATAGGGAACCGACAGATTCCCACACAGGAAGTGAGGCCCCATAGCCACCCTTACTGGATCAGCCTCAGAAACACAACAGCAGAGCCTGGGGACTTTGATGTGTACTAGTGGCTGCTCAATATGGGCTACCAGGGCCTGGCCCAGCTTGGACACCAGAGCCTGCTGCTCTCCCTCCCTCTCTTCCTCAGCCAAATCCTAGCTTCCCAAGCCAGCAGGGCCTACCAGGGGTGGGTTGTCCCACCTTGCCTAACTGGATCCTACCTACCAACCCTCAGAGCTATGTGCAATAGGGAGTATTTCAAATTGCTGGGACCCAGAGAGTTGTCTGGGGTCGTGAATCTATCTATAGAATGAATGAGTTTATCTTACTGCAGGCAGGGAGAATCATGAATCAGGCAGCTCATAAATAGCCACAGGCACATGGCAACTCTTACCACGTGTGTCTCCTTTGTTCTCCTCTGAGCTCCCTTTGCTGAGAAGTCAAAGTCTGAAGAGCTGTCTGCCTGATTTCTTGACTCAGGCCCTATATCCAGGTTCCCCCAGTCAGAAGAGGTGAGAATGAGTGATGTAACACAGGAATCTACCCATCTCAGTAGCTTATTTCCTGCTCTAATCTGTCTCAGGTCCTGGTTCTCCAGGACAGTGCCCTTTCTAGCAATGGGCTGCCTACTGCGATGTTCTGGAACTCCACCACCCACCTACTGCAGTAGGGGATCTAGGGGATTTGCAACATTGTCATCCTCAAATGCTTCGGCAGAGAAGGGACATTCTCAGAGCTGCTGGCAAAGATGAACTATAGAGGAGAAGGGTTTCCAGGGACATATGGGAAAGCATTTGGGCTCTTGGGATGCAATCGTCTCCACCGCCACTACCTCACATACAAAATAAATATGTTAATGCTTCATGGGACCCAAAGTAGAGGCAGATCTTGCCTGTGGAGAAGTTCCAGTGGTCAGGGCAATGAAGTCCACAAAGGGCATTTGAGTCACTAGTTCTGCAACAATGACAAAAGTCCAAGCAGAGATGGCTGAGTGGCCTCTGAACTGTCCAACAGAACCTCATGCTGTCTATGGCTGGCATCTGTCTAGAGGCCTTTTAGCTAGGTAATAGCTTTCTGTGGGACTAGTCCCATGACAAGCTGGCCAGTTCCTTTCAGCTCCTTTAGTCTCTGTGGGAGATTGGGTGAGCAGAATGAACCAAATGTACCTGTAGGGTGGATTTGCTCACCCAATCAGAGATGGTGGATGGGCCTGAACACAGACTAGCAAAGGAAAGGGACAGGCCAGGAAAGACACTGTGAGGAAGGAGTTGAAGGGTGAGTGGCACTTGTTGAAAGGAGTCTTTATGAGTGACAAGTAACTAAGAGAGCATAACCACAAGGCTTGTCACATTATCCTGGACACACAGCATGGTACCTGGGAGTTGGACTGAGTTGGTGACAAAGCTGGAACAGAGAAACCAGTCTGCCCATAGCAGTGGGCTCTGTGGCTGGTGCTTCATTCCATAGAACCTTCTCAGGAGCCATTTGAAATGGGTCTACATGTCTAGGGCCTAGAATGTCCTACCTGTTTGCCTACTCCATCCTCCATGGTCAAAGGTTGCCTTGACTGTAGAGACCCTTCACTCTGTGTGAAGACCCTTCATTCGCCATCTGACCTCTTACTAGGGCATCAGCCAAATTCCTAGGCTGAGGCAGGGGCTCTACTCCTGCAGGGGCTGGAAGCTGACTAGTACAATGTCCTTAAATCAGATCAGAGGGACAGCCACTGTGCAGGAAAGGCCTCCAGTAAAGCAAGGTAACCATCCCCAGACTACTCCATCTCCTCCCTAGCAAGCCTGATAGGCACTGACCAGTACACAGGCAAAACAAACAAACAAACAAACAAATGCAAGTGGCCACTCATGTTGATGCCAGCTAAATAAGGCCCAGCTACCTCTTCAGAACCATATGAGAGGCATAGAGGTTCTGTGCTCACAAATGAGCAGGAAGGAATGTTAAACACATAGTGTTGTTCCTTCAAAGGGAGGGATGCAGCTCAGAAGTCTGGGAGCAGATGTAGTTAATAGCCTGGTTACCTTTGTGCTATCTGTGTGGCTGAGACCTGATGGGGATGTCCTTCTGTATGCTGTGAATATGATTCTCTTATTGGCTGATAAATAAAGCTGTTTCAGCTAATGGACAGGCAGGATTTAGCCAGGCAGGAAATCTAAACAGGGATAGAGAAAGGTAGTAGCCGGCATCAAGGAGAGGCCATGCAGCTGCCGAAGAAGTATGAGGCCTGAGCACCACTGGTAAACCAAGACCAAGTGGAGATACACATATTAATAGAAATGGGTTGATAATTAAGAGAGATCTAGCCAATAAGAAACCATCGGCCAAACAGTTTACAATTAATATAAACCTCTGTGTGTTTATTTGGGACTGAATGGCTGCAGGATCGGGCGGGTTAGAAACTTCCATCTGCAGAGAACTACCACACCAGAACCTCTCCCGGACCCTTACTGTGAGCTTGTCAGTCTATAGAACCCATCTTTATGGGGGTGACACATATGGTTAATCTGTAGAACCCAGTTTTACGGGAAGGTTTCATGTGTACCTTACAAAGGATTTCAGTGTACTCACATCTTAAGTTTTATTGTGAACATGGGATTATGTTAAACCCCAGGAAAACTCTTGCTAAATTGTGCTGTGCTTAAAATGTGCCTAAGATAAACTACTCAGGGCCAGTCTCAAGAAGTTTGAACCAACACCAGCCATTTAGTTGTGCTGAACAAAAATACCTTCCTGCCTCCTGAGGATTGTTACTCTGCCAGTTCAGGCCCCTGACTCCTACTCTCTGTTCATATGCTCTCACTCAGATTCTAATTCATCTGCTCCAGTATGACCCCCCCCCCCGGTCAGCCTCAAGGAGTCAGTTATCTCATCCGGTGTTGATATTGTCATCCATTACTACCCTTGCATTTTTGCTGCCCCACTTGAGAAGATGACTCCAACAAAGATGATCTTTCTTTGTTCTTTAGAGATGGCAGGAAAGTCATATGGTGGAGCCTCCCATCTTGTACCAACAAGAAACACAGGTAAGGGAAAGTACCATCCATCTGCTTACCCATCCATGTAGCCATCTGTGGTGGCTTGAAAGAAAATGGTCCCCAAAGGGAGTGGCACTATTAGGAGGTGTGGCCTTGTTGGAGTAGCTATGGCCTTGTTGGAGGAAGTGTGTCACTATGGAGGTGGGTTTTGAGGTCTCATATATGCTCAAGATACTGTCCAGCATCCTAGACTACTTCCTGTTGCATGTACAAGATATAGAACTCTCAGCTACCTCTCCAGCGCTATGTCTGCCTACATACCTCCATCTCCCACTATGATGATGATGGGCTGAACCTCTGAAATTATAAGCCACCCCACTTAAATGTTTTACCTTTATAAGAGTTGCTGTGGTCATGGTACTTCTTCACAGCAATAGAAACCCTAACTAAGACACCATCCCTCCTCCTCTCCTCCTCTACTTCTATCCATCTAGTAAAACCACCCATCCATCTATGAATTCACTCATCTAAACATCCATTCTTATACTCGTCCTCCATCCTTTCCTCTCTTCTATCCATCCCTACATATCCTCACTGTCTTCCATCTCTCTTTCCCTCCCTTCTTCCCTCCCTCCCTCCATTTCTTCCTTTCTTCCTGTTCTTTTTTTTTTCTTTTCTTTTTGTCAATTTGACATAAGCTAGAGTCATCTGGGAACAAGAGCCTCAGTTGAAAATGTCCCCTTCAGATTGGCCTGACTGATGTGTGAGGGTATGGCCCACTGCAGACAGTGCTAGTCTGGTGTTATATAAGAAAATGCTGAGTCAGTCATGGGGAATAAGCCAATAAGCGATGCTTCTCCATGGCTTCTGCTCAGTACCTGCCTTGAGTTCCTACCTTTACTTCTTTTCATGATGGACTGTGATGGGGATATATAAGCCAAATAAACCCTTTTCTTCCCAAGAAAGCAAACTAGGGTATTTCTCCTATTTAGTTGTCTGTTCATCCATCTATGAACTTATCTATGCATATAGCTCTCTTTCTTTAAATCTCTCCATTTATTTATCCTCCTACCCACCCAACCCACACATTCTCTTCCTCCCTCCCATCTCCTGCTCTCCTAGTTAAGGTATCAGGAAGTCTATTCCCAAATCTGTTTGTTGATGTCTCTTCAAACCTCACCCCACCCTTCTCAGGAGCTGCAGAGACTGTAAATTCTTTCTTTTCCTGTACAGTCAACCTTTTCTTCTCAGTTAAATCCTTTCCTGTGGCTTTGAAACTCTTACATCTCCTCCTTCAGTGCATTCCCCTTCCTACTTGACAATTCTTTACCTTCCCCTCCCAGATCTGACACTTCCAAAGCGTTCAGCCTCTGCCCACCAGTGGAACATAGATCCCTCACTGAGGTTCCAGGGGACCTACAGCTAGCCCTCAGGCAGCCACTTTGTCCCCCAGCCTGACCTGCTGGCCTCACACACCTAACTGCACACAGTCCCAGCACTCACCCCGCCCATTCTGCACACTGCAGACCTCAGCTGAGTATGCTGCCCAGGCTAGCAGGTAGCCCCTGGGTACAAGGAATAGTGATCTGAATGGATGCTCCTGCTTCCCGGGACATCACATGCCAGGTAAATGCTACACCACAGAGCCACGTACCAGGTGCATGTCTGGATGTGCCTGTACCATGTTATTTGTCTGACCCTCATCCTGGAGTGTCCAGCCTTGTGGATGGGCTTGGCTCCCTGATGTCATCATCATCACCTTAACTCCACCATATGCGTGTCACCACAGCATCATGTGAGCCCCTTTCATTGTATCACTGGGGTTGGGCTCCCTCCTGACCGTGAGGGCATCCCCATTGGGCTATGTCCATTTGTAGCCTTTCCTGTGCATGTACCAGGAGATCGACCTGCAAGGCCTGTGCCTGCAGTTGAGTCCAATACAAAGTCCTGGCTAATCAGAGAAGAGAGGGAGGTAGGTGTGTTAGCAGGCCATCATCACCATATTAGAGTGATTGGCTGGGAAAGATAAAGGGTTGTTTTTGCTCACTCCTTTGGAAGTTTGAGTCCATGATCCCTTGGGCCCTTGTTTGGGCTTTGGCTGACATCAGCACAGCACGACAGGAACACAGGAGAACAAAGAGCTTATTTACATCATGGGACAGGGATCAGAGGGGAAAGATGGGTACCAGGGTCACAACGTCCCTTGGAGCCAAGAGTCCACCTCACAAAGGTTCTGCCACCTCCCAATGTTGCCACTCTGAGGATCAAGCCTTAAACACATCTATAGCAGAACAGGCGGGAGCTGTGGTGTCCTCTGGGCCCCTGAGGATGCTGTGTCACTTGGTTGTGACCATCCAACATGCTAGCCTCTGTGTTCTACTAATGCTCCAAGACCCTGCCCCTTGGGGCCTTGGGGTCTGGGCACACAGCTCTGGCCCTGGCTCTGGAATGGGCTGCCATCCTGGGCTCCTGGGCTGGTGCTACAACTTGTCTCTACTTGCCAGGTTCCTGTCTCTATTCCTGCATGATTTCTTCACTGTTTTTGCCCAGGGTGGGGATACAAGGTCAAACGAACCCTTTATGCTTTTTCTTTTTAGATGGCAAATGGTTGGTTTGTTTAAGGAAATTAAGGTGGTGGTAAGTGGAAATTGTCTTTTAGATGTTTGTTTTTCTTTATGAGACAGCTTCTCATGTGGCGCAGGCTACCCTTGGACTCTCTAGGAAACCAAGGATGACCTTGAAACTCTAATCCTCCTGCCTCCATCACATTAGCCATTTCCAAGGCTCCTGTTCTGCCACATTCATTGAGTTCACTGTTACGTAGTTGCCCCTGCCACCCATCAATTTTTCATTCACTGTCATCCTGCCCCCATCATCCTGCTCTGCCCATCACCAGGTTTATTTGTTTGTTTGTTTGTTTTCTAAGTTGAAACCATCCACTTTAAACCTAAGTTTGCCCGGTCTTAACTCCCTTCCTGTGACTCTGACTGCTCGAGGGGCCTCACCTATGTGGAATGCTTAGACCCCTTTGATACTGGCTTATTCCAGTGTAGTTTGGTTAGTACAACAAACTCAAGCCTCATCTGTGCCATCAATGGACTGGGTTTCCTCCTTTTGTAAAGTCTGAATTATATCCTATGAATTTTTTTTTTTTTTTAAAGAAAAAGCAATTGAGATTCTAATGTTAGTTACGGAGTTGCTTCAAATTCTTACAACATGGTAAGTGTCACCACTGGGACACAAGGTCCAGTGACACTGTTGCTGATGACCCTGACCTTTGCAGCTCCTCCACTGCAGCCTGGTAAGCTGGGTTTCAAACCTCCCAGCTGACCCCACCCCTCCCTCCATGCACCCTGAACCCTTCTCTCTGCTCCCTTGTTTGGGATGTCCTCATTTCTTCTTTACTGAGTTTACTGTGGCCCTGCCAAACCTGTGAGTCAGTTCTTGTCCCTCCTTTGGCCACTGCTGTGTCCCCCATCATCTTCTGCCTGGGTGCGGGAGGCAGCACCTCCTTCTCTCTGGCTCAGCCTTCAGGGGTCATCTGCTCTCTTGGACACTAGGATAGTCAGAAAAATACTGCATTTGACTTGGCATGACCTGCAGGCTCTGCCCAAGGCTGCAGAGGTGTGGTGTGAAAGGGCTTTGAACCTTCTGAACATACCTAATCTCTTCAGAAAGAGAGATGTTGTGTTTTCAGATGGTCACATGGGCTGTGGTTCAAGGCAGAGCTACAGAGAGGCCTGAGGCTGATACCCCCTTTTACCTACTATGTCAAAGAACATGTTGGGCTCTTCCAGGGAGAAATACAGAGGACCACTGTGATCTCTGGAGAAAGTTCCAAGGAGTAAGGTGTCAAGTTCACAAGGTAGGATGTGGGTGTCTTAATAGGAGGTTCCAAGAGAAGAGAACTCTTCCCCCACAAAAGAAAATGTGTAGCTGGACTTGGTGACACACACCTGCAATCCCACTCTCAGGATGCTGAGCTAAGGGACAGGTCTACAGGTCAGGCTAGCCTGGGCATGCATGGTGAAACCCTATCTCCACAAAACCAACAAAGTTTGGGTCGCTCTGTGCTCACCTTGACTTTCCAAGGCCATAGTCCTGGTTAGGTTAATGTTTCCTCGCATTTGGTGAGTTCCAGAACCAGCTGAATCATGCTTATACAACAGAGAAAAGCTGTTCTGCCCATCAATTCACCTGTGCCCATGCCTCTGAGCAGGACAGTCCCTCCTAAATATCTCAAGATTAAACTGCAGCCCTTCATCCACTCATCCACTCCATCTCCTCATGCCCCATCTCTTCCATTCCCTCCATTCCCTTATCCACATCCTAGAAACAGGCCAGTACATGCCACTCTTCCTAGGAATCTAGTCACAGGACCCTTCAGAGCCCATCCATACCCCATGATGCTTCTTCAGCATCCTTAACAGAGATGGCGGTTTAAGACAAAGCAGTGCCTCCCCTGCCCCCATAGAAAGACAGAAAGTAGCATGGGAGCGATGACATTGGAGTGATGTTATAGTAGGACACACAAGTCATGACCATGTAACTGGGCACTGCTGGCATGGTGAACTGGGGTGGTCATTCATCGAGTACCATACAGGGCTGGGACATGGGTGGCTCTGCCACTCTCTGACCTCAAGCCTGTTTCTCTGCCTGTCTGTGAAGGCATGGATCCAGAACCCACTTAACATGCCTTCCACCATTTATTTGTTAGAAACAAAACACCTACCCATACTCGTGGGAAGAAATGAGACTCCATGGGTCCTAAAGAAGGGGTTTCAAAGCCTTATAAACTACCATCGACTGTGTACCAGCCCCAATCATTTACAGTCCCCCCATGGACAGAATCAACTCACCCAGCTGTGAGGCAAGCCATAATCCCACTTAGCAGGCAGAGGCAGGAAGATCCCAGGTTCAAGGCTAGTCTGGGAAACCTTAAGACAGAAAACAGACATTCACCCCTTCTCATTTGCCCTAAAACTCACTCAACTGGCAGGAAGTATCGGGATGTTAACCTGGACTACTTTTCACAGAGGATGACAGAGAGAGAAGCTCAAAGGGTGGGACCAAGATCAAGAACTGGATCCACTTCATATCCAAAGCCTAGATCTACTCAAGGCTCAGATACACCCAGCATCTTGGTATAGTCCCCCAAGCACAGCTCCCGGAGGCAGGTGTTCTACCCATGGGGACAGGCCTAGGGCACACACTCTGTCTCCTGTTCAAAGTGAATGGTAAAGGAGACAGCGGGTCCTGGGCTCTCTGCCATCTTTTATGACAAGTAGCCCAGGTTTGCATCCCTGACACTTCCTGCCAGTTGAATTCGGGGTGTCAGCGGTATCTTCATTTGGTGCTTTGCTGACTCTGTGTGTCCTCACTGGCCCATCTTTACAATATGAGTTTTCTGAAAACTTTGTGTGTCTTTTATGACCCTCATCATGACAGCTGGTCTCCATCGTCAACTATATGGAATTACAGATCTCCATGAAAACAAACCTCTGGGTGCATCTGTGATGGGGTTTCTAGATTCAGGTTAACTGAACTCCCTCCTTAAGTGTGTGTGGGTGGCACCATCCCAGGGGCTGAAGTTCAGTATTGCATAAAAAGGAAAGATTGAACTGAGCCCAGAATTCATCTCTCCACTTCCTGACTGCAGATGCAATGTGACTGCAGCTGCCTCACACTTCCGCTACCATGTATGTCTTCACTGTTGTGATGGACCGGACCCCCAAACCATGAGCCTTGGGGCCTTCTTTCCTTATGTGACTCATTTTGTAAATGAGAACAGTAACATAGATCTCCCATTACTTCAGTGAACTCTGCTTATGCCCCCACCGCCATTCAATGCCCCTAAGAGGATGGATCCCCTCAGATTTACTGACACCTCGTTGGGACAGTCAGCTTCCAGGCTGTTCTTTGGGGGATCCCGTCACCCACCCTTCTGCTGATGCTGTCCCAGCTTCAGAGTGCAGCGCTCACTAAGACCCTGGTGTTTAATCATGTAACCTGCAAGTTTTACCGATTCCCTTCGACAGCAAGCATGCCACTCAGTGCTGGAGAACTGCCAGGAGGCAGGGATCGTCTCATATTCCTGTGGGTGGCATAATGTTGATACAACTGCGATTGGAGGACGATAAAGGAAAATTAGGGGCTCATCCCACCCCAGGGGCTGCAGCTGGAGTCAGTCCCTAAAGACCTGGTGTGTTAATAGGAGTGTCCTAACTCATGGAGAAAGTAAACAGCATGCACAAGCCCATGAATCCAGAAGGTAGATTCAGGTGAGGGACAGTAGAGGCCTGGAGAACAAGGCCACAGGACTCAAGCAGGAACCACCATAACCCTACCTGCCCATGCTGGTACAAGGACAAAATATATGCATTAAATCACTCAGAGAGCTTACAGTCTGGTGGGAGAGACAGATATATAGAGGACAGGGAGTGCCAGGAATGTGGTTAGCTCTTTGCAGGCAATATATGAGAGTGGCCAGCAGAAGCCAGGGGACTCCTTAGGGTGAGTGTGTGTGTGTGTGTGTGTGTGTGTGTGTGTGTGTGTGTGTGTGTGTGTTACAGCGTGTTTGAGCTCAGCACCCAGAGACTGATATTGACTGGCTGATAAGAGACAGGGATGCCTATGATTATAGTCTGAGAGTCTGCTCAAGATAGAGCTGGTGTTAGAGGGGGCTTGGTGCACTGAAGGGGCAGGGGCTGGAGCTCGGGTATGAAGGGGCCTCAGAGGTGGTCTGAGTGGTGGGGCGGGCAGTGGAGGGCATGCACGGAACGGAGGCTTGGAACACAGCTTGGGCCAGGAAGTAATGGGCATGTTACTGGACCCTTTTGACTTACCTCCACTGGGAGGACAATGACCCTACTCAGGGAGGGGTATGTGGCACCTAGACAAGGCAGAAGGGCCAACAGAGAGAACTTCCGAGAAGAAAACCTGAGCCAGGACACTGCCCAGGGTCCTCAGCCAATGGGTGACCTTGCTTGTCTCTCTCAGTCTCAGCGCAGGGTGCCTCTTACCTCACTCTTGAGTAGGAGAAATGACCCAGGTAATGTAAAACCCCTTTAATATGCCAGTGATACTTTTTGATTGTCCCGTGTCACACAGCCAGGTCACACAGCCAGGGCTCCTCCTGCCCCCACCCCCACCCCCACCCCGCGACACCTCACCCAGCTGGACTTCCATGGGTCCTTCCTCCAGCAGGTTAGGCCTGAGCTGTGCAATATTACATGCGGTGGGCCCCGCCTCCTTGTTCGGTCCGTCTTGGGACAAAGGCTCACTGAGGTCCCATCGCGAGGTCTGATCTGCTGGCTCTGAACGGTGGGTGACCAGCTGGACTCCGGAGATGCTGAGCAGGGAATTCAAACCGGAATTGGGGACGGGAAGGTCTCCAATCCAGTTACGGATACTCAGCCTTTTGAGGATGAGCCCGAGGCTGCGCGGTGCTTTGTAGGCGTTGGCGGCCCATTTTGCGGAAGGGAAAGCTGGGGCGTGAGGCACCTGTGAACGGACCTCCTGTTTGGGTTCGTTAGTGCACTTTCCAAAGCACTCTCCTCGGTCTCCGGACTGGGAAAGGATCCTCTGATTGGTCATATCTGGGGGCCTGCCCCGAGGGCGTCTTGTGATTGGAGGGGTCCTGGCTGGGAGGGCCCTGGTGTCTGCCCCTCCTCTGTGCGTGGAGGAGGAGCCCTGACCCCCACCCGCTCCACCCCAGACTAGAACTAGTGCAGGAGTCTGGGAGCTCGCTGGGCTGTGCGGACCCTCGCAGCTGGCAGGTACTTCTGGGTTCCGAGCCCAGGGGCTCTGGGACGGTGACCAGTTCTCCTTACTCCCCGTCTTTGACCTTGGGTAAGTTTCTTTTTGCTTTTGTTGTTTTGAGCGTGGCACCTAGAGCCTTTCTGCTGCAGGCAGGCGCTGAACCTCGGAACCACAGCTCCTGCCCTGGGATTTTTTTTTTTTTTTTTTTTTTTTTTTTTTTTGAGGGAGGGCTTTCCTCAGTAGCCCTGGCTATCCAGGAACTAGCTCTGTAGATCAGGCTGGCCTCGAATTCAGAGATCGTCCGCTTCTGACTTTGGAGTGCTGGAATTAAAGGAGGGCAACACCGCACTCGGCTCACATCCTGGGAAGTTCCTTAAGTGCTGCTGAGTCTGGGCTTCTGCTCTATAAAATCAGGGAACAGGACCGGACAGGATACTGGGATACAACCGTGCATATCCTGGAGAATTCTGGTTCTAGGCAGCTGGTGGTGAGTGTTGGCACTGTCTTCTGTCTAGGTAAGTTCTCTATGCCCAGGAGACAGCAAGGTCATACTTTATAGAGGCAGTTGAGACCCAGAGAAGGTGACAATTCACCGAGGCCTAAGCTGAAGTCTGCAGGCTTGAGGATAGGTTACCCTGTAGCCCGGAATCATGGAAGTGTCTGATTGATCTTGGGCCCCTGAGGAACATATCCATCCCCTGCCAGGAGCCAGGGCAAAGGGGCCATCATATGAGAGGGTAAATCTTGGCAGTTGTGGGTGAACCATGACCACCACCAGGTCTGCTCCCAGCCTGGAACTGCAGCAGGCTGTAGAACAGAAGGTCTCTGTTGTTCTGACCCAGGAGCTTGGAGTGGGGACCTGCATAGCAGGAGCCCCTGAGTCCCTGAAGGTCTGAGGCCACAGCAGCCTCTGGGGATGCCCCGACATAAGACAGGGCTGGGAGACTACACTCCGTATCCTTGGGGCTCAGATGGCCCCCAGCCTCCCATGTTATCTGTGTGGCTGAAGGCAAACTTTAAGTGAGGGTCCTCTACCTACCTCCTTTTCGCTGAACTGTGATAATAGCCTACCTGCAGAGATCCTGACTGCCCCTCTATAGCTAAAAGTGGGGTTTGGTTTGTTTGCTTGTTTTTTACTCCTTTATTCCTTCCCTAAATAACATGTTTGGCAGGACATGGAAGCAGGTGTGGTAGCACAGGCCTGAAATCTCAGCATCCCAGCACTCAGGAGGCTGAGGTGGGAGGATGAGAAGTTCTAGAGCAGCCTGTGCTCTACACTGAAACTCCCTTGAAGGAAGGCAACAAACACAAGGAAGGCAAACACAGATGCACACACACATCATACCACAGACATACCACACCACATACATATATACACAGACAAACAGATATAGACACACATCATACTACAGACATACCGCACCACACACATACATACACACACAGACACAGACACACACATACAGACACACATACACACACGCATCATACCACAGACACACCACACCACACACACACACACACAAACACACAAAAGCACAGACATACACACATCATACCAAAGACACACCATACACATACATATACAGACCAACACACACACACACACAAACATGCATGCATGCATGTCTTGGAAAATGCGGTGAGTGATTAGCTGCTGGAGCATCTTGGCTTACATGTTCCCAGCCAGCAACACTTTGCTACATCCTAATGGCATGGCCTATGCACTGCCACACACTGCAGTGTAAAACCACCTGTTGTCCTCTAGTCCTCCCATGGTTTATAAGAGAGAGGCCAAGTCTGGACTGAGCCATTTTTTATGTTCCCTGCAGAGAATATACAAGTGCTTATTGTTTCCCTTGTAACTTTGCCAGTGCTGGGCATTCATATTAAGTTCCTGCAGTTTTACAGGAGGAATGTGACTGTGTTTGACTCTGCATTTAAAGAAATGTTCCAATTTCATTAGTAGTGGTTGGCACATGTTTTGTCTGTTGGCTGTATTTTTTCCCTTTTAACAACGTGCTTTATATGCATTAATTTCCATTCCACTGCTAGAGCCAGGCCTGTAAAGCCCAACTGCACCAATATTTTCTAACATAGTCCTCCTTTTCTCTCCCTCTCCTCTCCCACTTATCTGCGTCCTTCCCTTTCTCTTCTTTCATCTCCATTTTTGAGGCAGGGTCTCATGTAGCCCAGATGGCCTCAAACCTCCTATGTAGCTGAGGATGGCCTCGAACTCCCATCCTCCTGCTTCCATCCCCCCCCCCAGAGCTGTGCTTACAGCCTGCACCAGCGTAGTTGGTTGCTGTGGAGCCAGGGATGGAAACCAGTGTTTCAAGTGTGCTAGACAGGTGTTTGATCAATGAGCTACCTCCTTATCATTACTATGTTTTCTTCCTGTGTTTGGTGTAAAAATATTTGTGTGTTCTTTTTTAACTCAATTGGACTTTTGGGAACAAAATGTAGACTTGAGAGCTATATTTGTTTCTTTAAATTAATAATCAACTTTCAGAGTTTGTTTTGGTTTATGGAAAGACTGAGGGCAGAACTGGATTCCCATATGCTCATTCTGCCCATGCCTTTCTTTGTTAAACATTTACCACACTGTGTGAGCAGATGCCAGTGCAGTGTGATGACCTCAAATCCATGTTCTGTGGTGGGGCTCTCTCACTGCATTTGTGACCTTTGTGTTTGGGTGGTGTTCTCTCCTCAGCCCTGGCAACGAACTACTTATCTTTTCACTCTCTGGATTCACTTTTTCTGAGTGCTTTGCAATTGTGATCATAGTGGACAGCATCTTTGTAGGTTGGTGTCTTTCACTCAGCAGCTTGCATTTAGGTTTCCTCGACATCCATTTGCAGCTTCCTAGCACATGTCCTCTCAATTCTGGCTTACGCACCATTATCTAAACCCCATCACCACCATTGTCTTTTTTTTTTTTTTCTACATTCACTCACTAATGGGTGTCATAGTTGCTTCCAGGTTTGAACAGTTCTAAATAATGCTAATGTCAACATTTGCATGTAGATGCTAGTTTTCTGTCCACTTGAAGAAATACCTATGAGAGTGTGTCCCAATTAGGGTTGCTATTGCTGTGATGAAACACCATGATCAATAGCAAGGTGGGGAAGAAAGGGTTTATTTGACTTATGCTTCACCATCACTGTTCATCATCAAAGGAAGTTAGGAGCTCAAATAGGGAGGAGCTGATGCAGAGTCCATGGAGGGGTGCCATTTACTGGCTTGCTCTTCATGGCTTGCTCAGCCACATGTCTTATAGAACTGGGGACCACCTGCCCAGGAGAGACCCCACCCACAATGGGCTGGCCCTCGCCCATCAATAACTACTTAAGAAAATGCCCAGAGTCGGCACAGAGTCATTTTTGGAACTGGTGGTTAAAATGAACTTTGCGTTAGAACAAGAATACTGGAGGTTGGAAAGGTAGCACACTAGTTAAGAGCACTTGCAGCTTTTGCAGAGAACCTGAGTTCTGTTCCTAGCTTCCACACCAGGCATCTTACAACCTCTTGCAGAGGTGTAGCTGCAGGGAAATCTGATGCCACCTCCTGGCATCCAAGGGCACCACAGTTTGATGACTTAAATCTTTAGCTCACATTTTAATTGAGTTTTTCCCTTCTTTCCCTGAGTTTTGAGGATCAGTTGTCTGGGTCTCCCAGTTTATGGATACTCATTGTATTTTCTTGAAGGAGTCCTTTGAAAGTAGAAATATTAAGCTGAATGAAGTAGAACTTAATTCTCCTTGTCATGAGCCCTCCAGTGCTGTGCTTTGAAAGGTGTTGACGAATTGCAAGCCCATCCACGTTTCTCTTTTTGTCTCTGACAGGTTTTATAACCTCAGGTCTGTGATCCACTGGACTTGATTTTTATGAGGGTAGTGCAGCACTTGAACCAGCATGGCCTTGTATGACATATTGACATATGACATATGACATTTTGATGCTTCACATGCCCACAGGCTAGTGATGGGGAGTTTGGGTCTGAAAGGCACACACATGAAGTTGGCCAAGACAGAGAGGTGTTGCTGCTCAGCACTGTGAGAGGTTTTGGTATTTAGTGACCAATGGCATTTCTGGTCACAGCAGCATGCTGTGTGTTGTGGAAACTCATGAGGCTACCTCACACCTGTGATTTCTGCACCCCTTTTTTTTCAAGACAGGGTTTTTCTGTGAGACAGTCCTGGATGTCCTGGGACTCACTCTGTAGACCAGGCTGGCCTTGAACTCACAGAGTTCTGACTGCCTCTGCCTCCTGAGTGCTTGGTTAAAGTCATGCACCACCACCTCCCACCTGGCAGTTTCTATACTTCTGAGTGTGTGAAGTCCGCACTTCAGACTTTCACTGAACCATGCAGATGTGGTAAACGGCCAGTTTAAGGAAAGATACCAGTAAGTACCTCAGGTCTTACAGACATCAGTGGAAGGAAGGTGCTGAACTCAGCAGCACTGACACTGGGTTCTGCTTCATACCTTTGGCCCCTCTCCTCAGCTCTTCCTAACCCAGTCACCCTCTGCCATGGAGGCTAATATTAAGCAAGGCTCCTTTGCCCCTCTTGTGGCTTCTGGGTTTGGTGCAATAAGCCTGGTGTAGCCTCAAGGGAAATACGGTGACTTTCTCATTAACCATGAGGGAACAGAGGCTAATGTGGCTTGACCAAGGTCACAGAACTGGTCACTTCCACTGTGTGTTCTAAATGTCTCCTAGGACTTGCACTAGGTTTGTGACAATTTGCAGGGATTTTAGTGAAGGGATCCTCAAAGCTACAGTCTCTGTATGACCCACCAGCTGTCATCAGAATCTCCACATTCAGATGTCAAGGTTACCTGTGTCCGCTTGCACCGTGGAAATCTTTCTGAAGCAGCCTGCTGTTCATGGAGCCCCCTGGGTGACCAAGGCAGGGGAAGTACCTGCTGGAGTCTGGTTGGTTTCTCCTTTCTAACCCTTTGGCTGCCCCTTCAACAGGTGCCTTCCATCCCTTTGTTGCCATGAAGATTGCAGTAATCGGACAGAGCTTGTTTGGCCAGGAGGTTTACTGCCAGCTAAGGAAGGAGGGCCATGAGGTGGTGGGCGTGTTCACTATCCCAGACAAAGATGGGAAAGCAGATCCCCTGGGTGAGTGACAGCTCAGGGGCAAGGAGGAGGGTGGAGGGGAGCCAATCTGCGGGGACAGAGGCACTATAGTGGGCAGGAGGGTAAAGTATGGGGTCTCACAGTGTAGCCCTTGCTAGAGAGCACTTATACACCTTCCACTCCAAATCCACACTGATGCCAAGTGGCTGCCAGACTGTCTTGGAATAAAGTAACACACACACACACACACACACACACACACACACACACACACACGACTGTGGGGTAGGATCTGTGTTCTGACCAAGGGCCATAAAAAATCCCAGCTTGTCCTATGTACCTCTCTGAACTTCTCAGACCCAAACATCTAGGCTCTCAAGGGCTCGGGGGACGTGTTTCATGTCACCATTTCTGGGGCTCTCTTAGCCCTGAGTACTCAGCCCATGGGCTCCTGGTAAAATAGAGTGGATGGAGTTGAGAGGTTTCCCTTTTGAGAAGAGCATCTTTTTGGTGCTGCTTCCTCCTGGGGAAAGAGCCACTTGAGATTCAGTCTTGGACCCTCACCTTGGAGCAGGCACCCAGTACACAGGATGCTGGATCTTCCATATGATGGACAGATCCTCCAGCCACTCATCAGCCCTTGTCAGGCCTGATGGAGAAGGACTGTAGGACACAGCTTAGTGATGGAAAGCTGAGGTTAGCAGAGAGACTTTGAGGGGTCAGCCAGATCCAGGGCAGAGCAAGCAGGTACAGTCTGACCCCTGGACTCTGTTCTGATGCTGCTGTTGCCTGCCTGGCCTCAGCCCTGCACCTGACCCCAGTATGATGTACATGTCCTGAGCTCTGCAAACAGACTGCTTGGCCTTGAGTGCAGATGACCTGCAGGAGGCACTGGCCACAGTGAGGATGCTCTAGAAGTGCATTCTGACCTCCTCTCATCATGGCTGGTTACATAGCATCTGAATCACAAACAGATGTGTTCCGGGGTTCAGCTGGCTTCCTTTATTTCCCCTTTTTATTTAGCCTGGGACCCAGTACATGGGATGGCGTATCCACATTCCAGAGAGTCTCCTCTTTTCAGTTAACACCTGGAAACACCCTCCTACTGATTCTGAACCCAGGGACCTTGACAATGAAGATTAGCCCCTACATCGGGACATGGTGGTAGAGAAGGGACAGACAGCAGGGTCAGGCCAGTCAAGGGAGTTCTCTCCAGAGATTTGCTAAGGACATTTATGAGCACTGAAGGTCAAAGAAAGCCCTGCAGGTTGTGCCTTCTGAAGGCTGCTACCACCAGGCTGAGGACAGGAGGGGCTGGGGCTGCCTAGGATTGAAGCCTGTAAGGAGGCAGGGGGTGGGCCCTGCAGACTGGGCCTGAGCCACCTGCCCACAGGTGTGATGCCAACTCTGCAGACTGGGACAGGGGATTCAGCAGCAGCTGTTCTGGGAAGGGACTCCTGTGGCTGGGGTGAAGAATTGGGCTAGGGTGGTGGCCAAAGGACAGGATCCCCACAGGAAGGATCAAGCCCTTTCCCACCCCTCACCACCTCCTGGTAAGGGGACAGTTGACAAGGCAGAAATATGGTTCCCAGGGACCCCAGTGTCCAAGAAAGAGATCTGAGGAGGAGAGAGAGGAGAAGGAAGGAAAAGGAGAATAAAAAGAGAAAGAGGTGAGGGAGAGGGGAAAGGCACAGTGTTGGACATGGCTGGGCCTCTGGAGAGGACTATGAGAACAGTGGCGACTGGGAACCTGTGGGACCTGAGCAAGGGAGGCAAAGGGAGGCCTGAGTGCTCAGCAGGAGGTAGCATCCAGGCAGGGAAGTCCCTACTCCTCCCTCACTCTTGGCCAGCATTGTCCCACCTGCATCCCGGTAGAACCTTGGGCAGTGAGAACAGGGAGGGAAAGGACACCAGGAACAGGCCAGGAGCCACTTCTCTGGGAAGGCACAGCTGACAATGTGTGGGTGGCACAGAGAGGGCAATTTCTCACCTGCTTCCCCCACAGGCCTGGCGGCTGAGAAGGATGGTGTGCCTGTATTCAAGTTCCCTCGGTGGCGTGCTCGAGGGCAGGCTTTGCCCGAGGTGGTGGCCAAATACCAGGCTCTGGGTGCGGAGCTCAACGTGCTGCCCTTCTGCAGCCAGTTCATCCCCATGGAAGTCATCAATGCCCCCCGGCATGGTTCCATAATCTACCACCCATCTCTGCTACCCAGACACCGAGGGGCCTCAGCCATCAACTGGTAAGACAGGACCTACCCCCACTCTGCCTGCTACATCACCCACCCTTCTTGGCCTGAAGCGTCTCTTTAGGGTGGTTAATTGCATTGCACAGGTGCCTGCCCGGCTCTGCCATGTGTCACCCTGAACCACAGTGGGGAAGGTTAAGACAGAATGCTTGCCAGGCAGTGGTGGCTCACGCCTTTAATCAGCACTCAGGATGCAGAGGCAGAGGCAGGCAGATCTCTGTGAGTTTGAGACTAGCCTGGTCTACAGAGTGAGTTCCAGGATGGCCAGGACTACACAGAGAAACCCTGTCTTGAAATCAGCAGCAGCAGCAGCAGCAACAACAACAAAAGACTACATGCTTTGCCAGGGTGGGGACAGAAGCTCTGCTGGTGTTGAACCCACAGCAGGAATGGGGGGGGGGGTTCTACTAGGATATCATGGAGGCTCCAGAGGGCAGGGCTCTGTATGCTCACCTCACCTGTCGTGGGGCTCTGTATGCTCACCTCACCTGTCGTGGGACTGCTCTCTACAGCTTTTGGCATGTAGCCAGCATGGTTGGCAGTCATAAACGGTTTCCTTTCTTCCCTTTCCTATAGGAGCAGGTGTCAGCCCTTCCTGGGTAGGAGGTGGCCTCCTGGAGGGTGGCAGGGGCCAAGGGATAGCTCTCAGGGTATCCTCTGTGACACTTTCCATCACACTGAGATTTCTCTCCTGCCCCCCCCAGGACCCTCATTCATGGAGATAAGAAAGGGGGCTTTAGCATCTTCTGGGCTGATGATGGCCTGGATACTGGGGATCTTCTGCTCCAGAAGGAGTGTGAAGTGCTTCCAGATGACACCGTGAGCACGCTGTATAACCGCTTCCTCTTCCCGGAGGGCATCAAAGGGATGGTAAGGCTGAGGGCTGGCTACATCTGCCCTCCCACCACACATCTACCCTACCAGGCTCTCCATTCCTGGCTCCACTGGCCTTCCCTAGATGTAGGTACTGATCCCAGCTGGCCAGGAGCCATCCCATCCCCAATTTCAGAACTCTTCAGGGTCTCAGAGAGATGAAATCGTGAACATGAAGGAACTGTGGGTGGGGGTGGGCAGAGCCCAACTCAAGAGGGTGTTAGCCCAAAGGGGCATTTTTGGCTGGGGCCACTGACTGGACAAGTTTGAGGCAGCATGGGCCAGGTGTCATTGAGCCCCAGTCACCTCTGTGTCATTGGGGTCTCACACTCCACAATTTGGCCCTTTTCTGTTTAGTTCACTTTACCCTCAGATGAGGTGCCTGGCATGAGATGAGAGATCACTGAGCGCTAAGTCCAAGCTTTCAGTCCCTGTTCCTTGGGGTGACAAACCCTACTTCTCCAAGACACAAGGATAAACCATGAAGGAAGACTCTGATTGGACAGCTTGGGGTGATGTGGTTATCATGACCCAGTCACAAGCCAGGGCAATGGCCTATTCTGATTTGTGGAGGTCTCTGCACAAACAGCCAGCAGAGTGTCAATCCAGGGGAGGCAAGAAGGAAATCCCCTTCAGTATGTGACTCAGTACCCAGTGTCGGTTCAAACTTTAAGAGTCTGATCCTGAATAGTTTATTTTATGCATATTTAAGATCATCACAATTTGATGAAAATTTTTTCTGGTGATAATTAATTCAATCCTGTGTGTACAATAAAACTTAAGCTATGATTATAGGGAAACTCTTTGTGAAGTGCATGTGATGCCTTGCAAAGGATGGGTTCTGTGGACTGGGGAAAAACAGCTCATGATAAGAGCCTGGGGGAGGATCCAGTGTGGTCTCAGCCACACAGATAGCACAAATGTCACCAGGCTGTTAACCACCTCAGCTCCAAACTTTCTGGACAAAAAGCCAGTTATACATCTGTTGAAAAGACAACTCTGTTTAACATTCCTGATTTTCCTAGTGCTTATCTGCTAACACGAGGACCTCTCTGTGCCTCCTACAATGGTTGGATGTCCCAGTCACATACATCCTGCTGTGGTCAATTGGGGAGGATAGACATGCAATTGCAATGATGTCTCAAACTCCAAGGGCAGGGCTCTAGAAAGATAAGGAAGGACATGGATGCCACTTGTAGCTGGTGTCCCCAGGGAGGTCCTATAGGTCATGTGTGTCTGCACAGGCCGCTGTTGTTCCAGCCTGGAGAGTAGGCTAGTGAGAGAGGCCATTGATACTCAGGCCAGGAAGTTTCCAGACAAAAAGCCTTGTCATATAGCAGTGAGCAAGGTGTCAGCCACCAAATATCAATACAAACCCTGAGCCATACAAACCTCTGTCCTTTTTCATATCAACTGCCCCTTTGCCTTTAACGTTTCCATTTTGGCAAACAATTGTGAGCAAAGCTACCTTGTCAGTTACTTAGCCTGAGACAAGAGGATTTCACATTCCTTAGCAAATGGCTCAAATGACCATTAGGCTACCACAGCTCCAATGTATCTATTTAAACTAACGATGATTCGTTTCCATAGGAATTTGGGGACAGGATGTAGCTCTGTAGTACAGTGATTTCTTTGTATGGGAAGACCCTGTGTTCCACCCAAACATTATAATCCTCTCTCTCTCTCTCTCTCTCTCTCTCTCTCTCTCTCTCTCTCTCTCTGTCTCTGTCTCTTTCTCTCTCTGTCTCTCTCTCTCTCTCTCTGTGTGTGTGTGTGTGTGTGTGTGTGTGTGTGTGTCTGTGAAGTTCCCAGGAACTGCAAAGTTCCTGGCCATTGTACAAGGTTGTGAAAACACAGCCCATGTTAACCACAATTACATATTCTACAAGGCAGCTCTGCATTACAGTTTCTGACACCCTGTTCCTTTCCTTTATTTTTTTCTATTTATTTATTTTATGAGTGTTTATTGTATGAGTGTTTGCCTACCTATGTATACCATGAACATCAAAAGAGGGCATCAGAGTCCCTGGATGTGGAGTTACAGGAGGTTGTGAGCTGCCACATAAGTGCTGAATCAAACCCTCCTTCCTAGCTATTGGTCATTCAGCTCTTTAATAAACCAATCACAGTGACACATCTTCACCCCGTGGAAACAAATATTCCAAAACAGCAGCCAGTGCTCTTAACTGCTGAGCTACCTCTCCAGCCCCATGACCCTCTGTTTCTTGCCAACAGGTCCCCTGGGCCATCCCTCAGGGTGGGTTGCAGACTCCTTGTCACTCCTCAGTTTAAACGACAGGGAGAGACCTTACTTCAGACACCCAAGCCCACATCAGGGTTTGGGATTTAGTCTCTTTCAAGACAGTTCTAGACAGCAACACACAGGCTGTGTCTATTATCCCTGGTGGAGCTTGGCAGTTTCCTCATCTGTAGATCTAGAAAGTCTACATAATCTAAGGCCATGAGGTATTGCTGATGGTCTGTGTCATTCCACCTTCCAAACCCTGTAGGGATTCTCAGATGCCTGAAGTGTGAGGACCAGGGCTAGGTGTGATCAGGGTCCTAATGCTGGGGAAGCTGACTGTAGAGTCTCCTTGCAGGTGCAGGCTGTACGGCTGATTGCAGAGGGCACAGCCCCCCGCCTCCCCCAGCCTGAGGAAGGAGCCACCTATGAGGGCATTCAGAAGAAGGAGACAGCTAAGGTAAGAACCAGCCCCAACATTCCTGGGAGTGGCTGGAATGCAGAAGTGGCTCAGGGGAGCAAGGTATAGCTGTCAGTAATAGAAACAGCAGTGGAGGGTGGGGTTACAGCAGAGCATCAGCGCTTTGGACATGGAGGGAAGAAGGTCCTGTTTCCTTTTAAGTAGGAGGAACAAGCATCACTCCAGGGAGGGAGAAGAAAGAGGGCCATGGTCATATATTAACCTCAGTGTCAGAATCTCCAAGACGTTGTCTGAGAGGTTTCTTGGAGCCACAGTGGGTGGCTGTCCTGTGGCTGCCTCTGGTTGGGACTATAAGAAGGTCTGCCTGAGCCCTGTATACGTGAAGATGATGTGGTGGTGCTCTACAGAATGAGCCTTGGCACTCGTCCTGGGGACTCTGTGGGACCTCCTTGACAATGATAGATAGCCTCTTCCCAAAACCATTCTACAGACCGACGTGGAGTCAGAGCCCCAAACCAGGGCACCCACTCTTCACTCATGTCCAAGTCCAGGAGGAAGCCCATACTCTACCTGCAAGGCTAGGCCCACTGTGAAGCAGTCAGAGGACTAGGAAAGGCTAAGTAAGGACACAACATCTTGGTCCCCACAGATCAACTGGGACCAGCCAGCAGAGGCCATTCACAACTGGATCCGTGGGAATGACAAGGTGCCAGGTGCCTGGACAGAGGCCTGTGGGCAGGTATGTTTCCATGAGGTTGGTGATCAGTGGGAGATGCAGCTCACCCCATTCTGCCAGCCAGAATACTGCCCACTAGGTTTGAAATGCTTAATACATTCTATAGCCTTAATTCTACCTCCCCACCAAATGCCCCTTTCTCCGGGATTAGAAGATCCTGTATCACTCAGCTAAAATTACATGTCTACCGCCACTAGTGGCCCCAGGCACCTGCTGCAACCCTGAACCCTGATGAATTGATAGCTTGAGCCTCACCCCTATGCTCTCAGATGCCACAGGCCCAGCTCTGACTTTGCCCCAGGGGAGAGACAACTTTCTTTGAGCTGGGTCTAGGTAGAAGGTGGACTTATGATAAAAAGGTGCAGGTTTTGTGCACCCCTCAAAGTCAGCCTGATGTCCATACAGTCAGTCCACTTTCTAGTTCCCTGGACCCCAGCTCACTGTAAAACCACACGGAGGTTTTTTCCACTTCCTGCACCGGTGCACAACCCTTTGCTCTGGCCAGTTCTCCTGCAGCAGCAGCAGCCAGCAGCTGCCAAGGGTCAGGGCTGGCTCATGGCATTCCTTGAGAAGATTTTCTGGAGGGGTCTGTGCCCCTGAAGTCTGAGGCTCTGGTTCAGTGCAAATGCCTTGAGGATGCCTGAGGCTTGAAGTATCCAGATCCTCATATTTTCTCAGTCTTATCTGTGGCCCCGAAGACTGGATCTAGGTCCCACTCAGCCTTCTGTGTGGATCACAGTTCCTCTAGGTTTCTCCAGTTCCCCCTGGAGGCTGGACGTTGGTCCAGTCAGCCTTGCATACTCCAGGGTCACCCCTCCCACACACACCTGTACACAGCCGGGCTGCAGGCTGCAGGGCTCCATCTTACCTGTTGTCTCTTGGCTTCTCTGACTCCATAGAAGTTGACATTTTTCAACTCAACACTCAACACTTCAGGCTTGGTGGCCGAGGGAGAAGCTTTGCCCATTCCGGGAGCCCATCGTCCAGGCTTGGTCACCAAAGCAGGACTCATCCTCTTCGGGAATGATGATCGAATGGTAAGGTGACAGCACACTGCTGTGAGTCACTTGCCTGCATCATAGGTTCAAGGTCACACTGCTGTCCTTAGGGTAAGACCCTACAGAAAGACACCAGACTACTCTAGAAGAAACAGAAAGAACCAAGAGTCAAGGGACCAGCCCTAATCTAAGCACAGGCTGCATGAGGTGGGGCTGTGCTTTCTATGACAGGCTGGATGCCTTGAACTTTGCGTATGTTTTCAAAACCCAGTCTTTAAACCTCTAGGTCTCGGTTTCCCTCTTACTGAGGACAGCTGCTGGTCTCTGGTGGATATTATTGGACTTTGCACATCAGAATAGTAGCTGAATTGAATGAAGTGTACTTAGACACCAACCACTGTTTTTAAAACAACAAATAGGCATTACATTTCATCTTTCAGAAAGCCCTATGAAATAATTATAGATATTATTTGCATATTCCAGAGAAGTAAACTACAATGTAAAGACTTAAAAAGTTTGCACAAGGTCACCTAGGCTAGTCAGTAACAGAGCTGGGCTTCAGAGCCTAAATTCTGGCTCCAAGGCCACTATGGCCCTTAGACTCTGCTCACACATGATACTGGGATGAGAAGAGCCAGGGACTCCACCACTTAACGATCTGACAGTGTGCGTGTGGGTAGGATGGAGTGTGGAGAATTGTGCTGACTGACATGGCTCTATCTCAGATTCACATGTCACATTATGCCTCCAGAGAGTCCAAGGAGAGGAGTAGGCTCAGAAAAGTCAGGAGTCAGACATGGGCTTGTTTGGTCCAGGAGTCCCCGAGGATAGATATGTGCATGCCAACCAGCATCTGTTGTTCTCGTCCTTGGGGTAGTGTGGTGGTCTTGGCCTGTCCTCCGATTACAGGTGCTTTCCCATCAGGTTCAGCAAGTGAGGAGCCTTGCCACAGCTGGAGGCTGGTGTTAGCTTTAAGAGGGGCGGGTTCCCAAGGCCCTAGCTGCTTCTGCCACTGTAGCCATACAAACAGTAGAGCACAGAAGCCTTCAGGAAGCATGTCTCAGGCTTGTTGGCTGGACTAGATGGCCTTCTGCTTGCTGAAAGTTATAGAACATCTAAAGCAATTGGATTAACTCTATAGATCCTGCATCCAACCCTGGTTGCCTGGACTGTAAAAGGTAGAGAATATAGCTCTAGAATGTCTTTTATCTATCTCAGATTTGCCGGATTTTATAATGTATTGTATGACCTATTTGAACCCAGTTGGCTCATAGATAATTGTTTAATAATGTTAGAAGGGGGAGACAAGGTAAGTAATTTTGGATGAACTATCAGCAGGCAGGCATGTCCCCATTAATAAGGGTGGCCCTGTGGGCATTGTACAATCCCCATAAGCTCTGCAAAGCCAGAGGCAGGATCTGTCTGGAGTGCTGCACACAAAAGTGCAGACTTTAGGCTTACAGGACTCTCCTTGTATCCTTTCCTCTCTCCACCTGTGTCCCAGACAGTCTTTTGTCCTCTAGAGGTTTCTGTGGGCTTCTGGAAGTGATCACATGATTAATGACCCATCTTTTATTCAGTTGACTTTCACAGTAGTTCTGCATGCATTCTGTTTTTTCCTGATGAGAAGCTGTCCTTTTAATAGAAATAACATCATTCAACAAAAGAAAGCACTCAGCCTGTGGCACTCAGTGGTGAGGGCCTGCCTGACATGAGGTGGGCACTAGATCTCTCTCTCTCTCTCTCTCTTTCTTTCTTTCTCTCTCTCTCTCCTTCCTTCCCCCCCTCTCTCTCTCTCTGTCTCTCTCTCTCCCTCCTTCCCTCTCCCTCTCTCTCTCTCTGTCTTGGGGTGTGTGTGTGTGGTGTGTGTGTGTGTGTGTGTGTGTCTGTGTCTGTCTGTCTGTCTCTGTTTCTGTCTCTTGTCTCTCTTACACACACACACACACACACGCATGCACGCACCTGCACGTGCATGCACACATGCACGCACACAGAGATTCTAGAAAGCAAGCAGCAAGCACAATGTGGTAGGTGATGCACAATTGGGATAAAGGATGGACACATGCTGTGTGGTATCTTCCATGTCCCTAGGACAGTGTGTCTCAGCTCCAAACACTCCTGTCATTTACCTGGACTCCCTGCTCCCTCTTGGCTATGGGGTTTGGAGGGAGTGTGAGTGCCCTACTCATCTCCCCACCCTGCTGTGGTCCCACTGACGTTCTCCCTTTTGCAGCTGCTGGTGAAGAATATCCAGCTGGAGGATGGCAAGATGATGCCAGCCTCCCAGTTCTTCAGAGGGTCTGCTAGCAGTGCCCTGGAGCTGACAGAGGCAGAGCTAGCCACTGCAGAAGCCATACGGGTAAGACACATCTGGTCAAACAGGTGTACACTGCACATGTGTTTTGTGTATCCAACATTCCCTGGAGTTGGAATACATGCTGATGTTGGAGACAGTGTTGGCTCTGTCCTCTGTTGGCACTTTCTGACATCCCTGAGCCCTTCCTCCTTTGACCTGGACCCCTTGGATTTGGGTCCTCTGAATCTGGCTCTTCTAGAGACCCACTCCTGACAGTTAACAAATGAAACCATCAGCTTTATAATAGTTAAAGGAAGTGGGGCCTAACCCCATCACCTGTGATGAGTGTGTGGCCTGGAATTGTCCCCGAGAGGGTACTAACACAGTAACGCCCAAGCAGTGACCAGCACAAGCTTCAGGTCCCCCTTCCAGCTTAGTCCCTACGTGGCGTAGGGGTAGCTTCCTTCTCGGAGCTTGGTTGTCTAGGCTGAAACTGGGTCAGACCCACTTCCCAGTACCTGTTCCTGGCCCTTCCCCCTTTGTCTCCCTGTCCTTAGAGCCATGTGAACTACTGAGCCCTGCTGAGCAGATGGCACTGAAGTCATTCATCCAGTCAGGGGTTTGAGGACAGCTGCTCCTCTGCCTGTGATGGCTTTATCCAGATAAACCCATCCAGGACCCATGCCTTGCAAACTGAACCCGCATTTAGTGCACAGAGCTCAACAGTAGCATGTACAGTGGAGCATGGTTGATGTGAACACGGGGCTGCCTGGGAGCTGCAGCTCACCCCACTCCAGGTGTCAGGAGAGGATCCCCCCACATGGGTGGACTAGAAAAAAGCCTTGAATGCCAAATTCCACACGAGCTTCACATCACGCAAAGAATCTGTGTGTTCCTCACATAAGTCTTACCCTCACGCTACATGAAGAAGAGAGTGGCGAGTCCTCATGATGAGCTAAGGGACTTAGGAACACTTGCTGAGCTCCTTCTGATTGCCAGGCAGTGGGTGGGAGGGTTGGGGGAAGCGGCTGCACACGCAGACCTCCCGTCCCGGCTGAGCAGATGAGGAACTGACCTTGGGAGACCAGGCCTCAGAGCTGGGGTCAGCAGTAGACGGAGGAAAGCTGAGAGCTGGGCACAGAGAGACATTAGAGCAGAGAAGTGTAAGTGCAGGGGACACCACAGCTGCAGGGACAGCCCTATTGGAGGAGGTCACCACTGCCATGACCAGGAATGAGAGGGAACTGAATGGAGGTGGGCAAGGTCAGGCCACGGCTGAGACCTTTGGTGTTATAGTGCTGAAAAGCAAGACTGGACAAGAGACCGACAGGAAGTGCCATGTTGTCCAGGATAGTAGAGGGCCAGCGTCTTCCCCAGGAATTCTGGACACTGTAAATGTCTGGGAGGCGAGGGAGGAGGGAAGGAGGAGTTCCACATTGTTAGCCTTAACCCCTCCCCAAAAAACAGGAAACAAAGCAAACAAAGATGTTTCCACAATATTCCTGGAGCTGCTGTGGCTCTGGCCCTGCCGTTGAGCCTGCCTGGTGTTACTGGACCCAATAGGCTCCAGGCCAAAGATGCTACCTTTCAATGGCTGCCTTGAAGGCCTGGGTGATAGGGTGGAAGTCCTCCAGGTGGATGTTGCGATTGGGTAATTCAGTCTGGCATGTTAGGAACAGCCATCCTACCATGACCATTGGTTGGCCTTCTGTAAGTGGTAGTGCTGGGCTGGTGTCCCTGACATCTCCTCACTTCCCCAGTAGGCCGCTAGCTGGCTACTAAAGGTCCCGGATCAGAGGAGTGCTAGCCTCCCAGTATCTCAGAGTGACAGGATTCAGGTCCTCATTGTGCCGGGCCTTCACGCCATAAGCATCCCATGCTGCCAACTGCTGGGGACACCAGAACCCTGACAGCTGCACCAAGGCCAGGTGTGAGCCTTTCTGATACCCATCCATCTGCCACTGCCTGCACTGTTCTGGGAGACCAACCATGTGGCGGGAGGCCAGCAGCCTAGTGTCATGGTGGCCAGAGCTGGGGCCCACTCTGGGTCCTTGGGTAGATACAGTGCCTTGAAGACCATAAAGTCAGAACCTTAGCCAGCATTGAGAATGGCACCCTACTTTACCAAGCACCTCTGACTGTCATGGCCTGTGTCTTTCAGAGCTCTTGGATGCGAATTCTGCCCAACATCCCAGAGGTAGAAGACTCCACAGACTTTTTCAAGTCAGGGGCTGCATCAGTAGATGTTGTAAGGTAAGGCCAGGGCACGGGGGTCCCTTCCAAGTATCCATTGTGGACCACTGAGGCCACTGTTAGTTGTCTGTATATATCATGCATGAAGATATCAGAAAGGTCCCTATGGGCAGAACTGAACTTATGTAGAATCTGATGCCAAATGTCAATCCCCAAGCTGGCCTCTCATCTCAGAAGGGCTGCTGGTACCCAGCTGTTACTGCCAACCCATGACTGATGCTGGCTACAGCAGATCGGGGACTTGGGCTCACATGTAGTGGCTCATAGTCCTGAGAGTGTTAGTACCAGTCAGGGAGGCAGATGTGGTGACTTGGAACTCACTGTGTCACAGCTGCGTCTGGATGATTCCCGGCCATCCCAAGCCAAGGATGGGGGCAGAGAGATGACTCCTTCTCCCCCACCTCCCCAAAGCAGGATGTGAACATAATCCCAGGCTGACAGCCAACCATGTGCTTGTGTGTGTGTGTGTGTGTGTGTGTGTGTGTGTGTGTGTGTGTTCAAGGGTGGGGTAGTTAGGGAGGGGAGGTGCAATTGCTGTCTGTATTGAACACTATGGTGTAGTGTACACACCACAAGTGGCACCCATCCTCAGTGACCAGCAGAGGATGTTCCACTTGAACTATTTTGCCTGTACTTCTACTTTTCTGTAGTGGCCCTGCTTGTTATTCAACAGTGGCAAGTTCTGACTATAACAAAAGGAAGTAAACAGGATGCATAACTGTGCCCTTGCTTGCAAGGAAGAGTAACTTGAGGCTCTGGAGGTGGTGGCCATGCTGAAAATCCTAGCATTGTTTGTATGGTGGGGGTGGATGGGAAGATTGAGATTTCAAAGTTAGTCTTAGCAAATAACAAGTTCAAGTTGGCCTATGATGCATGAGCCCAAGAACAGAAAGTTTATCCAAATTGGCTTAAGAAGACAAAACAAGGGACCCGGAGAAATGATGCATTGGTTAAAAGCACTTGCTACTCTTGCAGAGGACCTGGGTTCAGTCCCCAGAGCCCACACAGGTGTTTCACAGACATTTACAACTCCAGTTCCAGGGGATCCAGTGCTCTCTTCTGAAGTCACCAGGCACACACATGGTGCATATACAGACAGACACCCATATATATATCAAAATCCACAATAAAAAAAAATCTTGAAAAAAACCCCACCATTCACTTTGCTGAGTGACCACATAGCTGGTGACCACAAAGGCTCGAATTACACCTACTGACACCATCTCTTACATGGAGATTGGTTCGTTTTCGGGCAGGATTTGTCTTTGTGGTGACAATACAGCTGCACAGTTGCTGCTTTCTGGTTCTATATCTTGCTTTAATAACGGCTTCAACACATTTCCAGTGTTAATTTGATTGGCCAAGGCTGGATCGTGTGTCTGTCTCTGGGGGCAAGAGTTGAGTTGACTTCCTGCTTCCTACATTTGAGAAAGAGGGCCGGTGCTGCTCCCCTGGGAAATGCAGGTGCTTTTGTGTAAAGGAGATACTGGCTGGGTCGAAGCAGCAGAAACAGCACTGTCTGTCACGTTCAGGGAGGAGATTCCTCCTAGTCCCAAGTTCCTGAGCCCTGTTAGTGACTGTTTAGACCACCTCCTCTTACACAGGACCACAGAGTCTGCTGAGTCTCTGCCCTCCTTCTCTTCCCTTTAGGCTGGTAGAGGAAGTGAAGGAGTTGTGTGATGGGCTGGAGTTGGAAAATGAAGATGTTTACATGGCTACCACCTTTGGAGACTTCATCCAGCTCCTAGTGAGGAAGCTGAGAGGGGAGGACGAAGACAGCGAGTGTGTCATTAACTATGTGAGTGCTGCCCTGGGCCTTAGGCCACTGTAACACCACTCCCCCCCCCCAGTACCAGGAAGCCAGGAGCCTGGTGCCCACCCTCCAGTTTCACCAGCCCTGGGCAACATTTTCCGCAGAGAATATTGCTGTCCAGCGCCCAGAGCATGGGCAAACCCCACATCTCAAAGCTCTAGAGGAGCTAGAGAGGAGAGACTTCTTTCCCAGTGAGGAGGACAGCCGACCCTGTGTGCTGGGCTTGTACAAAGGCAGTGCTACAGTGGCTGTAAACCCATGTCTGAAAAAGTTCCTGAGCAGTGTCCCTTAGGGTAGCTACAGGAGTGAGTTTCTGGGTGCTTTGTTCACCTGGTGGTTTGGAACAAAAGCTTGGGAGTAGAGGCGGCCTAGGTGGATGCCTGGTCACCTGTAGGACAGTGGACAGATAGCCAATGGACAGATTTCAGGATGGGGCTGGTGTTTGTGGGACTCCCGGGTTCAGAGAGAAGTCAGTGAGGGAGTTGAAGGCAACATGTTTGAAGGTAAAAGGACCTTGCCACTCATTGCAAGCTACCCCTGGAACACCTCCCACCTGGTGTCACATGAGGTCTGGCAGAGCTGGGCCTCCAGCCCTGACACACCTGAGTCTGTGTCAACACTCTCTTTACCACTCTGTGGCCCCACTGTCTAGGACAAACCTGAAGCCTCAGCCTTCCTGGGGTTTGTACACCCCTCTGTGTTCCTGGGCATGTGTTTGTCACAGATGCCTATGTGTGAGAGACCCACTGCAACTGAGCCTTCCTCCCCAGGTGGAAAGGACAGTGAACAAGCTGACTCTTCAGATGCCCTACCAGCTCTTCATCGGGGGCGAGTTTGTGGATGCTGAGGGCTCCAAGACCTATGATACCATCAACCCAACAGACGGCAGCGTGAGTGCAGGCTGCAGTCCCATCCTTCCCACCCTCATCCAACCTGGCTTCTAAGGGCACTGGCCAGGGGCCTGTGCATTGATATATGCGTCTTTGTTACTGATGTGAAGGGTTCCAACCTAGGCCACAGGAATGGAGGAGAGCAGGGCAATGAGGGGAGGGGAGAAGAGGCAGGAAAGCACGGAAGAACCAGAATATGCTTTAGAGTCTGCGGATGCTTAAGCCATTGCTTCCCTCCACACGGTAGCTGTCCCTCTTGCGTGGAGGCCACCATCAGCAAAGTCTTCCTCAAATATAACCCTGTGTTTTTCAGTCTTCACTGTGAAGCTCTTGTGTCATGCATGACCCATGCCTATGCCACATCAAACAAAAGACCACACACCAGAGGGGCTCGGAGAGGAGACTGACTCAGGGATGACTTCCATATGTGGTACTCACTCAGTCCCACAGAAGACAGAGCAGCTTAGAATGGGTCCTCTGGTGGAAGCTGACAAAGTTAATTCCAAGGGACAGGCAGGATGGATGGTGCCCTTGGGATGCCAACCTTGCAAGTGTGACATGGACAGGGCTGCCTACCAGGCTCCAGGACCTTGGATGGGAAGGGAAAGGCTGTTCATGGTCACCTACAAGGAGATGCTGCCTTGCTTGTTCCTCTGCCCAGCCCCTCTGACTCCCCTTGGCTACAGCCACATCCCCTGGGACCAATCCAGCCAGAAATGGGACTGGGACAAGGACACAGAATCCCTGTGTGTAGGAGCCTTTCCGGTTGAGCTCACTGAGCCAGTGGACCTCAGTCTCCAGTGGGAAGAGTACGAGACTGCCTGTGTGCCTCAGATACAGCTGGGCTTGCTGTCAGCCCCTTTGCACTCAATGTCCGCCCTCCTTTGCTGTCTGATTCCTCCCTGGCTACCAGTGGCACTTTCCCTCAGTGCCAGCCTACATGGTGGGGACCCTGCCTCTGGGTGGCCTCGGGATGAGGCAGGGAACCAGGGGAGGCTGTCACGCCTCTGTTTCTTCCACAGGTCATCTGCCAGGTGTCCCTGGCCCAGGTGAGTGATGTTGACAAGGCAGTGGCGGCGGCGAAGGAGGCCTTTGAGAATGGACTGTGGGGGAAGATTAACGCGCGTGACCGGGGCCGGCTCCTCTACAAGTGAGTTATGAAACCCCTGCTGCCCTCACCACCTTCAGGGAAGGGACAGGGAGGAGGGGCAGGGGCAGGGAGGAGGGGCAGGGGCAGGGAGGAGGGGCAGGGGCAGGGAGGAGGGGCAGGGGCAGGGAGGAGGGGCAGGGGCAGGGTGGGACCCTATAGAGAGCTCTATGCCTGGGGTCCCACCAGTGGGAAGTGGTCTGGGCACCGCAGCCTAAGGCTTAGAAGAGGTCTTCAGAAGGGTTGGAGAAGCAGTACAGTATCCACAGCTAGCTGTGGCTTAGAGGAAAGGTGCTGGGGGCATAAAAAGCTGCAGAGGTGAGGCTGTGTTCCAGAGCGCCTTAGAGACATAGCTCAGACGTGGGCCTCCTGCAGCACAGGACAACAAAGGGCGCCGTGCTGGATCCTGTCTGCTTGTCACAGCTCAGCCTTGGCTCCTAGCAGCTGGGACCTCCTGATGTCATGTCCTCCTCTTTCAGGGTTCTTAAAAAGCTGTTGTTATTAGTATAGTGTGTGGTATATGGTGTGTGTGTATGTGTGTGTGTGTGTGTGTGTGTGGTATGTATATGTATGTGTGTAGTATGTATATGATGTGTGTGGTATGTGTGTGCTATATTATGCATGTATGTGATGTGTGTGGTGTTGTATGATGTGTATGTCATTGTGGCATGTGTGTGTGGTGTGATATATGTAGTGTGATGTGTGTAATGTATGTGTGTGTGTGTGTGTGTGTGTGGTGTGGTATGGTGTGGTGTATGTGTTGTGTGTGTATGTGTGTATGTGATGTGTGTGTATGTGTGTTGTGTTATATGTGGTGTGGTGTATATGTGATGTGTGTGGTATATGTTGTGTGTATGTGGTATGGTGTATATGGTCTGATATGGTATGGTGTGTGGTGTGGTGTCATGTGTTGTGTGTGTGTGTGTATGTGAAGTGTGTTGTATGTGTGTGGTGTGTATGTGTGTGAATACATATGCCTTGGTGTTCACATGGAGGTCAGAGGACAACTTTCCAGAGTTAGTTCCCTCCTACTGTGGGTTCCAGGTATCAAACTCAGGTTGTTGAGTTTGCATAGCAAAGGTTTTAGCCACTGAACCATCTGGCTAGCCTCTTACTAATGTGTTTTAACAAGAGGAAGGGGCCTGCATCTGCCTGTAGTGCCAGCTAAAAGTCTTGGATTTCTGGTTGCTTGATCTTGAGACCAAAGTGTGCAGGTATGAAGGAGCCCAGAGGAAATCCTGTGCCCCTAGAGCCATAAGCCATGGTGTGGGGATACAGCAGTCCCCCTTTTCATGCAAAACATATCTCTCATTTCCAAAGAGACAAGACAGCTAACAGGAGTGGTCATGGGGAACATGGGTCCAGATGCCCCAAATAATGTGTTCCAACATGAAAGCAGTTCCATGAATTTTTAAAAATGTTTGTGTATGTATGTGTGTGTTGGTGTATGTGCATGTTCATATGTGTGATATGTTGGTGAGTGGAGGTCAGAGGGCAACCTCAAGTGTTAGTCCTAATCTTCTACTTTGTTTGAGACAGGGTCTCCTATTGTTTTATTTTGTTTTGGTTTGGTTTTTTGGTTGCATATGCCAGGCTAGCTAACTCCTGAGCTCCTGGGAACTCTCCTGTTTCTGCCTTCCATCTTACCACAGGCATACTGGAATCCCATCTTACCACAGGCACGCTGGGATCCGAACTAAGGTCCTCAAAGTTGCATAGCAAATGTTTTATGCACTGAGCCTTTAATAAGGTTTTACAGCTATACCACAACAGAAAGCTATAGATCAAGACATTTTAAAAAATACAGAAATGGAGTCGGACAGATGGCTCAGCCATTAAAAGCAGATGCTGCTTTTGCTGAAGACCCAAGTCAGTTCCTAGCACCTACAATGTTAGCTCACAACCACCTGTAACTCTAATCCTGGGGGCTCTGATGCCCTCTTTTGGCATTTGAAGGTACTGCACACACATGGTGTACATAACATACCTTCAGGCAAACATACACTTAAAATAAAAATAAATAAGTTTTACAAGAAAAAAATTCCCATAGCAATAGAAGTACCAGGTGAAAGTTGGGGGCATGGCAAAGGGGGGCATCTCTGCTGTAAGTCCCAGATGCTGTCTGAAGTCTTCCCTAACTTTGGGGTTAATGGAAGCTAGTGGTCTGGTAAATTCATATATTCCAAAAGGTTTCACCTGAAAGTCACAGAGATGTGAGCTCAGATACAGAGGTGGACAGTGAATGTCTAATGCAGGAGCCAAAATTAGCCTGTGACAGTTTGGCTTGGGATCTGTAACAGTCCAACCTTCTACAACCACCCATTCTATTCAGTCAATCTGCCTCGGAAAACCTCTAATATAGCTTGACTTCTCTCCAGCCCCTGGAACTCCAGTTCACACTCTGGACTGGGGGGAGTGATATTTCTAGAAGCAAGAGGTAATGGGAAGATGAGCCAAGCAGACTCAGAGAAAGCCAGTTGAGTCTGCCTAACTTTTTTTCTGTGTCCCGAGAAGGCTGTGAACAGTGTGGAGCCTCCCCGGGTTTGTCTGGTGACAGGCAGCTGTACACCAAATGGTGTTTTGTCTACTTCGGCAGCCAGATATTCCAGGTGGCACAGATGTGAGGAGCCAGAGAGAGCCCTGAGTGGCATGCAGAATAGAACAGACTAGGGAGTTGGGACAGACAAGGCTGAGGAGGTAAGTCTTGATGAGGTTTCCAGACTCCCTGAAGAAGCCATTGATTTTAGGGGAGAGTCAGCTAGTGATGCAGTGGTTCCGGGACCTGGCAATGGGCACAGTTGTGAAACTCCAGACACCTTTGAACCCTAAACAGCTGGAAGCATCCTTCCCGAGACATCTGCTGCCACCTGGTGGCCACTGTTATAATAACCATTGCTTCCTCACCATGACATTGCCAGCCCTATTGGAAACTGACTCTAATAGGTGATGGAATGAATGGACATCTCCAACTGTCCTTGCTGTGTATGTGCTTACTTCAGCTCAGCAGGCCTAGGGTGGGCAGGACAGTCCTTCTGGAGAAGTAGCTGCAGAGTAGCCTCAGGCTTGGTGCAGTGCCCCTGGAAAAGTCCTGAGGTCGGAGGCCTGGGCCACCTGAGTAACAGACAAGGGCAGCAGGCAGGGGGAGGGTGCTGGAGCCCTGAAGTGAACTTGGTATGGGATCTCAGGGAAACCCTGCCACATAGATTGTGGCTGTGTCCTAAGTGAAGAGGGTGACTGTGGGGTGGCCTGGAGGGTGTCGGGAGCTTTGTCAGCAGGGTGGGAACTGACCAACCAGCTTCTGTCACACATTCGAACTTAGGCCCAGGTGCCTCTGCAACACTGAAGCCTGCTCCTTCCTGTCACTGAAGGGACCTTTATGCAGGCTCCCCACAGTGGCCATCAGAAGCAGGGTAACCAGGTGCCGAAGAGCACAGACTCACAACAGCCTGAAAGTCACCTTCCCCACACATGCCTCCTACTTATAGGGCCAGAGCCACCTCTCCAACTCCAGACCTCAGCCTCAGGGGCATGACTGAGTTGAGCTGCCCATCCAGTTGGATGTACTTTCTGTCTTTTGAAACTATCCAGAAACAGGAAGGGTGGCCTCTTGGCTGTTAGCTGTAGGCAGGTGAACACCTTTCAGAGCAACTTCATGGGGGCATTGTAAAGTCCTCATAGGTCTCCCAGGAAGGGAGAGGGAAAGAAGGGGACAGAGGGTGTCATTCTTATACCCATCCAGAAAGAGACCATATTGTCCCATCTTACAGATGGGAAAAGTGAGGCCAGCACATCCAAGTGACTGTTCTGTAATGGAAGGCAGAGTCCTCCACTCCATAAGGAATGGCATTGACCAAGCAGGTAAGAGTGTGGCAGGCCTAATCCAGTCTTCTTCCCCTCTCTTGTCATCAACCAGGTTGGCGGATCTCATGGAACAGCATCAGGAAGAGCTAGCCACCATCGAGGCCTTGGACGCAGGTGCTGTCTATACACTGGCCCTGAAGACACACGTGGGCATGTCCATCCAGACTTTCCGATACTTTGCTGGCTGGTGTGACAAGATCCAGGTGGGGTTTGGACTCCCATCTCCCACGTATTCATGAGCTTGTGTGCAGGAGGGTTCCTGAGGAGGTGCCTGGAAGGGTGGTACCCTGCCAGGCATGCTGCCAAACAGCTACCACAGTGGTGGCTTAAAACACTGGCAACTCAAGGTCCCTCAGGCGAGAGTCCAACAGGCTCGGCAGTTTTGTATCTCAGTATGCCTCAGCTCTGTGTTGCAGTAAGAATATACCTAGAGAGTCAAGTTATAAAATGAATGGGTAAATTTTAGCTCGTGGTTTGGCACACTCTGTTGACTCTGTTGCTCTTGGATCTGTCAGCACACATGGTCCAAGAGTGAGTGACAGAGCAATACTGCTCATGTTGCAGCAGGTGAGTCTTACAAAGAAAATGAGGGAGAGATGTGGGGGTAGTTCAAATAGCTCCTTGAAGGACACCCCCAGGACCTAACTTCCACCACTAGCTCAGTTCTTAAGAATTTCTCTACCTCCCAGGAGTGATCTTTTGGGGAACGAGCCATTCACATGCAGGCTGGGCCTCACCTTGAGGCTCTGAAGGAGGGCCTGTTTCCAGACCATTCAGGTGTTGCCAGAATCCAGTACTTGGATTTGCAGGACCCATGTCTGTGCTGGCTACAGGCAAGGGCCTCTCTCCCTAGTCCTTGCTTGGCCACTCCATCTCCCAGTGACAACATGTCATCTGTGAGGTTTTGGGTCTCTGCCACTGTCGTATAACTGTGGAATATGGTTCTGGGGTTCCTGGGTGCCTTTAGGCCCATGAATGGCCTTCCCTTCCTCCTAAGGTCCACTGTGAGATCTCGCACATACCTTGTCTTGGGATCGAGCACACTATCTTGGAAGGTTTCCCAGGTAGAGGAGGATTCAAGGCTCTTCTCTCCACTAGGGGCTGAGAACTATGGAGCATGATGGCCAAGTGAGAGGTGCAGGCACCACCCCCCATTCTGCCTCCTTGTGACTTCTCTAGAGCCATTTCTTCCTAAAGGCTCTAGGAGCAGCCTGGCCGCCAGGGGCTTCCTCATCCTTTCTCTGCCTTGTTCCTGCGGGAACCAGCCTCCTGCCTAGGGCTGTGGCTGATATGGAACTGTTGCTCTGCTCCTCCTGGTTATCCAACTCCTGCCATGCCCCTATCAAGGGTAAGCTGGCAGCTTTGGCCTCCTACCCAGCTCATCGTGGGACAGTCAGTAACTAAGACCCTGTTTCTTCTGGGTGTCCTACAGCAACTGCTGACCGAGGGGAAAGGATGGGGATGCTCCCGCCCCTGGTGACACTGCTGTGCTTCTTCTAGGGTGCCACCATCCCCATCAACCAGGCTAGACCCAACCGCAACCTAACCTTGACCAAGAAGGAACCTGTTGGGTGAGTGACAAGGCACAGTGACACACAGTGACACGGTGTGTTCTGGGACACCACACGCCTGCCTGCAGCATCCCTGCGCACATCCGTGGGTAGCTATTCCATTCACATCAAAAGTGCCTCTCTGCCTGGCACCGCTGTAGTCACAGTCTTTTATTCAAATGCACAGTACCGTTAATCAGAGCTGTGATGGGAAAGGGGGGGAGCAACTATGTTAGCCAGAGGAACAGAACTAGCAGAGTGCACCTATAATTAAGAAGCCAGGTGGCTTGGCCTCCACATCAGAGGCTCCATAGCCACATGGCCACCTGCAACCTGAAAGGTGGGGCAGACAGGAGCCACTCGGTCTGAGAAGCTGGAAGGCTCAGAACAAGGGTCACACATGGCAGGTGCTGCCACCACATTCAGGGAGCGGCTTCCCTACTCAGTTCCCAGAGAGCCCTCCAAGTATGACTTAACCAGTTTCCTAGGTGTCTCTCAGTCCAGTCAAACAGAGAGCCAAGCTTAACCATGGTGACAGTGCAGGAGGGCACAGCCCACTAGGGGAAATGTAAAAGCAGACTGCAGAGGAAGCCCCTCATCTCACCCACAGAGGACCCCAGAGGAATCCCTCACAGGTCTATGGGGGCCTTAGGACCTGCACATGGCCTACATATGGCTCTATAGCAGTGGGGGCTCTATCAAAAACGCTTAGCCAGCCACGGTCTTAACACATTCTCCTGAAGCCCTAAAGAGGGAGGAGGGAGGGGGAAGGGAGGGGAGGGGGAAAGGAGGCAGGGAGGGAGGACTCAGGTACTGAAGGGCAGCTGGTATCACTGGATGACCCAAATGCAAGAGGCAGCCACTAAGAATTACCATGATTTGTGTGACCTAATTTGGGTGACAGGGAATGAAGAAATGATAGCATACATACAGAATAGCTGGGATTGGGTGGGCCTTGTGTCCTGATGGAGATATGCCAACAACAAACCAGAAACTCAGTGTATTTACTTTATACATCTGAACTGAGGAGGCAGGTTTATTATATACAGCTGACTAAGAAGGCAGATTTATCTAATCTCAGTGAGGGGGCAGCTCTATAGGGGAGCAGCCTCAGGCTGTGAAGATCCTAGAGAAGGAGGCTGTATTTGACACACACTGCCACAGCTACACACAGATGAGGGGAAGGCTTTGTCGTTTCCGCCAGTCTGAGGCACATGGCCCCTTGGCCTCATTGCTTCAGGCCTGTGGCTGCCCAGCATCGTAGCAAAAGCACATGGCACAGGGAACTGCTCACCTCACAGCATCCAGGACGCCTTCAGCACATGGGGATATGTGCCATCCAGATCTGTGTGGCAAGCTGAGGCTGTGACAGCTTTCAGCATTTCTTACAGAACTGTCACCCTGACCTCTGTCTCCATGGTGGTGTCACATTCCCTTTGTGATGCTGGGTGTGTAGGTTTGTGGAGAGAGTAATTCACCCCATAGCGGGGGCTCTTCTCACATTTCCCTTCTTTGGATCCCCTAAATGCCCGCTTCTCCAGACTCTGTGTGTTGGACAAAAGGATGCAGCCTCCTAACCCCAGTGCATTCGTTCTACCGCTCCGAGGGTGATGTGCAGGCTCTCGGTTGCCCCTGTTCCGTGCAGGCTCTGGCTGACACTCACCAACCTCCCTTCAGATGCCTGGCATCTACCCTGCTCTGCATGTGCTTTCTCAATACCCAGATACCTTTCTGGTACCCTGATAGTAACGCAGGGTTAAGCTGTGGCCAGCATACCTGCCCCAGCCCCTGTCAGTCTATGCTACCACTGATCTGAGTGTGAGGCTCACACACCAAGCCAGAGGTTCCCGAGGGTGACTTCCCTCACCAGGCTTGCCACACAGACCCCAACTTTTCCTCTTGCAGGATGGGCCTCTGGCCTGACACTTATAAGGACCCTGTCCCAGGCCCTGTTGACCCATCTTGTGACCCATAACCCTCTCATGACCTCCTAACCTGAGTGCACACCGGTGTCTGCTCACTGTGCCCGCCTCCTGCTTCCCTTCCTCCCTAGACAGCTCCCTCAGACACAGGCCAGTCCATATTTCAGCATCTCAGGGACAGGCTGCCTCAGCAGGACCATCACCTGTTCTGGAAATCCTGGCTTTGACAGCGACTGCTGGGGAGGGACAAAGGCCCTCTGCTTTTGTTTGCAGGGTTTGTGGCATTATCATCCCCTGGAACTATCCCCTAATGATGCTATCTTGGAAGACTGCAGCCTGCTTGGCTGCTGGGAACACTGTGGTGATCAAGCCTGCCCAGGTAAGTGCATACTCTCTGGATCAGCCTATGACCCGTGAAGGCGATGGGTTGCTTACTGTCAGGAGACTGGGGGACCCTTTGCCTATACCACACTGCTGCTAGGAGCTGGCCCTCAAAGCTCAGTTTACCATGGATGAAAACACATGTTGGGGGGTGAGTACTAGATGGCTCAGCAGACTGAGCAGCTGGCTTGGTGATGTGGAGACTGAGCTGGCACCTACCACTCCTCAGTGGGCAAAGGACAGAGTTCTATCACTGCTCTGGATCTAAGCCCTGGATCTTGTTTTGTGTCCCTTGCCTGTCCCATGCTCACGGCAGGCTGGTGGTGCCAGGGAACTTGGTTCCTTGTCTCTGGCTTCAGAGACCAGAGGTCCTAGAAGGAAGCAATGTGGACAAGGAGATTTAGGAAGCTCCCAGCAAGTAACTACAAATGGTAAAAGAGTAGAGGTGGGATTTCATGGAGCACAGGTTTCCTCACATGGCTGGTGACAACGCTCTCAGCCTCAGTTTCATCTGTACACTGGTCACCATTCATCCACTGCTTGCCTCCAGGAGGAACTGGACACAGGTGCCATCTTGGGAGCAGCCAGTGTCCGTCCAGATTCTTTGAAGCATATTTACCTTGAGGGCAGCAGCGTAACAAAACCCATTGGAGATCCTAGAATGTGTGCCTGAGTCCACACTCATTCAGCTTTTTAACCCATTTCTTTAATTTTTGTTTTGTTCACCTCTTTCCCCATTTCTCAGACTACTTATAGAGTTAGAACAGTAATTGAACAGTTAAAGTTCTGATTTGTGTTTTATTTCTGCAAATACTTTTTCATAGTGATTTGTTTCAGAAGGTTGCACTTGGGTCAAAAAAAAATACGTAAATAAAATAATAAACCTGTCCTCTGAAAATAAGACACCAGAGGATGAAAAGCCAGTGGCAACAGTTAAGAAAGGTTGTGGCTATTCCAGGATTCCCAAGGTTCCCAGCACCCACCCCAGACAGATCTAAAGGATCCAACACTTTCTTCTGGCCTCTGTGCAAAGTCATGCATGCACGCACGCACGCAGCATGCCTGCAGCACGCATGCACACATACTCTTTCTGTTTCTTCTTTCCTCTTTATTTGATTTTAGTGTTGAGTGTCTCATTCTCCCAGGCTAGTTTCTACTTGCCCTGCTGAGGAAGATCTTCAGCCCCTCCTCTTTCTGCTGCCGAGTGTGTGGGTTCCAGGCATGGCCAGCACACCCAATGTGCTGTGCTGAGAATGGAGCCCGGGCTTTGGTACCCTAGGCTAGGGCTTCCCCTTCCCACCGTAGCCTTCAAGTGCTGTTGTTTTTTCCCCAACTTAATTCTGTTTATATTTATTTATTTTACATGTATTATTTATTTACTCATTTTTAAAGCCAGGATTTCTCTATGTAAACCTGGCTAACACATTCAATAAATTAGCAGTTTGCATGCACCAGCTTACTTAGGCTTGATGAAAACCCTGCCAGGTAGACCTTGCTTTCTTGCTAAGTGGATGGCATTGTTGGCAGGTCATGGTCATTGTTTTGGTTCAGATCATCCCCATCCCCTGGCAAGGTCTGAGACCCCACAGTCACAGACAACCACTCAGCCAAGGTCCTGTGTAGGATATGAAATGCATAACCCCGATTGGAGGAAACCACTGACCCAGCAGTTTACAGGAGCCAGAAGGAAGGGTGGGTTTTAGGAACTGCAAGGGCTGGAAAATGCCCTCCCTTTCAGCTTCCAGAAATAGAGCAGAACGCAGAGTCACAGAAGCATGGAAAGTTGCTCACCAGGGCCTCTGTGGCAGTACACTTTCACCAGGGGCCTCCCCTACAGGTTGATGCGTGCAGTTCTCTGAGAAGAAGCTGGCCTCATGCTGAGGGGCTACTGAGTGTCACCTTCCTGGGGGATCTGAGCCTCTGGCGATGGGTCTGCTGGCCTGTCCCCTGCCTCAGGGCTAAGTGCAAACACACTGAGAAGAGATAAGCATGGGGTGGAAAGGATCCAGGCCTGGCTGAGGAGCTGCTAGTGGGGTGTGTAGCATACTAGGGGCTTGCAGGACCCCATTCCTGGGAGATGCTGGGGATGCCAGCTGGGTGGGCAGTGCCTATGGCTGGCCATGAACATGGCCTCCCTATGGTCATCCTGCTGTTCCATGCACTGCTTCCCTTCTGGGAGAGGGCTTTGAAGGGGAGGTCTGGCTGCACCCTACATTCAAACTCCTCCACTTTTCCTCTTTCAGGTGACCCCACTCACAGCTTTGAAGTTTGCAGAGCTGACACTGAAGGCTGGCATTCCCAAAGGTGTGGTCAACATCCTCCCTGGATCTGGTAAGAGCTGAGGTGGGGAAATGTCTGGGGCTCAGAGCATCCATGTACACACATGGCCAGAGTAGTGTGGGGAGGGCAGTGCCCGTGATGAGCCTGTGGCAGAGGAGGGCACACTCAGGAAACACAGCACCTGGAAGGGTCTTAACTTTCAGTACCTCCCTGCTTTCTGGTTTGTTCTTGTCTACACTGGATAATCTATGTGGCTAAGGAATTGTCTGCGCTTGGACATACATGAGAATTCATCTGTAGAATGGCCTAGGCTTGGAGCACTTGGGGATGCAGTATTATAATTGTACCATGAAGATTCAAACTCTGTTGACAGAATTGTGTATGACATTCTTTTGTCATTTCGTCCCCTTTTACTGTGATTTCCTTTGCCTTTCCCCACCATCAGTACCTTCTGCTTAAGGTCTGGTGTTGATAGAGATGCCTATGATTCTGTGGCCTTTCCTTGCCTGCACCTTTACTTTCAACCTGTTTGCACCATTGAACCTTAAACAAGCTCCAAGGGACAGTATGTGTGATTGATTCTGGGGGTTGCTCTTTCTTCTAATCTTGCTTTCTTTGTTTAAAAAAATTGTTTTTATTTTATCTATATGAGTGTTCACCTGCATGTGTGTGTGTGTGTGTGTGTGTGTGTGCGCGCACACACACACACACACACACACACACATGCACAGTGCCCATAGAGACAGACCAGAAGAAGGTGTTGGATCCCCTAGATCCAACTGGAGTTACAGACAATTGTAAGTCACCACATGGGTGCTAGGAATCAAGCCTGGATCCTCTGAAAGAGTAGCCAGTGCTTTCAACTGCTGATTCATCTCCCCAGCCATGGAAATAGATGTCTGGTATTCACTTATGAATGAGTAAATACTACATTTGCCTTTCTGAGTCTGTGTTACCTCACTCAGGATGGTTTTTTGTTTGTTTGTTTGTTTGTTTGTTTCTAGTTCTATCCATTTGCCTGCAAATTTTAGGATGTCATTATTTCTTACCACTGAGTAGAACTCCATTGTATAAATGTACCACATTTTCTTTATCCATTCTTTAGTTGAGGGGCATCTAGGTTGTTTCCAAGATCTGGCTATTACAAATAATGTTGCTATGAACATAGTTGAGCAAATGTTCTTGTGGTGTGAATGCGCCTCCTTCGGGTATATGCCCAACAGTGGTATTGCAGGGTCTTAAGGTAGGTTATTTCCCAATTTTCTGAGAAATTGCCACACTGGTTTCCACAGTGGCAATCCCACCAGCAATGGAGGAGTGTTCCCCTTTCTCCACATTCTCTCCAACATAAGCTGTCATTGGTGTTTAACCATTCTGATGGGTGTAAGATGGAATCTCAGAGTAGTTTTGATTTGCATTTCCCTGATGACTAAGGATATTGAGCATTTCCTTAAGTGTCTTTCTGCCACTTGAGATTGCTTTGTTGAGAATTCTCTATTTAGATCTATACCCCATTTTTGAATTGGAGTATTTGGTAGTTTGATATCTAGTTTCTTGAGTTCTTTGTATATTTTGGAGATCAGCCCTCTGTCAGATGTGGGGTTGGTGAAGATCTTTTCCCATTCAGTATGGAGCCATTTTGTCTTATTGACCATGTTCTTTGCCTTACAGAAGCTTCTCTGTTTCAGGAGGTCCCATTTATTAATTGTTGCTCTCAGTGTCTGTACTACTGGTGTTTTATTTAGGAAGTGATCTCCTATGCCTATGCATTCCCACTTTCTCTTCTATGAGGTTCAGTGTAGATGGATTTATATTGGGGTCTTTGATCATTTTGATACAAGTTTTGTGCATGGTGATAGCTATGGATCTATTGCAGCATTCTTAATTGCTAAACCATCTCTCCAGCCCTGTCCTTTGCTTTTACATTTAGTGTTATTTTGCTATAGTTAGATTTGACATTTTACCTTTTACTTTTTATCTCCTGTGAATCTCTCTTTTACTGCTTTACTGAATGGTGTCATATTTTAGTTTTTATATGCAGTCTTGCTGTGTTACTAAAGATGTTCTCAAACTCCTGGACTCAAATGATCCTCCTGCCTCAGCCTCTTGAGTGCTAGAACTATAGGTTTGAACCATTGTACCTGATATTTTAATTTTTTAAATAATGATTTTTTTTGGCTGTGTGTGTGCGCGCACATAAAAGTACATACACCCATATGTGTCTGTGTTCATTAAACTTTTTCTTTAAGATGTTAAAAGATTTAAACTTATGCATTTATTCTTTTTGTTTTGAGAAAGGGTCTCACTATGTAGTTCTGACTGGCTTGTAACTCACTATTTAGACCAGGCTGACCTGGAACTCATAGAGATTCCCTGACTCTACCTCCCAAGTGCTAGCTAGCATCAATTACTTATTGATTATGTGTTTCTGTGTGTACCAGTGTGAGTGTATGTGCTAAAAGTGAACGTTTTAAGCAGTATTTTGTAGCAACTTTGAATAACGTTTCCCCTTCCTTTTCAAAGCTTGTTTTTCCTTGCTTGCTTGTTTAGTGACTTCATTAAATACTTTCAATGAAATCTGTTTCCCAAAAGCTTGTAGCTTTAATATCTTTTCACACAGGGTTGAGCTGGAGCCTGGCAGTCACAGCCTCCTGGCAGGACAGCAAACTCGGTGGGGTTCATTGCATTCCATGTCATTGGCCACTGTTAAGCCATCTTCCTCTGTCAGTGCCACTTAGCTCTTTAGCCCACCAATTGCAGACTAGGATATATATATATATATATATATATATATATATATATATATATATAATTGAAATTTTGTCTGTATATATGTCAGTGCACCATTTGCATGACTGGTGCACAAAGACGCCAGAGGAGGCCATCAGATCTTCTGCGACTGGAGTTATGCCAGATAGTTGTGAGTCATCATGTGGGTGCTGAGAATCAAACCTGGGTCAGCAGTACTCCTAGCCACTGGCCATCTCTTTAACCCATGCTCATTTTTTGAGAGTACCCTATGACATAAACTATTCCACAACTTTAAGCCCTTTATTGTTGTCTTGTTTGTTTTTCTAGACAGGGTTTCTCTGTGTAGTCCTGGCTGCCCTGGAACTCTCTTTGTAGACCAGATTGGCCTTGGGCTCAGAATTCCATCTGCCTCTACCTCCAGAGTACTGAGATTAAAGACATGTGTTATGAGTAGGTTTCCCTCCGGCCTGCCCACACATCAGCCCCAAATAACACACAGAGACACTGTATTAGATATAAAGCTGTTGGCCTGTTACTAGCACTACTTATTGGCTAGCACTGTCTTAAATATTAACCCATTTCTATTAATCTAAGTATTTCCATGTGGTCTTATCTTACGGGAGAGAGGGCCCGGAGTTCTACTCTCTCTATCCTCCATGTTGAATCTCCCTACTACTTCCTTGAATCCTCCTTGTCTCCTAGTCCCACATATCTTGCTTTCCTATTGGCCAACAGTGCTTTATTCATTAACCAATAAGAGAAACATATTTACAGAATGACATCTCCCATCAGACATGTGCCACCACCACCACCCAGCTAAAGGAATAATTTTTTAAGATTTAATTTATTATTTTTAATAACATGTGTGGAGGGTATATGCCCCGGCTCTGTTGTGTTTCACTTTTATCATTCTTAAGTATTCATTGCAGTTCCAATGTCTCTTTATTCTATAACCACAAAGCAATTCCATTATTTGCCAAGTATGTTTTTAAATATTGTTGCTCCTCAAGTTTCTCTTTGCCCTTGTTACTGTCAAAGCACCCAGCCATGTATCAGTGTGACATGATGGCTGTGGTAAAGCCACAGATCTAAGGGTATTTGTTTGATGACACATGCTGTTTGTGGGGTGGCACAAACTGTAGGCTTGGTAGGTCAAGCCAGGAGGTTTACTGAGTTTGAGACCACACTGGGCTCCACAGCAAGACCTTGCCATAAGTAATGTTATTGCTTTTTATGCTTGCTTACTTTCTGTATATGTGGAGGAATCTCTGCATATGCTTTACCTGTTTTTTAGTCACTTGTTTTCTTACTGTAGTGTTTTTTTTAAAAAATACGTTTACATATTTTTGGATATTTTGTCACATACATCTTTGCAAACATTGTCTCTCCTAAGCAGTGACTGAACAGGGGTGTCAAAATGAAATTAACATCGAGGTCAGCAACTCCCAGATTCTCTTCTTGGATAAACTTGCTACATGGTGTGGCCCTGGGATTGGGAGCAGGGCCAGGGCTGGTGGGGATTAAAAGCACCTCTTCAAAGGCACTGAATTTGAGGGGCCCTAAACCATTCACGCATGAGGCTGAAATGATAGATGGTTCTAGATCCCAGGGAGTTTGGTAGGAGATGTATATTTAGGAGGTGGCATATCTAAAGGTGGTCTTTGAAGGTCTGGCCATGATCAGTTGAGGAAGTCCTATAAATGGAGAAGTCGAACCTAGGGCCAAGCTAACCCTGGCTGCTTAAAGGCTACATAAATGATTGAGGTGGGCAGGAGCAGTTAGGAATAAGAACATGAGAGCAGTAACCATGTCAGGAAAGGACTTGGGACTTGAGGGAGGGTTTTCTATTGAGCCTAAGAAAAGGCAGGGCAACCCATCCTATGATCTCACTGAATCAGGGATCTGAGTTCTATCAAGGACTTGGCCATTGACCAGCCTGAGGGGTATGAAGAAGTGAGGTGAGGTGTGGTGTAGGGTGGGCTGGAACTCAGCAGTGCAAGGCTCTAGGCCAGCAGCCTCCTAAGGGTGGGGCTTTTGAGTCCATCATGCCTCTCCATGGACCACACCACATTTAGGTGGCCTCCAGTCACCACTGATTCCCACACTTCATGCAAAGTGGGGTTCCAGTACTGCCATGATGAAGTGCTAAGCGTGGGGCTCCCTCATCAGACAGCTGGGTCTACAGCCCCGGGGGTTGCAAGCCCAAGAGCAAGGAGTTGGTTGGGCGGTACCCTCTGTTGCCTTTCTCCCTGCCTAGAAGATGCCATTGAGTCTGTGCCCTCACATGTTCATCCCTCTGGTAGCTGTGTGCTGATTTTCTTTCCTTATAAGGACAGCAGTCACATAGGGTAGGGTCCGTCCTATGACTCCTTTAGAGACCCATTCAGAGGCATGGGGGTTAGTACTATAGCATTATCATCTGAAGGGACAGATGTCAGTCCATGGCAGGGCAAGGCCCTATGAGCCCCCATCATGGGGCACCATGTAGAGAACACAATGTAGCACCCTCTGGTGGACATGTGAGGGACAGATGGCTGTGCGGTGGCCGGACCTTGACTTCCTTACCTATCCTACCACAGGCTCGCCGGTTGGCCAGAGACTCGCAGACCACCCTGATGTGAGGAAAATAGGGTTTACAGGTTCCACAGAGGTGGGAAAACACATCATGAAAAGGTAGGTGTGGTATTGGGAGGAGAGGTCACCCAGGCCATGGAGACTGGGTATAGATGATGTATTCCATAAGCTGGGTCACTGCCTCTTGGGTTTTGGCGGGCACAGTCACCCCCAGCGGCCATGCTAATACAGATGCTGACTTTCCTACAAACCTTTGAGAGGCTCATGGGGCTTCCCAGTGGAGGCCACACAACCCAGGGGGTCCTAGTATCATGTCACCTCCTAACCCCTGAAGTGCTGGAAGTCACTGGATCTGATTTGAGATTGCATGACTATGAACTAGACACCGATTTTAAAAACTCAACACACACTAAAATGTACTTGTTCATAACTTTTATGTTGATTACAAGCTGATCTAGTGATATTTTTGATATGTTAGATTAAATGGAATCTATTACAATTGGCTTTCTGTATCCATGGTTTCCACTTGACAGATTCAAACAGCTGTGGAATGGAAATGTTTGAAAGAAAATCAATTTTGCCCATGCTGAATGTGCACAACTTTTCTCTTACAGTTACTTAGCCAATGCAAGCATTCAGAGTATGCTTACCTGGTGTTAGGCCTTGACATCATGCAGAGATGGGTGCAAGTGGATGGACTTCTGTGCATATACACTATTGTCCATGCAGAGCCTCCGCTTGAGGACATTGGCATCCACAGGGCTTTTCTGGGCTACCCGTGGGCTGTGCTGGGGCAGGAGGACTGTCCCCTTGGGTGGTCCCAAACAAGAAGACTCTTCTCCCAGGACATGCTTAGTGCCTATTTGAGGGTGGCATCACTCAAGTCTTACCCAGGGACACATGTCTGTGGTTCCTAGCATCTTTTTACTTGGTCACTAAAACCCTGAGCTATCTGTCCCTTTCTGGCCACAGTCACCCCAGCAAAGGGGTGCTTCTCTTCAGGATACACTCAATCTGCACTTCTGGGGCAGCAGCTGCGTGCTAGGCACTGGCATGTTATAGGAACCAGGCAAATGCACGCTGCTGTGGGGAGGCCTGTGTTCTCATGGATGGGTCATTCATGACTACAAAGTGGGACCTAGCATCTGGCAGACGCAGGGAGTTGGGGGGTTAAATGGGAGGGTCAGAAAATGACCCTAAGAAGGGGACACAGTGGAGCAGAGGAAGTCAGCAGTGAATATGAAGGGCCGGGCCTGGCCTGGGTGTGAGGGGAACAGGGATGGGCCCAATGGTAGGAGGTAGGATGGGTTGTGGGGAGAAGGTGGGTCCACCACACTCTGGACTTGCCTTGTCCACCACTTACAAGCCCCTGTGCTCCAAGGCACCCGACACCAGCCTCAGCCCTCTGTTCCCTCCAGCTGTGCCCTGAGTAATGTGAAGAAAGTCTCCCTGGAGCTGGGCGGGAAGTCGCCCCTTATCATCTTTTCTGACTGTGACCTCAACAAGGCCGTGCAGATGGTAAGACTAGGCATGGGACAGTGCAGGGAAGGGGACAGGTGGGAAGAAGAGTGGGAGGCACTGGGCCAGACGCAGGGGGCAGCTGTGACTGACACTTTTGTGCTTCTCTGAAGGGCATGAGCTCCGTTTTCTTCAACAAAGGGGAGAACTGCATTGCGGCAGGTCGGCTCTTTGTGGAGGACTCCATCCATGACCAGTTTGTGCAGAAAGTGGTAAGTTCCAGGCTAGAGTCTGAGCTGGGGGTACAGGGAAGGAGCAGACTGAAAGAGAGGTGGTAGTGCTGAGTGTGGAGTGTCCGGACGCCTCTCACTGGGTACCACCCATCTGTTTAGAGAATCCTTGGGGAACTCTCTTGAGTCTTTAGCTCAAATTGACATTCTCAAAGGGCCTGTGGACTAAGGTTATCTCAGTGGCCTAGAGCTTGCCCAGGCTTTGGTCCCATCACCAAAAGGAGGCACATTCTCTCAAAGTAGAGCCAGGGACCAGGACCAAGTGTATAGGATTCACAGGGGCTGATGTCCTTAGGTGAGGCTACAGGGGGACCCAAGAGAGAACAGGGCAAAAGATAGGAGAACAAGGACATGGCCTCAGGACCCCTAGCAGCATCCCTGGGACAGGAACTACCCTACACAGTTGCCCAAAATCAAGAGGCTAGGCTTTGCCCCAGGCCCCAGGATTGGGCAATGGTAGCTGCAAGCTGGCCATGGAGTAAGGGGTCAGCTTCTGCCAGCTTCTGGGAGCCTGGCAGGTGCCAAGTGGTGGCTCCCACTAGAGTTACTGGATAACTTAACGAAATCCCAAAGGGCAGGCTTGGTCTGGCTTCAGGAACAAACGGGGGGGGGGGGTCTTCTTGGCCCTGCACCACCGTCTTATTTGCATGTTGTTTGTTTCTTTGTTTGTGGTACTGTTGCCCAGAGCCTTGGCTAGTGAGATGATTACTCAGCCCCTGAGCCCCAGCCCCAGCAAGGAATGTCTTTAACTCTTGCCTGCAGCACTGACGGATTGGCTTCATTATGACAAGCCTCATCATGTGAGGTTGACAACTATATAGACTGACACTTCTCTAACATAAAACCAGAGAGAGAAAAAGTCCAACTGTTAGAATAAAGTCATGGGAGTGACACAGGTTGGTCCAAGAGCCCCCACCCATCCTCAATCTAGACAATGCTGTTAAGGCAATAAGGTGTCCCTGCTGGCATCTGTAAGTTCATGCTGGGTCCTGAAGATCAGACAGGACCCAACAAAAATGTGCAGAGATCCTGAGAGGTAGCAGTGGCAAGTCTACCTGTCACTTTATGGTCACTGTACATCCTGAGAAAAGGATGGAATGACATGGCCATTTAGGAGCATTCCCTGGGGGAAGGTCTGTGTTAGAGAATACCTAAGATAAATGATTCCTATAGAAGAAAGGCTTGCTCCAGCTCACAGTGTCAGGGTAGATGGTACTTGGCCCCATTGCATCAGGCCTGTACTACAGAGCTTCATGGATCTGGGAAGCAGAAAAGAAGGGGCCAGAGCCCCAATATCTCCTTCAAGAGAACAACTCTAGTGACCTCACTCCCTCCTGCCACATCCTATCTCCTAAAGGTCCCACCACATCCTGTCAGTCCTCCAGCATGACAACCAAGCCTTCAAAACATGGAATGTGTCTAAGTATGAAAGGTGACAGGGACAGGAAAGGACTGAGCAGATTTGCTGTGTGACAAATGACACACAACACCCAGTAGCTGAGCTTACCTGACTCACAGTCCATTCAGACTAGGCCTGAACTGAGCCAGGCCATACAAGCAAGGGACTGGAGCTGCTCTTCCAGAGGCCAACAGATCTGTCTTAGTGGCCATTGATTCTGTCCAACTATGTTTCCTTTATCCTACATCCTGACTCACTCTTAAGAAAAGATTATTTTATGTAGATACGTGTTTCTCCCACATGTATGTATGTACACTACATCCTTGGTGTCTTCAGATATCAGAAGAAGGTATTGACTTCCCTGAAACTGGAGTTAGAGATGGTTGTGAGCCTCTGTGTGTGTGTGGGAACCAAGCCTTATCCTCTGGAAGAGCAGCCCATGAGCCATCTCCAGCTCCCAACTCATTTCCCATCCTCCTAACACCCAAGCTCCAGAGTCATCAGATCACCTCCTCTGTCATTCCCGGGTGATACCCCAGGTAGCATCTTTAACTACAAAGCCTAGACTCACTTTGAAGCTGGCTGAAGCAGAGGGAAGGATTCCCAGAGGAGGCCACTCTCAAAAGGATTTGTTGAAGCAGAGAAACATAAAAGCAGAGATAGGTGAACTTGAACCTTGAACCCTTCTCTCTGTTCACTGTCCCTCTGTCACTGAGACTACTGTAGTAGATAGGTTTGGAGTTAAAGTGGGAAAGCCCCATTAGCCTGGAAATAGATTCTGCACATTTTTCCTGGACCTGTGGTCAGTACAAAACTGTAAAGATGTCTCAGAATCATCATAGGACACCATGAACCTGACCTGAGGACTTTCTGCAGGTGGAGGAGGTGGGGAAGATGAAAATCGGCAACCCCCTGGACAGAGACACCAACCATGGCCCGCAGAACCACGAGGCCCACCTGAGGAAGCTGGTGGAGTATTGCCAGCGTGGTGTGAAAGAAGGGGCCACTTTGGTCTGTGGTGGGAACCAAGTTGCAAGGCCAGGTCAGTCAGAGTTCTCCAGTTCACTTGGGTAAACTGAGGCAGCTAATACTAGGCCTCTCAGGTTTCCAACCCAGCCCTAACAGGACATAGCTAAAAGCCAAGTACCTGTATGGTCAGGGTCCAGGCCTCCAGCTCAAATTGGGATCGTGGATGTAATGGGCATGGATGTTTGGTTAATCTCTGGACCCAGGTCCAGAACTAAAAAGGTGAGGAATCCAGAACATTCCTCAGTGCTGGCAAACCCAGTTGTGCAGGGTGTTGCTGTTGGCATCACTCCACCATGGCTTCAGTCTTCTCGGACTTAGTTCAAGGTTCTCCCTCTTTAGTTTCTCTTCTGAACAATTGTTTTGTGACTTCTGGGGAGACATGTACTAATGCCTACTCACCCCAGATAGGGCACCAGTGACCACCCCAAAGAGGCGGTCCTACCCATGTCTAGCTAGTGGGCCTATTGTGGGGTCACTCACAGGAACATGGGTGTCTCAAAGGTAGCTGCACCAGAGCCTAGGTGACAACTCCCAAAAGCTGCGTCCTGCAACACCCCCAAACAACCTGGAGGCAGCTGCACTACCATCCATCTCTTCTCCCTGCCTAGTGAGCAGGTGGCAGGGGCCATGTGTGTCTTGTGTCATTTACTTAAGTGTTATGAGCCTCCTCCCTCCCTCCAGGGAAATGTTTTAATTCAGAGCATATAGCTAGGCAAAAGTGTCCCTCCAGTGATGGCCAGCTGCCCTTAGCAAGGAGTGAGCCTTTGCCTGGAGTGAGTAGTCCTTGAGATGGTGCTGCTCTTCTTAGATACATGGCTCAGGTCACCCATCCAGAGCTCTTGACATTCCTCCTGATTGGTCCCAGACACTTGGCTTCAACAATCATCTCATTGAATGTCTTAGTTACTTTTCTGTTGCTGTGAAGACACCGTGACCAAGGCAGCTCACAGAAAAGTTTATTGGGGGCTTACAGATTCAGAGGGCAAGTCCATGGCCATCATGGCAGGGAGCATGGCAGCAGGCAGGCAGTTATGGCATTGGAGCAGTAGCTGAGAGCTCACATTTTGAGATCACAACAGTAAGGCAGGGAGAGCTAACTGGGAAGGGTGTGGGCTCTTGAAACCTTATATCCTGCCCCAAATACACAGCTCCTTCAACGAAGCCACACATTCTAACCCTTCCCAAACAGTTCCACCAGCTGGGGACCAAACATTCAAATACATGAGCCTATGGGGGCCGCTCCCATTGAAACCAGCAGTGTCTGACCCCAAACACACTGGCTTCTCTGGACTCTATCCACTTCTAGCCACCCAAACCAGAAAAGCAGAAGGCACATGGATGGGACCTTGTGCTGCCTACCCACAGCACCACAGCTCCCCACTGTGCCTACCTTTGCTGTCTGCCTTTTACACCCTATAAGGAACTCCACCCAGAGGAGGCTCTCACTGATGGAGAAGGGAAGGGGAAGAAGGGACACACCCTCTTTCTGACCCCTAGATTTCAGTTCCCTCCTGGTTCTGTTAAATCTGGCAACTCATGTATGCCTTGGCTCCTGCACCCCAGCCACCTTCTGCACCTCATCCAGCCAAGTGTCCCTATGAGCCACCAACCCTTTGTTTATTCACCTTTTGAGAGCTCTTGGGTTCCAATGCTCAGCAGTGCCCTCCTGCTTCAGGGGAAAGTTCCCTGACTACCTCTATGGCCATATTTGCAATCTCACACTTTAACCCCACCCGTCATATGTTTCTCATACTCTGCCATCTGCCTCAGCTTGGCAAACAACTCCCCAGTGTCCCTCCCAGAAAACAACTCATCAGTTAGCTCAAGTGGCAGTTAAGCACACCTCCCCTGTATCACCAACATGGTCATTCCTTATGGCTAGGGACAGTATGACAAGCTCTAGCAGCGACTGGATGGCAAAGTTTGGCTTAAGCACTGTTCACATAACAGGGAGAGGGATCCAGTAGGGCCAGTGCAGCCCCCAGGAATTTGGGGGCAGCACATCTATTCTCCAAACAATAGGGTAGAGAATTTTCTAGATCCCAATCAAGAACAGGACAGATCGGGGTTGACTCTGTTTCTACCTGGAAGGTAGAGGATGAGGCACCTGGGTCTATAGTGCACCTGTTATAACCAGAGCAGAACAGAGAGCTGTGTGAGCCAGGCTCTGACCAGCATAGAGAAGAGACAGTCAGAGACCTATACCTCTTACTCGCCTCAGGCTGCTGTCTTCCCTACAGGCTTCTTCTTTCAGCCAACAGTCTTCACAGATGTGGAGGACCACATGTACATCGCTAAGGAGGAGTCCTTCGGGCCCATCATGATCATCTCCCGGTTTGCTGATGGGTATGTGATCTGCTGTGCCTCTTGTGGCCTTTTCTCTGTGTGCCTAGAGTCTTGATATCAACTGTGAGAGATGGTCTATGAGAAGGAAACTGAGTCAGTGAAGAACCCGTACACAATCCCTGGGCTGCCTGCAGAGACCTCTTGAAGTATATGGGGCTCCCTTTGCCCTCCCTCCCCTGGGCCTGGGTGGCCTCTAGGCCCAGATGAACAAAAGGCAATTTCTTTGTATGTCCCAGCTTCCCTGTGTTCGCCCTCTATCTCTGGTATCACCTACAGCCTGCCAGGTCCTGTTCTCATGGTGTCCTGATGAGTACTAAACTGACCCTAACCAAATGGCCTGGGACAACTGTGGCATTGGATCTGACTCATGAATGAGCCCAAGCATCAGGTTGGTTGGATGGAGTGAGCCTGTCTCAGATCTGTGCTCCATCTGGACTTGCCTGGTACAAAGGAAGTAGCTATACTCACCTGGGCTTGGGCTATCTCCTCATGGTAGCCTCAGGTCACTGGCCTAGAGCCTGGGTCCCATTGAAGACAGCTGAAGGCAGCAAGGACACTCAGAAGCTAGCTGTAGAACACACCCCTTGGCCTGGGAACCATCCGGGCCATCAGGTTAAAGAGAAAGATGGGTCCACTCACAGTGGAGGGACTACAGCTCTGTGGACACATTTGACCAGCCACACCTTTTCCTGACTCATTTTTTAGGCAACATGATACCTTTGTCTTCACCCTTCCCAACCAATTGTCATGATATGACTACCATCACCAGCTTATGCTGGCTGTATTAGATTTCACTGTCTCTACCAAGCAGGCACCGCCCTAGCTCTTAGGCCTGACGTTTGCTGACTGCTCAATCCACCTCTGCCCAAAGCTGCCTTTCTGGGTTCCCTTCCTGCATGAGGCCCCATGCCTGGATGTGTTCTGTGAAATACTCATGCCCCTGTCCCTCTGAGTCTCTCCTCTCCACTGCCCCCTTCTCCAGTCTTGCTCTGGTCCCAGCACAGGTTTTTCCTTTCAGGGTCTCCTGGCTAAGGAGCATTAGACACTTTGAGAAAGCAGACTCTGATGCCTTGTCCCAAGTCCAACAATGGGTGCTTTGAGCATCCTCAGGAAAATCTTGGGTTTCTCCCACAGGGACATGGATGCCGTAATATCTCGGGCCAATGCCACAGAGTTTGGCCTGGCCTCTGGTGTCTTTACCCGGGATATCAACAAGGCCCTGTATGTCAGTGACAAACTCCAGGCAGGCACTGTGTTCGTCAACACATACAACAAGACTGATGTGGCCGCACCCTTTGGAGGATTCAAACAGTCTGGATTTGGCAAAGATCTAGGTAACTAAACACTGTCAGTGGAGCTGCTTTCATGTATTCACTCAAGAAACATCTATCAAAGGACACCAAGTACCAGGTTCTGTCCCCAGTGCTGGGTGTCACGTTGAACAAGACAGCTGTTAGCTGCTCAGTTCTTGCTAGGAGAGGGACACTCTTGAGGCTGATGTCATTGCTGAGACATCAGGCAGCGATGGAGAGAATATGTACAGGAGATTCCAGTCACAGGGAGGGCAGGAAGACAACTTATTGGCTGACAGCATGAAGGGCACCCATCCCACCCCCTCTACCACCACAATGTTGCAAGGGCCAGGAGCGGTTCTAGATGGCTGCCCCACATTGGTTCTATGATCCCCTGTCTGCACTGAAGCCTAAGCCCATAGCTTACTACAGGGACAGCCTAAATTGGGTATGTGATATCCCTGGGGCCTTGGTTTCTCATCTGTGGAGAGAGCTAGGCTGCCCACAGCTGTGCTCATCTCAGGAATCCCTGAGAAGAACCATGCACAGCAGCCATAGGTGTACCAGCAGCATGTACTTTCTTGCAGGAGAGGCGGCCCTGAACGAGTACCTGCGGGTCAAGACCGTGACTTTTGAGTATTGAAGCAAGGTCTCTGTGGTGCTTCTCCTATATTCCGTTGCCCTCCCCTCAGGAACCCTGACTCCTGTCTGGTGGCTCAGAACCCTCCTGTCTACAGCGCCACTACCTTAAGTCTCTGGAGCTATCAGCCTGTGCCCCTGCTGGTGGCAGAACACCCTCAGAACAATCAGAAGTGGCTCCAAGTGGAGTGGGCAGTCATGTCGCAGATGAATAAAGATATGAGCAGAGGCAGTTTGCACTTTGTGTCACCACTTTGTCTATGGGTGCCCCGGATAGTCTCAGAAGGAACAGTCACCCTGAGTCTGGGGTATATAGCATCACTTGGCCTTCAGAGAATGAAACTCCTTAGTGGGTTCACAGGAGGAAATGCATGTGTCAGCACACGCCTCCAAAGGCAAGAGCTGAGATGGATGTGAGAGGCTGTGGCGAAGAGTAAACACCCCAGAAACAGGAAAGCCCTGGGCCATGAAGCAGCCCAGTCTCCTCTGTAAGGACCCCTGTCCTCTCCAGCCACTCAGTGGTCTTGAGTAGTGATGATGGAGTCTGGTGCCTGCAGCGAGAACTTCACCCTGCCTGGCATCTAAGACCTGGGCAGCACCCCTATCTTCTACCATTTGTACTTCTTGTTGTCTTAGACCACCCCACTCCAGCAAAGAGCACAGACCTCGCAAGCCTGTGTGCTCACCTGTGGGTACCCGGGGCCCTCTTCTCTATCCCTTCATCCTGGATGTCCCATACACCACAGACTTGCTTATTCCCTTCTTGGCATGCCAACCACTACCAGCTCTCTCTGGCTCTGCCTTCCTCAACTCCTCTGGCCAGACAGGATGTGACCTAGATCAGCCTATGCTGGTGTGGGAAATATTTCAACTAGGCCTATTGGTACCCTGGCCCTTCCTCCACATCCCTGCCCTTCCCATAATGACATTTTGGTCAATAGGAAGCCACATACCTGATATGTCCCAGATGATAGCAGAGAGTTTAAGAATTCCTATAAACTATGATGTATAAGTGCTGTGTTGTAAACATGTTACTCCTGGCTCTGTGGTGGAGCTATGGAAACCCCTGCATCAAATGGAAACCCCTGCATCGTATGAAATTGCCGTGATTCACAAAGGCACTGTCACTGGTCATGTTTTCACTAAGAATCAGCATCAGTATGTTCATTTTTTAAAAAAAGATTTATTATTATTTTTCTGTGTGTTTGTGTGTATGTGCACATGCATGCAGGCACCAGATGATATCAGACCGCTTGACACCAGAGTCACAGGCAGTTGCAGGCTGACAGACAAGGGCAGTAGGAATCAGGTAATCTGCAAAAACAGCAGTCTCTCACTCCTGAGCCATCTCTCCAGCTCATGCACTCCTTGACATGTACAGTGACAGCACTGCCTGACAGCACAGTTCTTGGAGCTTATCTCAGTCTCAAAGTGACACATGACAGTAGGTTGTGTGATCCCCGACATGCTACCACTGGTAACGGCAATGGTAATCACAATAGCTTGGCTAGTGCCACGTGCCATGCAGGCTTCTAAATCCTCTCCTCATACTTGTATTGTGCATGCTGTGGTCCAGGGAAGAAGGAATGACTAGCCCACCTAAGCAGAGAAGTTAGCTTGCTCAGGGTCCTGTGGCTGCTATGAAGCTCCTTTTCCTTCCCAAATCATGAGACCCTTGAAGCCCACGCTGTCAGAAACCCAGGTCATGAGTCTCTTGGAATGGTCCCAGGGCCTTCACTCCCAGGTCACAGCTATGGGACACCAGTTCCTAATGGGAAATGTAGACCATATTACCCCTTGTGTGGACGATTTAGCCTTGTAAGGGGTGAGATGGGATATGCCCAGGGCTCCCTGTGATAATGCTATAACCTCTCAGAGGTCTTCTTACAGGTCATGAATATGTGTGGCTCCTTCTGTGAGGCTCTCTCTCTCTCTCTCTCTCTCTCTCTCTCTCTCTCTCTCTCTCTCTCTCTGTGTGTGTGTGTGTGTGTGTGTGTGTGTGTGTTGGGGGTGCTTCTAGATTGTTTGTTCCCTGCTTCCCCAGCCTTGGGCATGCCCCGTCTTGTTTCCTGATGCCCACTGAAGGGAAGGATGTGCTCTTACTTCCATTGTTCATTTTTAAATGGGATAAGGACACACTGCTGTGCCCATTTTTAAGGGTGTAGTTTAGCGACACTAAATACCACTCTGCAGTTTCCAACCACCACCTCCATCCTGTCCCTAATCCTATTTTCCTCACATCAGAGTGGCCAACCGGCGAGCCTGTGGAAGTCAAGGTAGGCTCTGGGGTCTGGCCACCGCACAGCCATCTGTCCCTCTCATTGTCCACCAGAGGGTGCTACATTGTGCTCTCTACATGGTGCCCCATGATGGGGTCTCATGAAGCCTTCTGTGGACTGACATCTGTCCCTCCAGATGATAAAGGGCTAACCCCCGTGCCTCTGAATCTGAGTACACCTGGGAACAGGGGCTTTTCATGCTCTGGGAAGGCAAGCTGAGTCTGCAAGCCCAGAGTTCACATTCAGTGGGGGTGGAAATAGAAACAGCCCCAAGTCTGCAGCCTTTATCACACATCCCACAGGCATCTAAAAGTCTTCGTGGGGTAGGAAGCTCAAGGGAAAGCAGTCATCTAGGTGAGTGCGGCTCTGGGTTTCTATCCTCAGCACACATGTGCACATGCGTGTGCACACACATACACCCTTAATAACTTGCAGCCATCAAGTTCTAGCACATTGTATGTGTTCCATGCAACATTTAAAATATGTCACAGGGTTTATCATCCTGTAGTGTTTTGAAAGAAAATGACCCCCAAAGGAAGTGGCCCTAATGGGAGGTGTGGCCTTGTTGGAGGAAGTGTGTGTTGCATTTCTTTTACCAACTCACTTGCTCAGGACAGACAGACTATTCACTAAACACCATGGCTTTAGGCTCAGGCCAGAATGAGATAATTCAGATACTTTGCAAGGCCCTAAGGAGAAAGATTGATGTCCTATGAGGAGACCCTGTGTACTGTCCCAGCTGCCCTGGGATACCCTCCCCTTGCCAGCTCCTTCTTATGTGCAGTCAGCGAAACTATCTTTGGCATCAGGTCAGTCTCCTTGAGGCCTTGGGTCAGTCCTGAGAGGACAGGATGTTTAGCTGCCTGGGTGCTGTCCCTGAAGATTGCAGCGAGTCAGGTCTCCAGAGAACAGCAGTGCTTATGTGCAAGCTGTCCCCACCATGGCCCCACGAGCTGACTAGCTGGCCTGATTTCACCTTCCTCCTCCACAGGGACAGCAGCAGTGCTGAGACCACCACAGAGTCCACACTGAGAAGTGCCGTAGGTCTTTCAGCGTCCCTGAAGGTTAGGCAGTTTGGGACTAGTCCAGGACCCTAGGGAGACTTGCTAATGACTCAGGGGCATACCTAGCCTTTCACACCTGGTACTGCCACACACGCTGATGAGCAAGCCTTGGTTTCCTGTCTGAAGACAGAAACTGCAATGCCTGCTCTGCCCACCCCAGAGTCATGGTGATGTGGGTTACCACTGTGTCAGTGGGTGCCGTGGTCCAAGTGCTATGGCCATTGCAGTATAAAAATTTTTCTCATGCTTATAGTTTTGTAAATTGCTAGTGGATTCCCAATGGCAGCTTTGTCTTCCTAGTAGCACTTGGCCATATGCACAGCTGCCAGGAAGGGCTGGGGTAGGGGTAAGGTGTGGTGAGCTGCTCCAGACTTGACCAAACCCAGTGCCAGTCAGGGCCTCTTGTAGGGCTGGTCTCAGCTATCTGCAGAGATCCCTGGGAGGCCAATTTGCCTGACTGGAAAGCAGTGAAGATGGACTTCCCCATATGTATAATGAAGACCAGTGATGACATTGTGCCCTAGATGGACAAGTTTGTGAGGTGAGGGGCATCCTAAGCTAGCTCTTGGGTATCAGGAAGGGAGTGGTGAGGGGCTGCCCTGGGTGAACTTAAGCATCTTCTAATTAATCAGAAGGCAAATTTTGTTTGGGGAATTTTCTTCTCATTTTGTATGTGAAATTAATATTTTTGGTTGTGAGCCTAGTCTTTAACAGCTGAGTCATCTCTCCAGCCCATGAAATTAATATTTTAAATTTAAAGGAGATGACAAGTGTTGCATAGCTGTAATCACTGCACTCAGGAGTCAGATTCAGGTATGTGGGTTTGAAGCCAGGCTGGTTTACATAGCAGGTTCCAGGGCAGTCAGAGCTACATAGTGAGACCTTATTTCAAAATAAAACACAGATAATCCACAGGATAGTCGTGTGTGTGTGTGTGTGTGTGTCTGTGTGCTGTCTTTGTGTACATGTATGCATGTGTGTGTCTGCCTCTGTATGTGTGTCTGTGTGATGTCTGTCTCTGTATGTGTGTCTATGTGTGATGTCTCTGTGTGAGTACATGTATGCATGTGCCTGTCTCTGTATGTATGTCTGTGTGTGTGATCTCTGTGTGAATACATGTATGCATGTGTGTGTCTCTGTGTGTCTGTGTGATGTCTCTGTATGAGTACATGTATGCATGTGTGTGTCTGTGTGATGTCTGTCTCTGTATGTGTGTCTGTGTGTGTGATGTCTCTGTGTGAGTACATGTATGAATGTGTGTCTGTCTCTGTATGTGTGTCTGTGTGATGTCTTTGTATGTGTCTGTATGTGATGTCTCTGTGTGAGTACATGTATGCATGTGTAGTGTGAGAGCATTACAGCCATGTTGAAGGACAGAACTTGATGACACATACCAAAGTGTTTAAAGGTGAAACATCTAGAAATGTTAGAATGAAAACAAAACAAGCAGATGTGGACCCTGAAGAAACCTGGCTTTTGCAGTGAGCTACTGTGGGCCAGTTGCACTTAGCTCCACCGCCCAGCCCCGCCCCTGACCGTGGCCCCGCCCTACTCGTAGTCCTCTCAAGTCTGGCAGAGCCCCTTGGACCCCCAGCGGCCCCGCCTCTGAGGCGTGTCATTGACGCCTTCGGCACTCAGAGCACATCACTGCACACCTCACTGTAGGCTCAGAGCTGTCCTGTGCTCAATGGAAACCGCTGAGGTTGCCAAGGTGGGCGTCTTTGGGAGTTAATTGGATACCTCAGTCCACCAGACCCTTACTAGAAGGCTTTAAAAGCTGGGTTCTCAAGCTTCACCCCATGACCTGGCCCCGCCCACAAGGCCGCCCCGCAAAGCCCCACCCATCATGTGGCCCCGCCCCCTCTGTGATCCCGCCCCTCTGACTGGGCGCCTGGGCAGGGCGGGGCTGGCCCGCCGGCCGCCCTTCCCGCTTCCTCCAGCCTTAGGCCTTCGCGGCACCCAGCGCGCGCCTGGCCTCCTCGCTTTCGCCGCCGGCCTAGAGAGGACCGGTAAGCGCGGGCCGGCGCTGGACTGGGAGCCGGGGAAACCGAGGGAAAGCGGGGCGTCTATGGGCCTCGGGAAGGGGCGTGAGGCGCAGGGTCTGGGGGGAGGCACACCGGGGTGGGTCAATATGTGGCTTCCTTGCTCCAAAGGTCTGCAGGGACCGGCCCGCTCATCCTTTCCCAATGACTGTGATGAACCTTGGAGCGCCTGCCTCTAGGGATAGTGAGTGACTCCTTTGGCACCCCGAGAGCATCCTTGCACATCCCACTGCAGGCTCAAAGAGTTGTTCTGCGCTCAGTGGAAACCTCCGGGGTTGCCAAGCTAGAGGTCATTGATATCTCATTCCACCAGACCCTTTCTAGAAAGTCTTAAAAACTCAGGATCTCAAACTGCTTTTTCGCCAGAGACCACTTATACAGCCTCTCTACCCTGACCCAGATATCTAGGGGTGATCCTGCTCTGCTTCCAGAATCTGGCTTCATGCTGCGGTTGTTTAAGAACCATGAATGCAAAGGAATCCAGAGAGGACTGAAGTGGGGTGGAGACAGGTCAAGTGTCCAGTAAGGAAAATAAATTACAGAAGGTTATAGTAACCTCCCCTTATCTGAGGGAGGCACTAACATGTTCCCCAAAGGGTGCCTGAATCCTGGGATGATACCCAGACATAGAGATTGTTTTCCTAATATAGTTTCATTTATGAACTAGACACAGCGAAGGATGAACAACCAATAAGATAGGACAGGTTTAATGATGTACTGTGATATAGTTGTCACCATCACTACTCTTGTGCCATTATTAAGTAGAATAAGGGTTGCTTAGCCAACAGCACTGCCACCCTAACAACTGTTGAGAGGATAACTAACATGTGGACAGGATATGCAGCATGGATCCATGGACAAATGAATGGTTGCACATTCTAGGAGGGCAGAGTGTGGTGGTAACTGAACCAGCCCACCATGGTGCTCAGAACTGAACACAACTTAAAACTTAGGGATTGCTTATTTCTGGAAATGTTCACTTAATATTTTGGGACCACAAGTGGTTGCTAGTAACCAAAACTCAGAAGGTGCAACTGGATAAAGGGTTCTACTGTGCTGCATTCAAATGTCACAATGGGTAGTATTTATGCACTCTTCCAAGGTCACACATCTAGGAAATGGAGACACTGAGATTCTAACTATGAATTTGGGTTCCTGTACATTCCCACTGGGATGTTCTATAAAGTCAAGGAGATGAAACACAGACATGCTTTCCTCATTGCTACACAGTGGGAAGCTAAGAGGCAACCCATCCACCCCAGAAACTCAGCCCACCCCAGCCTATGATTAGAGTCCCCCTGCTCCAGTTAAGTGAGCATCACTTTGTATGCTGTGCCAGAACTAGGCCTTCCAGAAGGATGTGTTAGTACCTGAGTGTTCAGCAGGTACTCATAGGCCTGTGTTCAAGGCCAGTTTCAATGGGCCGTATGATGCTTGTGATTGGTAGTGTTTAGTATCTGGATGACAGACAGGCCACCCCTGTTGCCAGCTGGGAGGAGTATGAATATATCAGGCTCTAGTCACAGTTAGCCATGTCCCATCCTCTTTCAAAGGCAGCTGACCCATGGGACGGTGGGGGGGGGGGTCTTTAATCACTTATCTAGTACTGATGTTTGTTGGACCCCACACATGGCATTGGGCTGCAGGACTGGTGTGTAGCAGTCACTTTCTTGAGGCAACCAAACACTTAGGGGTTAGCTGACTCTGGGCCCATCCTAGGATGCCACCTATAGTCAGAACCCTCATCCTCCAAGCCTCCAGCATACCTTGATCTAAAACATTAGGTTTTCCTGAATCTACTACCCTATAGACACCATCTCTGTTTTGTTGCATGAGACCTAGCTTGTTCACCTGTTTAAATCTTAATGATACGTGATATTATCCTTATTAAATACTCCAGCATTCCCAGTGAATCTGAGGGGCCTTCGGCTAGGAGGGGAGGTCCCTGCTGATGAGCCAGGATGGTCCACCACCTGGCGCAGATGACATGCTGACTGTTAGGCTCAGCCAGCTCAAGGGACTGACTTGATCCCCAGTGTACACTCTGGAAGGGCTTTCTCTGGCATGAATGTTTGTGTACGTGGAGTGAGGATTGTGAAGCCAAATAGTCACTGCCAGTTGGCAGGTGTGGGGCCTTTTGTCTGCGTGGGCCTTGGGGCCCTCTGGTGGAGATGCAAGGCAGTTCACCAAGATTGCAGTTGGCTGCTTAGTGTCAATATCTGTCACACTCAATCTTGTCTTTTTTATTGGCACTAAATATTTTCTCCTGGACTTGCTTTAAGTTTTAAATTCATATTTGTGTGTGATGCATGTGTGCGTGTGCGTGCGTGCGTGCGTGCGTGCGTGCGTGTGTGTGTGTGTGTGTGTGTGTGTGTCACAGTGCACTTGTAGAAGTCAGAGGACAACTTAGGAGAGTTGGTCAGTTCTCTCCTTCCACCATGTGTGTCCCAGGGACTGAACTCAGGTTGTCAAGCTTGGTGACAAGCACCTTTATCTACTGAGCCATCTCTCTGGTTATAAACTAACTTACTTGTAAATATTGTTTGGAATTTTGCACTGCTATATGTTTGAACTTGATATTCTTGTATTGATTCTCTCTCTCTCTCTCTCTCCCCTTCCCTATTCTCTAGGAGTTTGAGTGGCTTTGGATCAAAAGGTTTCCTATCATAATTTATTTTTATTTTGTTATTTTTCTTGTTTGTCCTAACTGTTCTCTGGATGTTCAGCATGTCCAAGCTCTACTCTGCCAACAGAGGGAGCCAGACACCCCTTTGCTCCTGTCCCTGAGACCTAGAGGTGTCTGCCTGAGGAGTGAGGCTCCTCCAGACTCAGTGCCTATGTTGGCCTGGTTTGACACCCTGCTGTCTTTAGTGGCTGCACTCCATTTATTTGCACAGTTAATGAGACATACTCATTGCTAAGATGGTACTTTATTCTCCCTGAGACACTTAAGCATTGACTGTATATATTTCATACTGTTCAGAACACTTCATTGAAGCCTAAATGGTACCTGCAGTAGTTTTAATATGTCCACAGTTGTAGCTACCTATACTGGTAATCAGCTCACTTTAATACTGGCTAGAGAGAAACATCATGGTAGGAGTGTTTACCCAGTTACCCTCTATGTCCCTCATCTGTAGAGTCAGCCAGTCAGCCAAGCTTGAACCTGCAAAGATTCAGCAGAAACAGCCTTGTCTGTTGACTATTCACAGACCCTTGTGCTTGTCATACTAACTGAATACCCACAGCCATTTATACATCACAGGCCTGTGTCAGACATTGTCATGACTAGAAGACTTGCTGGATGGTGTGCAGAGAGAGGCCCTGTGCAAGGATTGTGCTGTATAAGGAACTTACTTAAGCACCATCATAGCACCTAGGGAAAGCAGAAACATCCTTCCCATTTTCCTCAATCTCTGTAATTTTGCTACTATTGTGTGTGTATGTGCACATGTATATTTTTGCTTCTATTGTGTGTGTATGTTTGTGTGTGTGTATGTGTACGTGCACATGAATTTCTAGAGTTTAAGGAGCCTCACCAAATTCAAGCAGGAATGAAATAGCAGTCTCTCTGAGCAGTTGGGGTAGATGTCTGGTTATCCATGGCTTATTCTGGGTTAAGAATCAGCAGCACTTGTCCATGCAATCCAGTGAGGGACTTCTGTGGATCAGTGAGGGACTTCTGTGGATCATTTTGGCAGGAAAGCCTGCTGTCTTCATCATGACCTTGTTTCTTTGTCTATGTGGAAGCTTGTTCAAGTTTAACTGTAATCTCAGTGGTATTAATGACCAGCTGGTATGGTTAATTCTTGTTTGGGTTGGTTGTTTTTGTTTTTGCCTTAGAGAGAGAGAGAGAGAGAACTTGCTATTTTGCTAGGACGGACCTTGAATTCCTGGACTTGACTGATCACTCCACATCAGCCTCCTGAGTAACTGGGGCTGCCAAGTTAGGCCCATGTGTTTGCTGTGCACCCAGCTCCAACTGTGTGTGGCTCTGCTCTTCTGGTTGCCTAGTTCCTAGGAAATAGTTGGGTTGGGGGAGCTCTTTAATGGCGTGTCTCTCTTGGCCATACTTGCTCGGCAGCTGTGAGTGTGTCCTGCCTGGTGATCCTGTAGCACTAGGCTGCTTCAGCCTTCCTGTCCAGCTCTTGTTTTTTCCAGCATGTGTGGACTCCTGGCTCCTGTTTGCATATGGGATGTGCTTATATGTCCTCATCAGATGTGGCTTAGTTGGTGCACTGCTTCCCTGGCATGTGTGAAACTCTGGATTCAGTCTCCTGTGCCCCATGAACATGGTGGTGCATGCCTGTAATCTCAACACTGCACAGGAGGCAGGAGGACCAGAAAGTTCAAGACTTTCCTTGGCTACACATCCAGTTTGAGGCATGCGTTGTGTTTGTCACTGTTTAATGCTGACACTGCTGCTGCATGATGGTGATGGTCTAATGTTCCCTTCACTTTAGCCACTCCATTCATGTCCTGAAAGCACCTTGCTTTCCCATGGTCCTGTGGTCATCTATCATCTTGACTTTTTTCCCCCTTGCTCCAAGTTACAGGACTCGTTGTCCCTCCTAGAATCTTGGGAGAAGTCCTACTCTTTAGATTACTTTAAAGTTTGTTTTATTTACATTAAGATTTTTAGCCCTTTGATGCTATGAACCTGGCTGTCCTCTGAGCATGTGGCAGAGGACAGTTTTTGTCCCACACAGGCAGTCTTCTGCTCTCAGCCCCGTCCCTTTGGGAAGGTTGGATGGACTATTTTGGAATCGCAGAGTGGCCACTATCTTGTAACGGCCAACACATTCTGCAATGGTGATTCATTGTTTCTCGGTGTTCCGGGCTACTAGGCAAATCTTGGCCCAGAAGGGCTTGCTGGGGTCACTGGAGGGCCTCCTCCCTCCTAACAGTCCTACCCATTCCTCCACAGTCATGCCTTGCCACTGCCTATCTTCACAGCACTGTGGCCTGTCCTTGGAAGCATGCAATTGTACCACATGGCTCTGGACTTGTGTTTTCTGCCTGAGGGTAGCAGCTTCAAGGTTGTGCATACCTGCCACCAGTTTTGTCACTTTGGTCTAAGTTCCTTGAATTCTTTGGACGTGTTAACAAAACCACTTTGATGTTTCCTCCAGGCCAGAGCCTGATCCTCCTTAGAGGACACTTTCTGTTAACTGCTTTTTCCTTTTGGAGACATACTTTCTTGTTTCTGTGGCTCATATTTGTTGAAGTGGAATTGTTTCTGTCTCATTTGTTGTTGAAAACTGCATCCTCTGAAGAGTGAGCCATTTCTGGGACTGAAATCCTCCTACCAGGAGGACTTTATGTGGCCCCTTGCTGTCTAGTGACTTCATTGAACACCATTCTGTGCTGTGCGTGTCTCTGTTGCCAAGAGATCCATTATAACTCACCACCCAGTCTCCTGTCCCCACTGAGGGATAATGTTGGCACTCTGGGCCTCTTCCCATTCTAGAGCCCTTAGCATCCCCCCTCAGCATTCACCCTCTGCCTGGTCAGCCATTGTTTTAACTTATGTCCAGCACTGGATGTATGCTCTATTGCATTTTTGGCCTTGGAACATCATTCCCAAACTTTTCCTTTTGATCTTTTTCATCAGTCTGCAAAGTAGCCAGGAAGCACATGTTATTTTTTCAGAGGTTTTCAGTACTAGGGATCTTCAGGCAGTCCCCCAAACTCCACATGGGTGTGGGAACCAGAATTGTTCTGGATAGCCAAAGGGCTCCAGGCTCCTGGTTCTCCCCAAGGTATTAGTTTCTTTCCTTATTGTTCTGAACAAATACCTGTCAGAAGAACATTAGGGGGTATTTATTTCTTTTCTCAGGTTTGAGAGTACAGCCCATCATGGCGGGAAGGCATGCTGGCACACAAGCAGGGGCTTGCTTGCATCTGGACAGTTCGGAAAACACCTTTCTCTCTTTTCATTCAGAAAGGCTTGATGGTCTCTGCAAGGCACGCCTCAGAACTGCCCTGGACACTTCTTAATCTAATCACATTGGCAGACAGAATTAACCCTCCCAGCCAGCCATCTTCCAGGCTAAAGACAATGAGACTGAGGGAGTTGGACTGTCACTAATATGATGAAGGTCACAGTGTTCCTGATAGTCCTTGGGTTGCTACAAGTCTTGGCTTAATTCCCAGAGTTCTGACAAGGGTGGTTCCAACTATACCTTCTGTTGCCATTCATTCATTCATTCATTCATTCATTCATTCATTCATTCATATTGGGTGGTGGTATTGAGGATAGAAGCCAGGACCTGCTTATTGAGTGTACTCTTCCTAATCAGTGCCTGGTCAGGTTTTTGATTGGTTGGTTGATAGAGCGTGTCACTCTTTGTTGTCTCCTATGTATGGTTAACAGTCCTTCAATAGCTATGTGTGTCATCCTCAGACCTGTACATATGATATTAAACTGCAGAGAGTAATGGTGCTAGAGTCTGTGAAGGCTGACTGAATGATGGCTGCCAGGTGAATGGATGGAGTCTGAGGGGTCCTGACTGGTCAGTAGTTCTACCCTTCAGCACTGTCACTTTGTGTCTCCCAGGTCAGGGCTGCTGGGCTCAGCTGTGTGCCGATGGAAGGGACGGAGGCCCGACAGCGGAGGCTGGAAGGCTGTGGCAGGCTGAAGGAGCTGGGGCCATCACCCAACCACGGTGCAGGAAGACTCCCAGAGGCTTCCGATGATGGACATCAGGGGGTCTCTGAGAGCCAAAGTATGGACCCCAAATCACTGGAGGCTGAGAGTGGCAGGGAGAGCGCCCTGGTCATTGGCCTTCAGGTGCTAATACCCTTCCTGCTCGCAGGCCTGGGGCTGTCCTGGGCTGGCTTGCTTCTGAACTATTTCCAGGTGAGAGACAGCTGCCTGGGGGCAGGGGAACCTGAGGAGGGAAACTGAAGCTCACAGGAAGCCATCCTTTCTATGTACTGGGTGAAGTTCTTTTAGCTTAACCCAAGTTATGCACAGCGGAATAGTGTCTGGGGTCATGAAACTTTTGTCTCACCCTATAGATCTATCTAGTCACTGGACCACTTCCTGTCTCTTGTTGTTCTATGAGGGAGTGAGGAACATAAAGCTAATTTGTTTCTATTGCAGAGGCTGGGTGCCCAATGTCAAGGCATCTCAAGATGTTTTCCCTCTGAGGCCTCTCTTGTATCTGTGTCTCTGTCTCTTCTTAGGGGGCCAGCCATATTGAGTTAGGGTTTGAGCTAATGACTTCATTTCTACTTCCCCTTTAAAGGCCATGTCTCCAGAAATATTCACATCCTGAGGTATGGAAGACCAATACTTACATATATGCATTGTTGCAGGGGGCAGTTCATAGCAGCAACTTAATCTAACATCACTACCAAATGCTGCCACGAGTGAACTTTAGAAGCTATGTTGCACTGAGGCAGTCAGTGGGAATATTACTGCAAGAACCTACATATGGCTATTACCAGATCTCCTTCCTAGTTCAGGGAAAACTGTAGAAGATACCCATTACCTAACACTTGTGGGCAGATCATTGCCAGCCTTTCTCATCTTTAGCAATATGCTAGGGGTTGGGGAGACAGCTCAATGGCTGAGAATGAATACCAGTAGAAGCTGGACATTACTGCAGTGCACCTATAACTCAGATAACCCTACACCTGGGGAATGGAGACACATCCTGGGAGCCCAATGGCCAGCTATCCTAGCCAAAATGGCAAGCTTGTGGGTTCAATAACAGACCTTGACTCAAAGGAATAAAGCCAAGAGTAGTAGAAGACACCTTCAAGCACCTGCAAACACAGCTACACACACACACACCTGCTAGATGGAAATTGTATTTCATGTGTTCATTTCTATTGCTACCTAAATCTTCACAGATTACAATGTCTTACTTTTTTAAAAAGCTCATAGCTGCCATGGACTAGGACCCCTCTTTCCTGAGACTACAGGTGTTTTCCTGCTCACTGCCTAAGGGGCTGCTTGACCTAGGTCCCTCTTCCTCACTGCTATTCCTGGAGACCCCCTAGTCCTTGCCCCATGAGGCACCTGATTTTTTTTTTGTTGTTGTTGTTTGTTTGTTTGTTTGTTTCTTTATGTGTAGTCTGCCAAAGAAACTCATGGTGGTAAGATTATCTGGGTCACCTGATCATAGAAGCTTTGCTGCTCTTGGTTGCAAGCAAGTCACTAAATTCAGTTCCCAGTGCAGTGGGAGGGGTTGTATAAGGTCATCATTAGTGGGCAGCAGGAGTCAGTGGGAGGCCTTGTCATGGGCTACAACCATTTGCATGATAGTGTGGCTTGCATTTTTATATCCTTTGCATACACACTGTGTTTGAGGCTTAGTCTCTAATATAACTGTGTTGAAAGGTGGTGGGGCTTTCAAGAGGCACTTCAGATCATAAAGGCATTAATGTAGTTCTCTCAGAGTGGGCAAGTTATCCCAAGACCAGATTGTTATAAAGTAAGTTTGGCTTCCTTGGCTTTCTCATGCTTCCTGTCTTGTTGATATACAACTTCCATGCACACCTGCCTCCCCTCTATGCCTTTCCACAATGATACAGTGCAGCCCGTGGAGCTCCAGAAGCTAACTGAATAGCACTGTTCTCTGAGAATTTCTTAACTACAGACTGAAATTAACCTCTTCCCTTTCTAAATTAGCTAGTCCCCAAGATTCTATTATAGGAACAAGAAAAACAAGTATTTGGGAAGTTCACCCCATTGATAAAATGCTCATCATTCAAACATGAGGACTTAAATTTGGATCCCCAACACCCACATAAAAATCTGGGCAACAGCTGGGCAGTGGTGATGCATACTTTTAATCCCACAACTTGGGAGGCAGAGGCGGGCAGTGCTACACAGGTAAACCCTGTCTTGAAAAACAAAACAAAATCTGGGCAAGGTGTGACATGCTGCTGTCTCAGTGCTGGGCAAAGACAGGAGGATCCCTAGGACTTGGCTGCCAGCCAATCTAGCGAAATGGTAAGGTCCAAGTTCAGTGAAAGACTTAATTTGAAAGATAGAGGAAGACATCTGATGTCAGCCCCTAGCCTCCACATGCAGAGACCATGCACAAATGTATGCACCATGGACACACACACATTTTTAAAGTCAATAAGGATACTGCATCTCTGGGCTGTCTGACCTTGTCCTGATTGATCCTTAAAGGTTCTGTGTGTATCAGGTGTGACAAAGCATGTGAAGGATTTCTCACAGAATGTGAAGGCTCTTTCTCAGTCATTTACTTTTGGTGTTTTTTTTTTAATTTTACTGTACATTTTTTACTTTTGGGGAATTTAACTCATGACCTCTGGAAGAGCAGACAATGCTCTTAACCTCTGAGCCATCTCTCCAGCCCATTTTTTATTATTTTATGTGTATGAGCATAAAATATATGCCAAAATGTACGTATTTACACCACATGTGTTCAGTGCCTGCAGAGGCCAGAAGAGGGTTAGATCCTCTTGAACTAGAGTTAAAGTTATGTGGGTGGGTTAAAGTTATGTGGGTGGGTTAAAGTTATGTGGGTGGGTGCTAGGAGCCGAACCTGGGTGTTCTTGAAGAGCAGCTTGTATTCCTAAACACTGAGCTATCTCTCTGGCACAAACATGTTTTATAAGAAATTGTATAGTTGGATAGTCTTTCTTATAATGGCTCAGAGCCTGTGTCCCTTTCAAGCACTGCCTCTTCTACCAGTGCATTCCCATAGCACACAAGAACATGAGGGTGGAGGTGACGTATTCACAGAAGAAAGAGGCCCTGCTTTGGCAGAGAGTGCTTTGGTTTCTTGTTGCATGTGTCAGAAGTTCATACTGGCCATCTGCAGAGACTGGGCTGTTTGGCAGGGAGTTTGATGAGTCAGTTGATATTCAGTTCATTGAAACCACTTAAAAACAAAGGCTTTCTGTAGGCATCCATTGATTTAGCAGACTCAGGAACCCTGGTCTGTGTGTCAGTTTTTATTGTTGTGTCATAGATAACCACAAGCTTAGCGGCCATTATTAGCTCATGCTTCTATAACCCTAAGCACAGAAGGTGTGCTGGTTGGCTTTTGTCAACTTGACACAAACTTAAAAATATGTGGGGAGAGGGAAACTCAGTGGAGGAATTGTCATCATAAGATTGCTGTGTGGGCAAGACTGTGGGATTGTCTTGATTGATGACTTATTGGGAGCAGGCAGCCCATTGTGGTTCCCTCCTCAACAGGAGGCCCCGGATGGTGTGGAAGGAAGCCAACAGAGCAAGCCAGTAAGCAGGGTTCCTCAGGTTCCTGCCCTGGTTGAGTTCCTGCCCTACCCTCTCAGTGATGGACTGTTACCTAGACACATAAAATTACCCCTTTTTCCCACACTGCTTTTGGTTATGGTATTTCTCACAGCAGTAAAAACCCTAAGAGTTTCCAGATTTCTGCTCAGAGTATGGACAATGGCCAGGTGGTGGCCTGGTGCATTGCTGTCATCACTTTACCTCTCTGTGGTCACAGATCTGAGTGTACAAATGGGAAGTACTTTTTCGTGAGTTCTCATTACCAGTCTTGAACAGGGCAAAACTTGAAATAGACTGTCATGCTGGATTTAAATGAAATAGATTTGAACTCTAGAGAGCAACAAGGGTTACAGGGCTGGGGTTTCTGGAAGGTGCTCCATGTGGCTAGCCACTGAAGCTGCATTGTGCTGGGCAGGACAGCAGCCAGTGCATACTTAGTGTCCTTCACAAATGGTTCAGAGACTCCAGGGCCATGAGATAGGCAGACCTAGGCCTGCTTCAGTGAACAGGGGTTCCAATAGGGATTCTCACGGCTTTAGTGTAGCCACACTGTAGAAATGTGAGATAGAAGGGACTAGTCACAGTGGGCTACTTGGCAAGTAGCATGGGTGTAAGTAAAACGTGTGAATTCTTTGTTTCCAGAGGTCAGAAGCTGTTGTGTTAGTGTCAGGGGTGGTGTGGTCCCCAGATCATGGTCATTTTCAGGAACCCAATTTCCATTCCCCAGCTTGCACAGCTGTGCAAGTTCCTCAGTAAGTGACTTGTCTGTGCATATGGGTGTGTGAAAAAGACTCTAGGGAGGGGGATGTCATACCTGTACTCCTGAAGGCTAGTACAAGTAAGGTGTACCTGCTAAACTTTGTAATGCTGAGGCCCACTATGGCCAGAGACTGTGGGACCCACATGATCAGAGCATAGGGACTCCTCTCAGCAGCCAGAAATGGCCACACTCACTCATTCAGTACTGGTGGGCAGTGGTGAATAGTTCTTAGTGATGGGAATACATTAATGCCATGGTCACCCATCCTGAGCCCTTTTATTCTTCCCAGCTTTGGAGACAGGCCAAGTTGGATTGCTCCAAGGAGAAGCAGTAAAGTCCTCACACTTCCTCAGGCTGGAAAACAAGCCTCACTCTTCAGAAGTCTGATTTGAAGCTGTTGTTGGATGGTACTCCCTGAATTGGGGGTGGAGAGCATGTCCCCAAGGCCCTGTTTATCAAGCAGTTCCTAAGTCCAGCCAGGCAGTAGAAGTGCCAAGGAGCGCCTGCCTGACCTTGGTGCCCTACCCAGAGCAGAGCCAGTCAGGATGGTTCTCATTGTGTCAGAGAACAGCTCTGGGGTGGTGTGGGGCGGGGCCTCTATATGAAGAGAGCAGAGAGGGCGGGTTTTGTGTGCAGCAGGCTCCACTCCAGCTGGCTGCAGTTAGCCATGAGCACCACATAAGAGCTGGACTGGTGCCCTGGATCATACTGGGACCCTTCCTCCCTGAGACTGACTGGCCAGCCCCTCCTGCCCGCTGGTGAGGGATGGGTCCCACTCTAGACTATGGAGATAATGCCTGGATGATTAAGGGCCACAGCATTTCTTGTCTCCTACAGTCACAGCCTGCTGCCACCAGACACATGCAGAGCCATCTAGGATGAGGGACAGGCCCTGCTGTGTGGAATGGAAGGGTGAGTGCCACTTCCCACAGGAGGGCAAAAGGGCCTTCTTGGAAAGTTCCTTGGGCTAGAAGACCAAAGCCGTCATTCAGGGACAGGCAGGCTCAAGGCCTGGACCACTCACTATGGAGGACATGTCCCAGGTGTGTTCCTATGCCATTTGCTGGGGAGGGCATTTGGCTGTGGACCTTACCACAAGAGCAAGAGCCATAGGAGACTCCTGGATAGGCTACCCAAAGCCCTCTGGCTGGAGTAAGTGCTAGGAGACAATTCATTATCATTGCTCTGCTTGTGGAAGGAGCTTCCTTTTTCTCTTGTGGTGCTGAGGCTAGCACTAAGAGCCATGGGCATGTAAGGCTGGTTGTTTTCCTGCTTAGTTACACCATAGGTCCCCCTGACTAGGTTACTTTTCCTTGTTGTTTCTGCTGTTATGTTTGTTCACTGGTTAATTCATTCATCCGTTCTGGCACAAGCCAGATACCATGCACAGAATTATGGTGAGACAAGATAGACAATTGGGCCATACTCCCGCAGCACTCATGATTGAGTGGGGGGAGACAACAGATGCATGGGTCTCTGCCAGACAGCAGCAAGGGCCAGACAGGAAACTGTGCCATAACAGCCTGGGAGGAGGTGTTGCTCAAGGCCCTGGCGGGGATGCTGGTGAGGAGACCTGAATCTAGAGGGCACATGTGAAGCTGCTTTCACCATCTTCCCTGGGTTCTGCTGGCTCAGACCAGAGAATAAAGGAGATCAGGAAATGAAGGACTTGGCCTGATGTCTAGGGTCTGAGCAGTGGTGATGTTTTCATGACCAGCTAGCCTATAGTGCCCAAGTGCAAGGTAGCCAAGAGCATGGCATCTGGAAGTTGCTCCTGGGATGGTGCATGGTTCAGCTGTGGTGTCAGATTCAGCTAGCATCGGCGATGCACATGCAGAAGCCCTGTGCTCTCTCCTCCCCACCATGCTGGGGACAGAACCTGAGTCACACATTGCCATGCTCACCACACTCCAAGGGGGGTCGTTATATATAAAGGTTGAGAGCTGCTGCTGGGTCCCAGTCCCTCATGACCAGGACTGTAGGACAGGCTGGAGGCCCAGGGATGGGAAGGACTGTGCAAGGTCACCAGGAAGCCACTTGATGCTTGACCCAGATCTGAGCAATGCCCAGTCAGGCTCTGAGATTTTCCACTGTGCTGGAACTATTTTTAACATCACATTGAGATGTTCTGTGTTGTGACCCAGTAAGCCTCGTTGATGTGTGTTGCTCTTAGCTTTCCCAGGAAAGCGCTTTTTCTCATGAGTATGCTCTTTTATTTATTTCTGTTGAAAGCTTAATGGTCCTAAAAGCAAGTGATTACAATAGTCGGCACACACAGAAATCAAAAAGGATCATTGTAATCCTGCCCACCAAAGGGTAACCACTTCAGCATTTTGGTTTTAATGACCCCAGTCTCTCTCCCCCTCTCTTCTCCCCCTCTCCCCCTCTCCCTTCCTGTTGGTGAGCTTACTCAGGAGATGGTCATTTCTCTGTCCTGTACTGATGAGAGCCTTTCAGGGAGCTGATGTGTGTGGTTCAAGGAGCTCTGTTTAGATATATGATCCTGCGCTAGAGTGACCTTGTAGAAGGTGCCAGTGCTAGCATAAAATGCTGGCATCTGTACTTGAAGATGGCTCCTTTCTCAATGTTCAGCAGCCAGCCCAACACCAAGCTGCAGGGATCTTCTCAGTCCAGCCCAGCCAGTGCCCTGACACCAGACCCCAGGGAGGGCTGCCCAGGGCCATGCTGGGCATGTGCTCTCCCATTAGACTACACCTCTGTGGAGGGGAGGGTTGGGGAGAAGGTTATTGACTTCCTTACTTCCTTGAATGTTAGTACACTTTGTTATTGAAGGCAAACCCTCCTGGAGCCTTCGATTCCTCATTTGAAAGAACAAGTTGGGTGTTATATGCTGTGAATACAGTGAGGTGTTTGGCCCACTGAGGGGCCATGAATTGCTTCACAGAGTAAGGTCAAGAGTGAACTTTTTGCTCCAAAACCACAACAGAACTGCCCAGATAGGGCCTTTCTTGGGAAGAATGGTTAGGTATTCCTGTTCATACTTCCACAGGGCCATTATAGTACCTGCTTGCACTTAGGAATTCTGAGTAAGGAGCTATGAGACTTGGCTGGAAACTAGTGGTGCTCAGAGACCAAGAGGTACCTCAGCTGGTCACAAGGCCAGTCGCTATTGAAGTCAGCCAAAAGAGTGAGGAATATAGCATAACAGTGGGTTCATAAGGAGTTCCTTCTGGGTATACAGGAGGTAACGTGTTCTGGGACAGAGGGTGTCAGAAGGTGAGGCTTGCCTACATGTCACTCATGTAATGAGGGCACCTCCTTAGAATGCTGAAATGGAAAACAAACTTTGGTTGTTGGGGAAGATGGATGAGAGGCCACAGGCTCATGACTGAGATGGTCCCCTATGTTGGAGATAAGGGGACAGATTGGGAAAAGCTTTGAAGACAACAGATTAGATATAGGGCTGCAATGAGGGTGTCTGGGCTGAACTTGCCTTTCTGGCAGATGTTCACTATGGCACAAAGCTTGACAGAGGCACTTTGGAAGAAAAAACTACCATGAGAAATGGAGGAGTTTAAGGTGTTTGCTCTTGCATGGGAAACTGAGAGGGACAGTCGGGAAGCTTAGAAGATGCTGGGAGCTGGTGAAGAGGCTGGGATCATAGAGAGGCTGGGCTGGTGGAGAGGCTGGGTTGGTAGAGATGCTGAGGACTACTGGAGAGGCTGAGGGATGGCGGAGAGGCTGAGGGCTGGTGGAGAGGCCGAGGCTGGAGAAGAGGCTGAGGGCTGGTGGAGATGCTGAGGGCTGATGGAGAGGCCGAGGCTGGAGGAGAGGCTGGGCTGGTGGAGATGCTAGGCTGCATCTGGGATGAAGAAAATCTAAAGTATGGACAAGGTTCTGGGGTCCATCTCTAGGCTGCTGTGTGGCTCAGCATCCCAAACTGGAAAGCTCCTCTCACACCACTCACTCTGGTCACTGAACTTCAGTTTAAACATCTCTATGGCTGCACCCTGTGCCAGACTTGGCCCAGCATTCTTGAGTCACCCGTACTCAGCTTCCCCATGTACTCTGACCACTTGGCTTTCAAACATGAGCATCCCAAGAGACAGGCAGGCCCAGAAACAGCCCCATGTGGTGGCTTCTCTGCTAGCTAAGCAATCCGGACATGTAAGAATAGCCCACCAGAACCAGGACCAAAGTTTATAACCTGCATGTCTGGCCCTGTGAAAGGCTTGAGACACCAGATAGTGAGCAGAAGAGCGTAATGAAGATGTGAAGACGATTTCCGGGGCGGGTGGATTGGGGCAGTTAGTGAGGAAGTTCTGCCTGAGGAGATAAGGAGTTTGGACTTGAGCAGGGGATGGGCGAGCTGTGAGAGGAGAAAGCAAAGTGCCTAAGACGATGGTGTGGTAGGAATGGGACAGAGGTGGCCCAGAGATGGACCCTGGGGTTAGTGGGGGTCAGTCAGACCTTCAGCTTGGGGCCTTTGCTGGTGGAGGCCTCAGTTTGTATTCTGTCAGCCCTTAGGCCTGGAAGTGCTCTTCCTGGCCCATGGCATGTACAAGGGGTACCCTCAGCATCTCCAGACTCTAATGCTACTTCCCAGCTGGACCCCTTCCCCTCTAGGCTGAGGGGGGCAGGGGTCAGAAGGGCCTATTCAGACCTTCCTAAGCAGAAGCAGCTAGACAGGTCTTCCCGGCCTTTGAGGGAAAGCAGAGCCACAGTTCCTCTGTGAGCACAGCCTCACATTGTGGCCATGAGCTCCCGGACATTGGCACAGAGCTGACTACAAGTGTCACTTTCATCTTGCAGTCACACAGAGTCCTTGACCTTGCAGGAGAGAGCCCCATACGTGGGGCTGGGTGAGTATCCCTGAAGCTGTGGTCTCAGGCCTTTCTTGGCCAGAGCAAAGCAGCCCATAGCACATGTGCTGAGGGTGGTGCTGCCCTCTGCGTGGGGCCCATGTGGGCTCTGTCCCTGCCCAGCCTGGCTAGCGTGGGCTGGACTATTAGACACTGTCAAGGTCGCTGCTGAGGGATAGTGAGCCTCTCTGGCAGGCTGGCAGAGGGAGGTCCCAGCAGATACACAGTACACTAGGAGAACCTGACCAGTGGAATGGACAGAAGACACTGGCGGCCTTTGGATTGAGGCTCTGAGCAGGTCTGGCATTGTTTGCTCTGGTCCCCAGCCAAGGGGCTGTCAGGGACCCACCGTGACCCACCGCCACCGTGGTGCTTCCTGGAGAGCTGCTGCCTGTGTGGACCTCTGCAGAAAAGAGCCTTGGTGGGCAGGGAGGAGAAAGGACAGACTCGACTGGGGCCTGGCCATGGTCGTCACTCAGCTCAGCCTTGAGTTCCGCTTTCAGGGCAAGAAGCTTCGAGGCTTCAGCTGTGAACTCACCCGCTCCCCTCATGGAGTCCTCCCTGAGTCCGTCCTCACCACCACATGTCAGGTGGCCATACCCATACTGTTGTCGGGCCTGGGCATGATGACGGCTGGCTTGGTGATGAACACTGTCCAAGTACGTACTGGGCTTCAGGGGAGAAGGGGCAGATAGGGTGGAGGGAAGGAGCCAGGAGACTCCCAGTGGGTGGCAGCCCTGAGCTGGGTCTGATGTCAGCAGGTGCTGGTAGGAAGGCTTCCAGCATCTTAAGAGTCACAGTGATGACATTTGAAAGCTCTCAAAAGCAGCCTGTGTGAGCCCACAACAGCTTCTCCTTATTGGGCAAGGCTTCTACTCAGTGCAGGAGTCTTTAATGTCTCTGCCTCAGTTTCCCCTTTTGTAAATCAGAAATAATGACAGTGTCCGCATCTCTGAGTTGTGAGAATGTGCATTCCTGCTGGTGTCTGGTCTGGGTGATGGACAGAGCTGGATGACAGACCCACCTTTCTGGAGCCCCCATGGAGCTTGTGGGGGGATGAGAAAGATACGGAGCTGGCATGGGAGTTCCGTATACCCCCAGATGTCCCCGGCAAGGGTGGCAGTCTTCATCTGGCAGGGTATTTGCTGAGGGAGACTTCCTCTCCCAGCATTTGCAGGTGCCCTGAGCCTGGTTTAGGAGACACTGTATTGTTGAGTGATTTCCACTGTTTTTTTAACCACAGCATTTGTTGCGGAGCTTAAGGGTTGCTTTAGAAAAACTAGACAAACTCAGTTGTGGAGGAAGGACACCCATCAGGCATTGCCATGGTCCTGGAAGCTGAAAGTCTGAGACGAAGTTGTTGGCCGAGTTGGTGTGATAATCCAGGAAGACCCTCTCCATGTGTCTCACACATGTGTGTGGTGGGGTGCTGAGGGTAGAACTGTGCTAGCCATGTACCATAGCACTGGGCTCCGCCTCAGCCCCAGTGCTGTTGCTGTTTAATCTTCAAAATTACATTCAATTCTCAACCCACATGTGTGTCCCAGGTAGTTCCCCATTCCTACATGTACCCAGCATTTCCTCTATGATGGATACACAGTGTCTCCTTGTGTACTTGTGTCCAACTGCCTGAAGTTGGAGGGGGTGTCAGTAATTCCAGGACACCTGGTCTCTGCTTGTTCACCTCAGTCTGTTCCTAGAGGATCTGTGCAACCTCCTTCCATGATGTTCTCTGCCCCTATCTGAGGCAGCTATGCTAATCCCCAGAGAATGGGCTTTTCCAGACTGCACAGCATGAGGTCATCCGTTCCTCAGCTTTCCCATATGCTCACACCCCATCTCAATGCTTCAGTTGCTGTAGGCTCCCAGAAGGCTTGCTTGTCAATCAGTCTGGACTAGGCAGCGGCTGGAGGTGGTGAGCAACCTGGGTGAAGGAGAGATAGCTCCTTCCTCCTGCAGGTCAGGGATCTTGAGAGGGAACAAGAGGGGACCATTTGTGTGGGCCTTGGAGGACAATGTGGCCATTTCCATATTGGATACTGTGGGAAGAAGTGAACTCCAGGCAGAGAGCTGGGTGAGGTCTGTAGATGTGTAGGAGTGTGCATTTGTGAAGAGAGGGACAGAAGTTGGCTAGCTGTGAGAGACTCTGTCCGATCTGCCCAAGAGCTGGAATGCCAAAGGGGCTTGGCATTCTGTTAAATGAGTGTTGCCTTTGTGTTGCTGGCATATGGCAGCCTAGTCATGTATAAACTGTCAGGTTCGTACTGCATGGCGAAATACAGGCGGGGACACCAGCCCAACTACTGCTGCCCAGCAGGCTCTCCTCTGACAGTATTTGGCTATGCATGAAATGTGATGCTGCCAGCCACATTCTTGAACAAGTTTAAAGATCCAAGTTGGGTGTATACTCAGGAGTGGAGTTGTCAGTGCAGGGTCAGAAGTGACTGGGTGATGTGATTATATTTATGTCACAAATCTCAATCCTGGCAGCAATGTCAACAGTGTGGGGGAGGAGAAAGTAAGGGAGGCTCTCTCCCAGGACTATAGGCTACCACTGCTGATAAAACTCTCCCCCTACACACACCTCTACCCTACCTCCTACATCAGGAACAGATATCTTTAAAGTGTTGTTTGAGATGCCAGTAGCAGTATTTAAAACTTAGGATGACTTAGTCAGATTGGAGAGGATAAGGGGTTAAATCCTGGTGGGTGGGAGAGGGGACAGGCACAGGAGAGGCAGGGGTCTGCAAATGGTGAGTTGAGGCTCCAGTGTGGCCAGCTTGCAGCCACAAGGTGGATGAGATGCTGGGGATATTGATGAGCCAAAGTGGCTGTGGCACAGAGGGTATGCAAAAGAAGCCTGGAGAAAGTGCCATTCTGGAGCCCAGTGATCAGTGACATTGCCATTATTTCTTGTTATCTGACTTAGTCTGTCTAGGGTGCTGTAGGGCAGCAGAGGCCAGGTGATGTGCCCCACAGAAGTGGACCTTGTTGTGGCTCTGGGGGTTAGAAAGTGCCATGTTTTCCTGTGCCCACACGATCACCCCTCTCTGCCCATCTTGACCTAATCTCTGTCTATGAGATATCAGTCTTGTAGGATTGGGGCTCACCCACCCATGATCTTAATCCAGTCTCTCTTTGGGGACCCTGTCTCTAAACATTTGTACCTGGAGGCCCTGAGAGTTAGGGCTGCAGTCTATCAATTTGGGGGGTAGGGACACAGTTTAGCTAGTCTCTGTTGACATTGTCCTAGCCTGTCTCCGCTCTTGTCCAGTGTTTCCTGGCAAGATCAGTCATGGGGCAGCAGACAGAGCTAGAAAAGCCCATTCACACATGGCAGGTCACTGAGGCTTCAGGAAGACAATGCCATGGCCAGCCTGCACTGAGCTGTGACATATCACAGGGAGGGTGAAACTTGGTCAGGGGTTCCTGGCACTGAGGGGGGGAAGAGTGTAAGGAAGACGGGCTTGTTCTGATGCAGGCTTGGTCAGTGTGTTAGCTCTCCTTGTGTATGGCAGGGAGACGGTGGGGGAGGCAGAGGATGGTGGGGGAGGGCTGGAGCAGGGAACACGGAAATGAAAAGGACATGTGTGACAGACCACCCTGGTCAGGAGTAGGTGTATGTGTGCAGCGGCGTGTGTGGTGTGTGCCTGAGGGGTGTGCAGAGCTGATAGGTGGCTGCTTGCAGGCCTGAGGCCCCTGTTGTAGCATCAGGGAGGCAGTAACTGAACCGATAAGGAGGGCCCTGCAGGTGGGCCTCTGCCTCCAACATAGTCCTTCATATGAGAGCAGAAAAAGCTTGTTATTTCTTTAAAGGCTAATGTCATTATCACAAAGGACCTGAACAAATGGGTACATTTGGTCAAATGCAAAAACATTTTCTAGAGGGAATAAAGATTATTAACATGGTAAAATGTTCAGACTTGGTACTAAAAAGCTATGCACATAGAGACCACATTTTGCTCCTACACATCCAAGTAACACAGGGATAAGACTCAAATGTAGAACCTCTGACTAGTCCTATCCCTCCTTCCTCCAAGAGTACTGCTGCCTGTGGTGACTCCTGCTCCCCCCAAAGGCGATGTGTTTGTGCACCTTTAGCTGCTCTTTACCTGCAGAAACAGAGGAATATATCTTCAGCCCTAGAACATGGAGCCCTACAACCTTAAGATCTTACTCCATTAAGATCATACTGTGGGTATTTGGGAGGGTCAGATAGATCTGTGGGTATTTGGGGTGGCTGTTTCTGTCACCACAGGTACCTCCTCTCTTTCCCTGCTTTATTGAAACATCCCTGCTATTCTGCCTTTTCAGTTTTTATGTTTTTAAGTTTGAAGGAGATGCCTGGTCTCCATCAAATGGGCTTTTCTGTTTTGGAAGGCACAGGGCCCAGCAGTGTGCTGGGTGATGACTGAGAGCCCTGGTCTATGAGCTAGTTTTGCAGAGTGTTTCCATGCCTCTCAAATTCAGAGAAATAACTGTGTGTCTGAATTGGCGACACATTCCAATTTCTACAAAACTGTTGTTGCACACATAATCCCCATGTCATAGTAAATAGCACATTTTCAGGCTGGGCCAGGCTGGACCTCTGGCCTCCACTTTCCTGGCCTCTGAGGGTGCGAGGCAGGAGGGAGCTTGCTGGAGGCCACTGCTGGTGATTTGATTAATGGTATTTAAAATGTCTTCTTTAGTGTTTCATTTAAAACCATTTAGGCTGGGCATGGGATGGCACACATAATTCCAGCATTCAGGAGGCAGAGGCAGGTGGATCTCTGTGAGTTCAAAGTAGCCTAGTCTACATATAGAATTCCAGCACACCCAGGGCTATGTAGACATGCCCTGTCTAAAAAAACAAAGGTAAAGTAAAAGCATTTAGGACAATGCTGAGTCTCACAGGTTTATTCACAGGGGCAAGGTCATTGATAGAGGTTATCCGTGGACATCTGCATAGTTGTGCCAGCAGTTTGGCCTCATTTCCTTATTCTTTCTCTTCCAGCACTGGTCAGTGTTCCGGGAGGTTAAAGACTTGCTGACATTGGTGCCACCCCTGGTGGGTCTGAAGGGAAACCTGGAGATGACACTGGCCTCTCGACTCTCTACATCTGTAAGTGGCAGCCAGATGTCTTGGGTTACCAGCAGCATGGGAACAGGATGTTCCCTTCATTTGGCCTCTCTCCATGTTGGTGTGGCTGGAGGCCCTGGTCCCCACCCACACAGGTGTTACTCTGCTTTGGCTGTTCTGGCCTCTCCTCCCTGCTTCTGTACTGTTTTCCATGGCTACCCTGAGCTGTCGAGGGACCAGCACGGTGCCTTAGAGCCTCAGTGTCGGCTGACTTTCTGTGTCCCTGTTCCCCAGAGTCTGCATGCTGCTGCTTGAACCCTAGGCCACACCCCGTCACACATATACCTGCAAGCTTCAGTAGGCAGTACAGGCTCAAGGGAGGATTCTGGGGTGGGAACAAAGAAGGGGGCTCAGCTGCCCATTAACTACCTCTGTTCATGAGACACCTCCTGTCTCCTGTTATTATGGCTCTTTAGCCAACAAAGGCCCTCTCCCAGCCAGCTCTTTCTTATCCCAGGCGTCTGGGATGGTTCTCTTTCCCTCCTGTTAATACAGAAGGTTTTCCCCTCTCTCCAATGGCATCCGGCATGTGAAAAGGGTGGTATCCAGAGGAAATATATTATGTTCAAGGGTCTGAGAAAAATGTCTCAAAGCTGATGAAGAAGGGCCAGGAATGAAGCCTCAGTGTCTGTTGTTCACTGTGGGATGTTAGCAACTCCAACTATATTTATATATAGTGCTGTTTCTCCACAAAAGAGGCCAGAGGAGCTAAAGAGATGGCTTGGTACTTTTTCATAGGACCCGGGTTTGATTCCTGGCACCCACAGGGAAACTCATAACCATTTGTAACTCAAGTCCCAGGGGATCTGATACCCTCTTCTGGCCTTCACAGGTACTATGCATACATCACACACAGACACAATGGGGAAAGCAGCCATAGAGAGAAAATTAAAATAACCTGGGGAGGGAAAAGAAAAGAGTCCAGGTCAGTTCATAAAAGGCAGGTGTAGTGCATCAGGAGAGCCGATTCAGCAGTTAAAAGAGCTCACTGTTCTTGAAGATGACCCAGGTTTGGTTCCCAGCATCCATATTGGGTAGCTCACAACTGCCTGTAACTCTAACTCCAGGGACTCTGACACCCTCTTTTGGACTCCTCAGGCACCTGCACTCACATGTGCACATGCTCTCACACAGATACACATACATATAATTAAAAAGTATAAATACATATAATTAAAACGGCAGGTAACTGTCTATAAAGCTAAATGGCATAGTCTGTTGTATGTTCTAATTTGTTTCCTGAGAGAGAGGGCTGGCTATGCCAGAAGGACTAGCTTCTCCATCCCTGTCGACTGACACTGCCTTTATCTCTGTATGCTAGGCCAACACTGGGCAAATCGATGACCGCAGGGAGAGGTACAAAATCATCAGCAGCAACCTTGCTGTGGTTCAGGTGAGTGTTGGAGTATCCGCATCCATCAATGCCTCACCTTCTCCCTCCCTTGTGGGTCTGCAGCCTGCCTCTTTCTGGGTAGGAAGGGGGACCATGTGAGCCTTGCCCCTGTACTCTGGACTGAACTTTGAGGACAGTTGTCTATGTGTCCATCCATCTGTCCAGTAGGCCACATCTGTGGCATGGGGAAGATCATCACAGGCAACCACCGCACCTGCCGGAGATGCCTTCAGATCTCTGGTCCCTGAAGCTTCTCCAACACCCAGCTTCTAAGCCACATCCTTGGGGGTCTGATGTACTCAGCATTTGCCATGCCCTGCATTTGCTAGTGGCTTTCTTCCCACATTTAGACCAACACCGTGTTTCCCTGGGTCACTGGTGTTCCTGGGATGGACACACCCTAAGTTCTTGTTCTTCCAGCAACTTTATTTATTTCTGGGACCTGATGGATCCTTCCTGCCTGCCTGGAAATTCCCCTTATAAGCCTTGCTCTTCCATCCCAACCTTTCCTATCCCAGTCTTTGCAAGAGGCCTTCATGCTGCTCTCACACTGTGTCTCCTTCTGCCAGGCCCTCTGAGAGCTCAGTTCTATCTAGGCCCCTTTCGCAGTAAACTGAAGCCAGGGTACCCAGGCAGGAACAGATGAGGGCAGGAAAGGTTCAGGCAAGAAGGAAGGCTGGACCTAGAGCTTGCTCTGTGGGGGCTGTGGTCCAGGCTCTCTAAGCTTCGCTGGGTAGAGGCAGCCCCTGGTAGCACAAGGAATGTGGACTGAGGTCAGATTCTCGTCACCTGTCAGCTGGGCAGCTCTGGCCAGGGCTGTGTCCTTGTCTACTAGTGACACCTATTCTTCCTGTCATCCAGGTCAGTCAGAACCCCGCCTCTCCCAGAGGCATCTTCCAGACAGCAAGCTAGAACTAGCCTCATCGTCCCCTCCCTGAACTCAGCTTTGCTGAAGGCAACAGCCCTGAAGGCAATGTGGTGGAGGAATGCTGCCTATGCACCCCTTCTGCCTTAGGGTTAAAGTCTTCCATGATAAAGACCAAAAGTAACTTGAGGAAGAAAGGGTTTCTTTCATCTTACAGTTGATAGTCCATCACTGAGGGACGTCAGGACATAAAGTCAAGGCAGGAACCTGGAGGCAGGAGCTGAAGTAAAGATCATGGAAGAGTGCTACTTATTGGCTTGCCCAGCCTGATTTCTCATCCACCTTCCCGGGAGTGGCACCACCCACAATGGGCTGGGCCCTCCCACATTAATCATTAATGAAGAAAATCCCCCACAGACTTGCCTACAGGACATTCTGAAGGAGGAGGCATTTTCTCAGCTGAAGGTACTGCCTTAGTCACTGTGCTATTGCTGTGAAAAGTCACCATGACCAAGGCTACTCTTATAAAAGAAAGCATTTAATTGGGGACTTGCACCCTCTCCTGCTCAGGTATGTACTGCCTTCAGCCCTCTGCCTTTTGGGTGCAGTGGATGTGCTGCCCACCCTACAACAGGGAGCATGGCAGCACACCGGAAGATATGGTGCTGGAGAAGGAGCTGAGCCACATCTTGACCCTTAGGTAGAGAGAGACCTGGCATGGGCCTTTGCAACCTCAAAGCCCAGTGGCACACTTCCTCCAACAAGGCCACGCCTCCTAATCCTTCTAATCCTATCAAAGAGTTACATTTCCTGGTGACTAAGCATTTAAATCTATGAGGCTGCTGGGCCAGATCTTATTCAAACCACCACAGTTTCTTTGCCATTGACTTTAGTTTGTGTCAAGTCAGGCCCTAGCCCTCAGCTGCTCTGTTTTGCTTCCTGGCTGTGAGGAACAGTGGTACTCCATGATGCTCCCTGATGCTGTTTTGCCAAAGGTCCAGAGCAATGGGGTCAACACACCATAGACTGATCCCTCTAAAACTGTGAGCCAAAGCAAACCTCCTCTCGCTAAGATGCTTGTCTCAAGGAGTCTGTCACAGCTGATGCAAAGCTAACAGCCATTGGGCCATTCCATTCACCAGTGAGGACTGGACTGTCCATCCCACTTGAGCAGGCTGGAAACAAAGGTACCCTCTTCCATCCTCTTCCCCTAAGTCTCACATGCTGTCTCTGTGAAGACTTCCTCTGAGTTGCATTTGAATTGAGCCCTGCTTCTTCTCCTCCCCTGCCGATGCCTGTCAACCTGTACCCCTTGCAACTGCTTTTGTCTGTGTGGAAAGCCAGTGGATGCCTCCTCCTCTTGGTTCTGCAATTCCTCCCTCACCAGCCCCAGGCCTAGCTGGCTGGTTCCTTCTTGCTGCCTTTCCACATGCAGTTGTCTGTCCTTGGAACATCTCTCCTCTGTGCCTGCTGTTCTGAAGCTCATTGGACACTCACTCTAGTCCAAGCTCCATGTTACCCCCAGGCAGGTGCCACCCTTCAGTCCTCTTCGCGCGCGCACGCGTGCGTGCGTGCGTGCGTGTGTGTGTGTGTGTGTGTATGTGTGTGTGTGTGTGTGAGAGAGAGAGAGAGAGAGAGAGAGAGAGAGACCTCTCTTGCCTTCTTGCCTGGGCTGAGTCTTATGGGCCAGAACCAAGCCTGTAGCTGAGTAGCTGAGAAATTAAAGCAGCATTCAGATCCATAACAGAGGTCAGGTGAGGGGGGTCACAAATGCCCAGCACTGGGCATGTGGCTCAGGCCTTTCTAGAACCTTCTGCACAGAAAGTGGAAGGCCTGGCTAGACTTACATTGTAGTTGGAATTTTCTTTGGGCTGCCAGCTCACAAATAATGACATGAGACTTCTTATTGTGAAGGCTCAGCCTATAGCGTAGCTTTGTTCCTAACTCGCTCTTATAACTTAAATTAACCCATTTCTGTTAATCTCTCTTCCATCTTGTACCTCCTCTTTCCTCTCTCTGTCTCCTCGCATCTCCCACATGCCTAGATTCCTCCTCCTCTTCCTTTCTCTCCCTGGAAATCCCACTATACCTTCTGCCTAGCTTACACCAATCACAGCAACACACATTCACACAGTGTACAAATATCCCACAGCATTACATGCCTCAAATGCAGCTGACATATGATTTGCTTCCTCCATTTTAAAAGGGCTTACCTTTGAGTCACAAGTCAATCAGGTAAATTTCTAGGTTGGACTTTAAAACAAACAAACAAAAAAACCAATTTCTTCAACATGTCACTTAAGTGTGGAACCAAGGGTGAAATTTTAAAATAATTTTTAGAAGTATTTGACACTTTCTCTCATGTGTTCTGTGTACCTTGATCATATCCACCAGGCCTTCCTGAACAGCACCCACACATCTGTTCCCGTCTTGATCTCCCCCTCTTGGGGTAGCCCACTGAGTCCAGCTGGTGCTGCCCGCTGGCATACTGACGGACTCAGTTGGCCTGACCCTGGCCCGGTGGCCATAGCTACATTGAGCTTGTGAGTGCGATGCCATGTCATGCCAGAAGGTGGCAGTTCGCAGCACTTGTCAGGCCCTGCTGTTCTGTTGTTTCTGCCACCTTTTCTGTGATGTTCCCTGAGCCCTGGGGAGGCTGATGTTGATGTCTTGGATAGGGTTGAACACCAAACAGTCATTTATTCTCAGCATGAATTTTTTAATTTTAAATTTTATGTACACAGGTATTTTAGCTGCATGTATGTGTGTGTGCTATGTGTATGTCTAGTACCCACAGAAGCCACAAGAGGGTATCAGATCCCCTGGGACATATCTCTAGGAAAGATGCCAGGTCCCCAGCCCATCTCCAGCTCCCTGGTTCTAGTTCTTACCACCATCAGTGAAAAGGACCTGTCACTGTGTGAGGCTGTTTTCCATTACCATGACAGAGTGCCTGAGACAGTCCGCTTGTGTGGAGGGAAGGTGTGTCTTGGTTCACTGTGTCCTTGATTCCTGTGTCTGTTGGGCTCATGGTCATGCATGATAGAGCAAAACTATCTCATGATGTAAGCTAAGGCCCCACAGTCCCCTTGTGGGCATTCTTCCACTAAGATCACTCAGGAAGCTGCCTCTTAATGGTCCACACACCTTCCTGTAGCTGAAGACCAGACTTCAAGCGTGGACCTCTGAGAACATTCTGAATTTAAGCTAACAGTGCAAGCCTGAAGGATAATGAACAGGCCACCAGATATTCACCCATTCGACTAATTGTATGTGAGCTATACCAGGTGCTGGTCCATATCCTTATTGCTAGACACTGAGAGGAATGCCAGCATCCAGTGACATGCTTCATATCATAATCTACTTAGAATCTTCCTGAAAACTAGGGAAGTCAATCATTTTCTCCATGACTCCATGACATTTTTTATCGTGTAGGAGTCATATATAAATTTTATGTATGATATACTATATATAGATGCTTTTTTCAGCAATGACAGTTGAACTACATGGACCTAAGTGAGAGCTCTACTACACAGCTGTATCCCTGCCTGCTTTTACTTATTTGCCTTATGTTTTGACACATGGGCTTGCTAAGTTGCCCAGGCTGGCTTTGAACTCACTCTGTGGCCCAGGCGGGCTTTGGCCTGTGACCTTACCTCAGCCTCCAGAGTAGCAAGTATTGTAGGCATGTGTTATCATGTCCCACTTAGTATTTTTCTTTATGGATTTTATGCTGTATCTTTAAAAGAAGGCCTTTGCTGGTCAGAGATATTTTTAAACACTTATTTGGTTTCTGCTAGGTCCCCATGTATGATCGCTCAACTGATCCTCCTGCCATGGCTCTAATCGTGGGAAGGGCATGCACAAGCCACGCTAGGCTGCAGAACTCTTAAACAGACTACCATATATCCCTTTATTTCACACCTTGGGGTTTAGTGTTTAAGGGCATGAAGCGGGGTGGGGGAGTCCACCTTTCTCCTGGTCATAGTGACTCGGTTTCCCCTGCCCTGGTTATTTAATATTCATCTGCTGAAGTCAGGCATCCAGGATATCCCCTCTATGCCCACTCCTCTCCCCATCGCTGCCCTCTTTGCCCCTCTTCGGCCCCTCTTTGCTTACAGAGCACTTTCCTGTGTTCTCTTTCTGGGTTCCCTTCCATCCCATGGCTCTGTATGTCTCTTTCTGGGTTCCCTTTCATCCTGTGCCTCTGTATGTCTCTTTCGGGCAGTGCTGCACTGTCTTTATCTCTCCAGCTTATGGTCCAATTTGATTCATACTTTACAATGTATCTGACATATACCAGCAATTCCCCTGGACCTCTGTCCACTACACTGTCTTGGCTCTTGTACATGTGTTTACTCATCTCTGTGAGTGAGTGAGTCATCAGGCACCATAGGAAATCTTGTGTGGGCTCTGCTTGGGATGACATTGGTGATGGGGACTCTGATTGGGATGACATTGGTGATGGGGACTCTGGTTGGGATGACATTGGTGATGAGGGCTATGGTTGCAATGACATTGGTGATGAGGGCTCTGGTTGGGATGACATTGGTGATGAGGGCTCTGGTTGGGATGACATTGGTGATGGGGACTCTGGTTGGGATGACATTGGTGATGAGGGCTCTGGTTGGGATGACATTGGTGATGGGGACTCTGGTTGGGATGACATTGGTGATGGGGCTCTGGTTGGGATGACATTGGTGATGAGGGCTCTGGTTGGGATGACATTGGTGATAGGGACTGTGGTTGCGATGACATTGGTGATGGGGCTCTGGTTGGAATGACATTGGTGATGGGGACTCTGGTTGGGATCACATTGGTTAACTTGGGGTTCTTGTGTGCTCACTGCACAAGCTTCAAACTTGAGATCCATCTCCAGAATTGGTGCAAAAAGCTGAGTGTGGTGCTGTGCTCTTGAAGTCTCAGCTCTGAGGAGGCAGAGACAGGAAGATCCCCAGGCTTTCTGGCCAGCCAGCTTCAGATGAAAACAGCCCTAGGTCCTTGTCCCAAAAAGTAAGGTGTGGGGGCCACAAGATGACTCAGCTGGTCAGGGCACTTGTTGCCAAACCTGATGACCTGCATTCAATCCCTGGTACCCAACTCCTAAAACCAACTCCTACAAGTTATCCTATGACCTCCATATATATATGTGTGTGTGTGTGTGTGTGTGTGTGTGTGTGTGTGTGTGTGTGTGTGTGCTCCTCACCTGCCATAGGCAAAATACGTACATACATACATACATACATACATACATACATACACACATACATGAAAACCTCAAATAGGGGCCTGTGAGATGGCTTAGCAGCCCAGCCCGAGGATCTGAGTTTGGTCCCAGATGCCCACGTATAGAAGTTGTCCTGTCTCTTCCACATGTGCCCTCAACATCTCTCACAAAAACAAGTAAAAAATATGAAGTGGATAGCTACTGAAGAACAATACCCAGGAACTTCATCCTCCCACAAATATGCACATGCACACACACACATACACACGCTTTCCCGCTTTTATTGCCCATAGGCATTACAAGGCTCTGCATGTGTCCCTTCATCCTTTGGTAATGGGCAACATTGCATATAGACATTTTGAATTAGGGGTCCTGATACCAGCTCAGACCTAGGCTGTAGGTGGTGAGGGACTTAGTGGTCCAGAGCCTCATGCAGAGATGTGGCTGTAATGCGAATGTGAGCTGGGGACAGGACAGTTGGGGTGTGAGGCAGGCATATGTGATATTGCTGTGGGCCTGAGTCAGTGCTACTCTCTGGGTTATAGAGTATACACCCAGGCCAGCGGTCATGGAGTTCTGAGCCAGAGGCAGGTGTTCCTCTAAGACCCAGTTCTTCACTTGCAGGTAGCATCTCACAAGGGACAGAGGTAGACAGGGCAGCTCTCCATGGAGTCATCTTGGAGGGAAGTGCTGAGGAGGACTGCCAGCATGGCCCAGGGGAAAGAGTATAAAAGGTCACCATGAGGGCCTTGTTTGATCCTTGAGGCCACCAGGAGTCAGAAGGACAGGGAGGGTGGCGGTGGTCAGGGAGCCTTCTCATGAGTCTGATTTCTGTCTTGGCAGGTGCAGGCCACTGTTGTGGGGCTCCTGGCTGCACTGGCCTCCCTGCTACTGGGTGCAGTGTCCCACGAGGAGTTGGATTGGGCTAAGGTAGCATTGCTGTGCACAAGCAGCATCATCACTGCCTTTCTTGCCGCCTTGGCCCTAGGTGAGCCATGTGCCATGTATCTATCCCCAGGTCTCAGGCCTGCGTTCTCTGCAGTTCTGTCAAGGTTCCAGGACAGCTGAGCCGTGAGGCTGCTGTAGTGTTCGTGTGGAACTTCAGGGGTCTGCAAGTGGGTGGGAAGAGCTTGCTAGGTCCTCAGTCTGCCCTGTGTCCTTTCAAAGGGGTGCATGCATGTGTGTATGGAGAGAAGGTGCGTATGCCTGAGGGAGCTGTTGTCCCTTCCCTCAGCCTTGACAGAATTCAGTTTATCACTCCTTGCTGAGATCACGTACCTGAGCACGACAGCTTTCTTCATCTAGTGTGTTGGCTTCTAAATGTGTCAAGAGTGTGGCTACATAATGGATTTTAATAAGCATTCCCAACCACTGGTGGTCTTTAGGGGGCTTCAGTGGGACCAGCACCACCCATTGACTCAGCTGTGTAAATTCAGGTATACTTGGAGCTGGAGCTTAGAAGGAAGAAGATGCAGGGGCTGGTTTGGTCACACAAAGGGCACAATGTGGCAGGCGGTGACAGCATTAGGACAGCCTTGAGAGTGAATATAGACATATTATTTATTTATTTATTTATTTATTTATTTATTTATTTATTCTTGGTTTTTCAAGGCAGAGTTTCTCTGTATTGTTTTGGAACCTGTCCTGGAACTAGCTCTGTAGATCAGGCTGGCCTGGAACTCACAGAGATACGACTGCCTCTGCCTCCTGAGTGCTGGGATTAAAGGCATGTGCCACCAACGCCAGGCTGAATGTAGACATTTTTATTTTTAATTCCATTCATTTTGTGATGCTAGGGACCGAGCACAGGGCCTTGCTGTAATTATTTTTAGGGTCACAGGATTCTAAGCAGCATTAAATTCTAATACCCAAGATACAGAATGCTTTTAAGAACCCGGGGGAGCCTGCTGAAGTAGACTAAGCCCCAGCTAGTAACACGGAACTTACAAGACTACAGGGCAGGGGCCCTCAGACAGAACAGAGAGTCCTGGGGCTGAGTCCCCAGGGGCCTCTCTTATTTCCCACACAAGCCATGAAGCCCATCATTATCTGCAACAGGGCCACATGTTCTACCCTGGTGCCCAGGGATAGCATAGCTGGGCTCCTGAGATAGGGGACCCCCAGGGTATCTGATGTTGGCTGAGTCCTCCACAGCATCTCTACCTACCCTCCCTCCCCATCCTCCATTGGTGCTTGGAGCTTTGTCACATACCGGTTAATCAGAGGACCCAGCAGGTACCCGAGGCTTAGGTCGCCCTGCCGCTCAGGCTCCTGTTGCTGAGAACAACCTTGGAGCAGCTCTCCATGCAGCAGAGGCTGAGTACTGGTTTGAGAGGCAGGGGCCTGCTCAGGTGTGTCTTCAGGGTGTCCAGGCCACCCCTTGCCACCCTTACAGGTCCCAGCCAGTGACAGAAACTCAAGGAGGCAGGCAGCCTGCTGAGCATACAGACTTTGATAGATATAACTATTTACTGAGTTTTTCTGACCACCTTGACCCTTCAAGGGGCCTCTAAGCCATCTCACCACCAACTGCTCCCTGGGTTTCCTCTCTTTCTGCTGCAGGGATTCTAATGACCTGCATAGTGGTTGGTGCTCGGAAGTTCGGGGTCAACCCTGATAACATCGCCACACCCATCGCAGCCAGCCTGGGAGACCTCATCACACTATCCATCTTGGCCCTGATAAGCAGCTTCTTCTACAGGCACAGAGGTAGGGAGAGGCCTCTGCAGATCACTCCAGCCTGGGTGGGAACTAGAACATCATCCCCAAAGGAAGGAGCCAGGGTGCTATGGAACCCGAGCCTTCTCTGCATGAGGGTGGGGTAGGGTGGGAGATGGGAGGCCCCTGGAGCCTCTCAGCAAGTCCAGGGTGGCTGGAGAAACTGAGTGTGGAGTGGGATGAGCAGCTCAGGTCTACAGATGTGGAGCTGTCAATTTCCGCCCAGGGCCGCTCTGCTGATGGATGTGTCTATCCTTCAAGATGAGGCCAATGGAAAGTGGTGAGCATGTGGTGAGAGGTGTTGGAGGAAATGTCTGGCACAGCTCAGTGCCCTGTGGGAAGAAGGATTCTGTGGTTGAAGAAATAATTAGTGGATGCAGATAAAAACCACTCAGTGAGGCCTCCACTGTACTCAGGATACCTCTGTCCAGTCTGGACTGGGTCCTATTAGGTGACAGTGAGGGCAGAGTGAGTTTAAAACAAGATTTGCATAGGAGTTAGTTATTTACATTTGATTTGCAAAGCAAATCCCTCACTTCTCTGACTATGCTCAGAGAAACAGTGGGCATTGCCCCAGGAGACAGGTCTTCACTGACTGAGGAGTGACTTAGCTCACAGCTGCCAGCAGCAGTCAGGAGGATGCATGGGTGTGCAGTGGGAGCTGGATGGCTCCCTGTCAGATGTTACAGGAAACCTGGCTGCTCTCCCCAGTGTTTTGTAAGGAGATACTTTCCCAGGCCACTGTGTCCCTGAGTGTTAGTGACTTGTGGAGCACCTGTGGCAGAAAGGACCACAGTTGTGTGCTGTGGAGAATGAGGAGGGGCTGTTTGTTATGAGCGGTTTTCCTCGCCAGCCTGGTCCCACAGCCGCGCCAGTCCCAAATAACACACACTGTATTAGATATAAAGCTGTTACTAGTATTTCTTATTGGCTAGCGCTGTCTTAAATATTAACCCATTTTCTATTAATCTAAATATTTCCACGTTGTCTTATCCTACCGGAGAGAGGGCCCAGAATTCTTCTCTCTCAGTCCTACATTTTGAATCTCCTCCTCCCTCCTCCTGAATCCTCCTTCTCTCCTAGTCCCACCTATCTTGCTTTCCTATTGGCCAACAGTGCTTTATTCATTAACCAATATGAGAAACATATTTACAGAATGACATCTCCCGTCATCTCTTTTCTGTCTAAAATAATAAAAGGGTTTTAACCTTAACATAGTAAAACATATAACAAAACAGTTATCAAATAAGAACCACAGTTAACAATATTTAGTCCATTAACATTTAGCAAGATTTAAAGAAAATATTCTATCATCTATCCTATCTCAGCTGGTCCTAGCAACACCACCCAGAGAAAGAGAGTGGGCCACAGACCTTGTGTGGTCACCTAGCATTAGGGTTGCTCAGGAGGGTAGAAACAGGATGAAAAGATAATGCTAGAGGAAGTCAGTGTTGTGTGCACACGTGAGAAACGGAGTCAGAGAGTGAGGCTGGAAGGTAGCAGAGGTGAGTGCGCTTTGAGGACATCGGCCCTGGGGAAGCAGCACCCTGACCTCATAGCTGGAGGTGACTCTAAGGTATGAGTAGCTAGCAGGCCAGTGTGATCCATAACCCATGCTAATGCAGACTGTCTCAGCCAGGAGAGAGCTTCCTCCTGATTCTGTTCCTGCGGCTATGTGTCCTGGTAGCTGCCTCTTGGCTCTTCCGGGCTTTTCTGGCACCTCCAGGCAGGGCAACTGAGAACTGTCATATTCATGCAGGGCTGCCACCTGCTCAAACCCTGTCCTAATTCTATTACTATAACACTGGGTAGGAGCAGCCTGATCAAGGTTCTTGACTATTGCAGGACATCAGAGAAGTGGAGGGACGTGGCAGGACACAAAGAGCTTTCCTAGTTGCTTAACAGTTGCTCTCTGGCAAGTGTAGTAGGACAGCCCCTCTAAATGGCAAGTGCCTCAGTTCCAAACTTAACCCCTTGACTGTGAAAGGCCACACCCCAACCAGCACCTATGCGCCAGCCTTGGCATATGAACTCGGTATGTCTGCTTTCCCTCAGACATGTGGTATCTGACACCACTGGTCTGCATCGGCTTCATGGCTCTGACTCCTCTGTGGATCTTCATTGCCAAGCAGAACCCTCCCATCATGAGGATCCTGAAGTATGGGTGGTTCCCCATCATCCTGGCTATGGTCATCAGCAGGTGAGCAGTGTTCTGTGAGAGCAATGCCTGAGGGAAGCAACTTCAAGGAGGGAAGGTTTATTTGTCTCACTGTTTCAGAGGGTGCAATGGTCCCAGGAGCACATCACAGAGAAGTGCTTTTCACTTCAGAGGTGACCAGGACACAGGAAAAGGCCAGGCCAAGATTCACATCCCTAGTGACCTCCTTCTAGCCAGGCCCCACCTCCTGCCTTTCACTACCTCCCAACAATGTCAGAAGATCATTAATCCATCAAGGGATTAATTCACCCATCTAGCCAGCGCCCCGATGACCCATCATAGTCAAATGTCTCTGGAATGTCCTGACAGACACACAAAGTACTGGTCACTTAGTGATTCTAATCTGGTCAAGTAAAAGTTGAAGTTAACCATTGCAGTCCAGACAAGGTACCACAGACCTTCAAGCCCAGCACTCTGGATGCACAGGCAGGTGGATCTCTGTGAGTCTGATGCCAAGCCTGGTCTACATAATGAGTTCAAGGCTGGCTAGGGTTACATAGTGAGATCTTTAAAAAAAAAAAAAAAAAAAAAAAGCAAAACAGTAGCCATGACAATCTATCCCTTGTCAACTTTACAGACAGACAAACCACTTCAAACCATAACATCCCACTGCGACCCCCACAAGCTCACCTTTGTCTTACAATGCAGTGTGCAGTTTAACTTCCATGCCCTGTCTGGTGCTATGGAACACTGACTATTGAGACTCCTATGCAGGTGTCTTAGAGTTACTATTGCTGTGATAAAACACCATGATCAAAAGAAACTTGGGAGGAAAGGGTTTATTTCAGCTTATAGTTTATGGCCCATCACTAAGGGAAGTCAAGGCAGGTACTCAAAGCAAGAATCTATCTATGTATGTATGTATGTATGTATGTATGTATGTCTATCCTTTCTTTCCTCCCTCCCTCCCTTCTTCCCTTCCTTTTTTTCTTTCTTTCTTTCTTGTTTTTTTTTTTTTTTTTTTTTTTTTGAGAAAGGGTTCTCTGTTTAGCCCTAGCTGTCCTGAAACTCTGTAGACCAGGCTGACCTCGAACTCACAGAAATCCACCAGGCTCAGGTTGCTTTCTTAAACACCCCAGGATCACCTGCCCAGGGGTGGCACCACCCACAGTGGACTGGGCCCTCCTGCATCAGTCTTTAATAAGAAAATATACCACAGACTTGCCCACAGACCAATTGGATGGAGACATTTCCTCAACTAAGAGTCCTTCTTCCCAGATATTTCTAGGTTTGTGTCAAGTTGACAAAAGTCACCCAGCACAGTGAGCTTCAGGGTCCCTCATCCTGGCTGCAGGGAAACAGTTCTCACCCATGGTCACTACCCCAGCACAGCTGCTGGTGGGCCTAGAGAGTTGTAGGGTTAGTCCCGCCATGTTTTCTGGTGGGACTCGTTGACAGGGACCACTGCAGTCCATTCTGTCATGTTCTAACCCAAATCTCAGGAAAAAGAGGTTATGTTCAGCTACCTTTACTCTATTTTTTTTAAATATTACCCTTTGGTCTTTGGGGGCCCATCAACTAGCTCCCAAATAAATACAGAGACTTATTCTTTCTTACAAATGCCCAACCTTAGCTTGACTTATTTCTAGCCAGCTTTTAACTTAAGTTGTCCCTTCAACCTTTTGCCTCTGGGCTTTTGGCTTTTTCCGTGTATCTTTCTTTCTTTCTTACTCGGTTGCTGGGTGGCTGGCCCCTGGTGCCCTCCTCTCCTCCTTTTCTCACTCCTTCCTCCTCTTATTCCAATTATCCTCTCTGCCTGTCAGCCCCACCTATCCTTTTCTGCCTAGCTCTTGGCCATTTAGCTCTTTATTAGACCAATCAGGTGTTTTAGGCAGGCAAAGTAACACAGCTTCACAGAGTTAAACAAATACAACATAAAAGAATGCAGCATATATTAGCATCATTGAATAAATATTACACAGCATAAATGAATGTAACACATCTTAAAATAATATTCCACAATATTTTACCCCTTAGATGTTCCAAGATTGCTCACAAAAAACTGATCTACTTTCTCTAAGTCTCTACAAAGTCTTAGAGGTAGAAAGGCCTTTCCTAAACTCCAGCTTCTGGTGAAAGCAAGGTCTTTGACAGGGGTTTTGGTGTCTCATCCCATGATAGACCTGTGCTGATCGTGGCCTTGGGAAAGCTTATTTCATAGTGGGTTGCCGTCATCTAAAGGGCCTTCTGGAACAGCTGAGGCTTGGAATAAAGATGAGATGTGATATGAGACAGCTGGGTTGCAGCAAACGCTCTGTAGGGAAGGGATGTTTACCAGTGGCAGTTTGCCAGGCCACTCTAATGTCACCCCCACTCTTCCCCCAGTTTCGGAGGCCTCATCTTAAGCAAAACCATTTCTAAACATCAATTTAAAGGCATGGCTGTCCTTACTCCCGTCATATGTGGTGAGTGCTGGGTGTGACTCCTCTTGGGATCCCTGGGCTGGGTAGAGAATGAACAGCGCTCACAGCCTTAGCAAATGTCTCCGAATTCCAGGATGTGAACATGTTCTTGGTCTTCTGGGTGCTGGTGGCCTCCTGGGTCCTGTTGATGTTCTGTACCCCATTCCCAATCTTCTTGAGTCTCCCTGAAGATACCTCCACATCTCTGGGCATTGTTTTCTGCACTATTGAAGGCCCCACCCACCCCTCTACCCCTCCACCCCTCCACCCACCCTCCTCCATCACCCACAGGATAATCCAGGGGTTTTTGTTGTTATTGTTTTTTTGGCTTTGCCTGTTCAACTTCACTAGCCTTAGAGATTGGCTGTCAGGATCTGAGCCACCCTCTCTGGGTGCCCAGGAAAGCTGAGTGGGAAGGAGAGAGGAGATAAGAAATGCATGTCACTCTAGGACACCATCTTGAAGAAAGCAGTATATGGTAAGAAGCCAAAGGTTGGAGCATGCTGCACCCTCTTTCTTCCCAGGTGTTGGTGGCAACCTGGTGGCCATTCAGACCAGCCGCATCTCCACCTTCTTGCACATGTGGAGCACACCTGGGATCCTCCCTGTCCAGATGAAAAGATTCTGGCCTAACCCATGCTTCACTTTCTGTTCCTCAGGTCAGTACGCTGTCTGCTGGGGCCATGTGGCCTTATTTATTCCCCAACCCCTTGTTTTTGGTTTGGTTTTGTGGGATTTTTGTTGTTATTGTTGTTTGTTTTATGTTTGCAATGGGAGGCCTCTCTCACTCTGATGTCCAGGCTGGCCTTGAATGCCTGGGCTCAGATGATGAATCTCTGACCTCAACCTCACATTTAGTGGTGACCATGTGCACATGCTCCCTTGTTTTTCTAACACCATCCACAGGGTGGTAAACCTTTTTCTGTGTTGTTTATGCATCACACATTTGACTTAATTCTTATTGCTTACTCATGGTTTTCCTACAAATATTCTTGAGTATTCAGTCTAGCTGCCCCGACAAACTGCACATTCTGGGGTATTCCCCTACTTCCCAGCTTCTTACTCTTTGGACTTTCTTTGCATGCTGTTAAAAAAGGAGAGTTGGGCCTGAGGACATTACTGGGTCAGGAAAAAAAATGTTTGCTGTACAAGTGTGAGGACCAGACTGGTCTACAGAGCAAGTTCCAGGGAAGCCAGGGCTACACAGATAAATCCTATCTATAAAACAACAACAACAAAATAGTAACAACAACAAAGAGCTGGCATGGTGGTGCCCAGTGCTGGGAAGCAGAGCTAGGTGAAATCCCGAGTCAGCAAGCCTCACTGAATGGGTGAGCTTCAGGCCAATCAATAAGAGACACTATCTAAGAAATAAAGCAGATATCTCCTGAGGAGAATACACACATACATGTGGTGCACGCGCGCGCGCACACACACACACACACACACACACACAGAATTGGTTGGGAATGTAACTCAATTGACTCTCCAGTTCTCAGCACTATGTAAAAGTGGGTGTGGTAGGGCACACCTGTATTCCCATCACTCAGGAGGTGGAAGCAGGAGAATCAGGAATTCAAGGCCATCCTGGGCTGCATGATACCCTTTCCATCTTTGTCCCCCAAAAGTGGTTTCTCTGAAGCTTGAAATGGAAACCTAGGGCCTTGAGCACACTCAGAAAAATCACCCAAACAAAATTGTTTCCATTCGTTGACTGTTTTAGTTCATTTGTTCTTGGAGTTTCTGAGTTTGACATGTGACTTCCCTGCCTTTTCCTGACAGTCTCAGAGGAACAGAGATGACTTCTACTGTACGATTGTATTTGAGAAGGTGTCACGTTTATTTGCTGTATTGTCCACATGTTGTTGTTGGATCTGGGTGGGGAGACACCCAGGGAGTCCTGGGAGTATGTCACCCTCCCCAGTTGCCCCAGACTCTCTTAGGCCCCTGGCACAGTCCATCTTCCCCTCCAATGTCAGACCTCAGCCTGTGCCCCACCCCCACAGTGGCCTTTAGAACCCCTGGGAGCCATCCCCACATGTGCACGCTTCCTAGTCTGAGCTTTTTTTTTTTTTTTTTTTAAATATTTCTTGCCATGTGAAATGAAATGACCTTCCTTTTGTTCTCGTGTGTTCCCTCAAATGCCAGCCCCTTGAAGGGAAGGTCAGGACTGAGTTCCCACTTAACAGAGTGTGCCATGTCATAGGTGTTTACAGGTGAAGGAGCTTGGGGCCCTCACTGGGGACTCTTCCTTTGCCAAGATGGCCTCTGCAAGCAGGTAGATTTGTGACCCTCTTGATTCCATCCCTTCTAGAAATCAACTCCATGTCAGCTCGAGTCCTGCTGTTTCTGGTGGTCCCAGGACATCTGATTTTCTTCTACCTCATCTGCCTGGTGGAAGGCCAGTCAGTGACAAGCAGCAAGATCTTCCTGGTGCTGTATCTGGTGGCAGGCATGGTCCAGGTGAGCGTGAAAAGGGCAGAGACACACAGCCTTCGTGGCTTCTCAGCCAACATTAGTGACTCTTGTCCTGTGGGATGTTCTGAGTAGAGTTCCCGTCATACAGAGATTCAGCCCACTTGCTCAAGCCCAGTGGCATGGACTAGACACGGCGGGCACTGTGCTGTGTGCCGCACACTTCACACCAGTCTCCACTGCACAGTACTGAATAATGCAGGCCACACTTCACACCCAACACTTCACTCACTTTGCATTGTACTCCACATGCCACACCCATCAATCAGCATGCTGGAAGAGCAGCTGTAGATGTGTTGTGTTCTGTGGATGAGGCTGAGCCAGCTGTCCATTCCCCTGCTTCACATGGGGCTGAAGGGTGCACATAGTTCTTTCCAGGTGAGATGGCATGTGGTCGATGTGAAAGAGATTAAAGCTGCTGCTGCTTTGGGGGTAGGGGTTGAGCACTGCTGAGATGCCAGCTGGCTAATGTCCCTGGTGGCCTAGAGTGTCAGCAGAGAGGACTGTGGGCACTATGGCAGTTTCAGGAGGGTACGCTGGAATGTTTCCTCATCTCTAGACTTGGGCAAGTCCAAGGCTTTACTTAGGGGGAAGGAACAGAAACAGGGCAGGGACTGACTGATAAAGACTGCAGGGACTATGTGACCTGAGTAGGATCATGTGGACTACTCCTTGGAAGCTTCTAGAAGGGGTCACCAAACCTCCCAAGAGGAAGGGTTTAAGCAGAGAGGGTCCTGACTGGTGAGTGGCAGCTGGTCCCTGGGGCAGAGCAGGACCCAACCACTAGGAAGGGCATATGGACAAGAGGCTGATTTGTTCACACTTAAAGTTGCTGAGGGGTCCAACCAGCATGTGACAGTCATAAAAAAGTGAATAGGGAGCCAGCTGTGGGCTGAAGGGGCCTGTGTGTGTGAGGAAGCCAGCCAGCAGCAGGGGCCCAACCCTGTTCTTTAACAACCTGTTTTGAGAACTGATTCAGACCCAGGGGACCTGATCCACTCCCTCAAGAGATATCAATCTATTCATGACCTTACCATTTCTCACAAGGCCTCAGCTCAGAAAGGTCCCCCCACCTCAATGCCACCTCAGTGAGAATCAAGCTTCCAGCACATGTCCAAGACACTCAAGCCCCAAGCAAAGCTGGGAGAGGGAACTGTTTGGGGTTGACTTGCCTACCTTGGTGGTGTCCTTGGAAGCCAGCTGGTGCTCTTGGTTGCCCTCTGGCCTGTGACTTGTCTTTTGCATCTCTTTACTCTTCTGGCAGGTGATAATCCTGCTGTACCTGGCAGAAGTGATGGTTCGGCTGACCTGGCACCAGGCCCTGGATCCTGACAACCACTGTATCCCATACCTCACAGGCCTGGGGGACCTGCTGGGCACCAGCCTCCTGGCACTTTGCTTCCTCCTGGACTGGCTATTGAGGGGCAGAGCTGATTTTGAAGAGCTGGTTTCTGCACCTCCCTGACTGAGGCTGCCACCTGCAGGTCTCCGTGGGACTTTCCCTCGTGTCCAGTGTCCAGCAGACTGTTCCTCCTGCTGGGGCCTGACCTGCTAGATATCTGCCTGGGCACTGGCCTCATCAGTCTACCAACAAGATGAGCACACACCTTGATTCTGAAGTTGGTAGCTGAACCTGAGGCGGAGCCCTGACATCAAGAGCTCTGCTTGTGTGAGTTAGTATGTGTGCCTGGTATGTGTGTGTGTGTATGTATCTGGTGTGTGTGTGTGTGTATGTGTGTGTGTGTATGTATCTGATGTGTGTGTGTGTATGTATCTGGTGTGTGTGTGTGTGTGTGTGTGTGTGTGTGTGTGTGTGTAGGGCAGGCTGTTCCAACCTGAAGATGCCAAGGAAGAACCCTGTCAGTGCAGTCTGGATTGGATGGGGCAGGATGGAACTCATCTGTGTCCCCAGTTCTCGGGACTACCCTCGCCCTGACTGTGCTGCCATCACTGGACTCAGCTCTCTGGACCCACACTACTAGTGCCCTGGGCCGGGTGGCCATGCACCTTCTCCAGGCAGGCCCTGTGTACACCTCATCTATACCCAGTATTTAATCTTGTGGCTGCTTTCTTTTTATTCCCCACCTTGTTTTGTAGCAGAGCCCTCTACTTAGGTTCTGGTGATCAAGAGATGTATAATAAAGCTTAGCTGACCTTGCACTTGGTGCTCTGCGTCCTTCAAGGTGGTCAGGGAGGTCATGAGGCTCAGTCTCCAAGCAGTAGATGACATTTCTCTAGGGTAGGGTTTATCGTGGTATGAATTGCTGAGTGTACTTGTCACCTGGAAACTTGTGTGTATAGGTTCTGTTCCTCCTCTGCCTGCCCAGGCTGCTCCTTGTTGGTCAGCAGACCTCAGCTGGGGACTCACTGCCCACACTGTCCAGAATGTCATTTGTCATTTCCCCTTTTTGATTGGTGTGTGTGTGTGTTTCTGAGGTATACTGTGATACTTTGATTCATGTCATCTTTTTATGACTTATTATTTCATATATGTTGAATATTTGCCTGCATATGTACAATACCACAGAGCCCAAAAGAGGGTGTCAGACTCCCTGAAGCTAGAGGTAGTGAGTTACCATGCAGGTGCTGAGAACACGCTGGTGTCTTTTGCAAGAGCTGCAAGTGCTCTTAATCTCTAAGCCATCTCTCCAGGCCTCCTGTCGTCTTGTTTGTGAAGTATGTTTGCTCTGTTTCCTAGCACTTAAGTCATGCGTAGCTAAGGCATGTTTTCCCAGCACATGTTACCATGGAGTCCCAGGTGGACACGATGCACAGGCCTGGAGTATGAGCACCTCAGGGAATGGTGTGTATGCAGGAGCATGCCCTGAGGCTGAACATGGAGGAGGCATTTCCATCCGGCACTTACCTAACTTGGAGGACAGCAGGCCTTGGGATGGTGTGAAATGAGTCATGATCTCTAAACAGACACAGCTACTAATTGCTTACTGGACGAAGGTGTATGACCCCACAATGTGCCCTTTTCTAGCCCATCTCCCGTTGGCCAAGGCCAGGTAGAAGTTCAGGGCCTGGGTAGCAGGTTGATGGCCTATGAGGTATCTCTTCTCATGGGCACAGAGCCAGGTGGGAGCGAGGATGGATTGATGGGGGGGCACTATCCAGCATAACTGTGGGCCAGGCCCAGGCTACCTGGGCAAAGCACTGATCTCTGTCCTGGGGCTCAGATGGAGATATATGGTCAATATCATGGAGCTTAGTATCACGGAGACATTGAACATTGGCTCTTAGCCTTGAAAGAAGCAGATGGAGCTATGGAATAATCTGGTAACAAGAGCTGAGTGCAGTCACAGACACATTAGGTTTCAGACTGAATTTTAAATCATAACTAGGCTCAAACATGTCTTTGTTTGGTGAGAGGGCAAGTGGGTGTGGTGGACAAGGCCAAACACTGGAACCTGGCTCGCTCAACTTTTGAGCCATTGGTTGTGTGACAGGCAGTCGACGTTGTGGAGAACCATACCCTTTCTGGAGACAGTGCCAGCCGCAGGTGGTGCTGTGTTTGGTGTGTTTCCTGGATTTACAGCATTTACAGTAATGGCTTCACCAGACTGAGAAGGCTGCAGCCAGGTCAGACTGTCAGCAGAACCCAAACAGCAACCACAGCTTCCCTTGGTGTGAATGAGACTTGGGAGGTCTCTTCTGGGTCTAACAGGTTTTCCAGACCAGTGGTTCAACATGGGGGTGACAACCCCTCTGGGGTTGCATAGCAGATATTCTGGGATATTTGCATTATGATTCATAACTAATACAATTAGAGTCACGAAGCAGTAAGGAAATGATTTTATGGTTGGGGATCACCGCAACATGAGAAGCTGTATAAGAGGGTCAAGCATTAGAGCTGCTGGTCTAGACTCCATTTTCACTACATGCCATGATCCAATTGAGGGATGGCCTTTTTGTTGTTGAAAGAACAAGAAAGTCAGTCCAAAACTATGATGAGTTTTAATGCCAGCAGCTCCTGAGGCACTCTCTTAGTGACCTTTCACATTTCCAGTTTGCCTCAAGTGCTGATTGACTCTTGAACAGTCTACACTGTACTCTGGTGACTTTTGCTCTAGCTGTAGGAGGATCTGCTTTGATGGTTGCTCTGCTTGGTCACCATCAGCTCCCAATGTGGCCCAATCTTTGCTTCTCATCTTCAAGGCTCGCTCCTGTCCCTGTAGAGCTTCTTGGCCACTGCACTCTGCCAAGGGCATTGGTGGTGTAAATTGATCCTGTCCTTATGACTCGCTTTAAATTTAAATAAGAAAGCTGCACAAATTTGCTTTGTGTCTGACATTATCTCCATACCTAAAATAAATGTAAACTAAATTGTGTTAATTACTTTTAAATTGTGGTGATAAGATACTATGACCAAGGCAACTTAAGAGTTTGCTTGAAGCTTACAGTTTTAGTGGGTGAAGGTCCATGACCACCATGGCAGCAGGCAGGCATGCATGGTGCTGGAGCAGTACCAGAAGCAAGAGAAGGAGAGAAGTAATTGGGAATAGCACGGGCCCACCCCCAATGACACACCTCCTCCAACAAGGTCACACCTCCTAGTCTTTCCCAAACAGTTTCACCAACTGGCGACCAAGTGTTCAAATATATGAATCTATGGAAGCCATTCTCATTCCAACCACCATTTGCTAATTAATTAAGCCATTTGTAGTGGGATATTCACTTTGTCTCCTTCTGTGGCACTTACCACACACATTGGGGGGTGGAGCCAGGGGCGGAAGTGACCTGGGGAACTAAGTCGGAGGAGGCATGGGAGAGCGCTCTCTTGCAAGCCACACGGGAACAGGAGGACTTCTGGAGGAATTCTTGGAAGCAGGAACTTGTTGGTGTTCACCTGTCTATGTTGTGAGTTATTTCTCCTTGAATAAACATCTGTTCGACCTAATTGTTTACCCTGATCCTTATTAAACCACATTATCTGGTGTCAGAAATGGGATCTGGATTTTCTCCAGACCTGGTTTTCATCCAGGCTGCCAAAGCCGCTCGCTTCCCCCATCATCCCCAAACCGACAGGGTCCCTGGTCTAATTAGGTGGACTCACCACAGCTTTGGGACATTTGCCTCTGCCCTACAACTCCTTTGCCTCTGCAGCCACCCTGAGAAGGCACTCACTGCTTCTCATTTTTGCCCATTTCCCCACTTTGCACTCACGCAGAGCCACATGGCGCCTGTCCTGCTTGTGCGTTTCCCACGGTTAGCCCTATGGTCCCAGCAGTTCCACAAGGCTCCTTTTACTCATTTGTCTAACAAAATTTCACTTGCCATAGTTTGTTAAGAGCTATTCTACAGGGACCAAGATCAGAAGGATCCTCTGCTGCCAGATGCTATTTGGTAGGACACCTCCAGGCACTACCACAACTAAAACCATCAAAGTTCCAGGACAGCAGAATTACACCTAAGGTAATTGCAGCATTCTTCGCAATTTAAGTTGATATAATATCTGAGATAAATTGTCCCATAACTATGGCAGATAATCTTACAATGCAGGACTTTAGGAATTCTTTTAATTCTTGTGTAGAAGGAATATTAACAGAAGAAAATCATGACTTAACCAATATATACATTTTTTTTTGGTAATAGCAATGGGTTTCATCATTATTATGATATTTTTAAAGAAATGGTTTGAGATTAGAGCAGATAATAAGAAACTTGTACAAACCATAAGAGAGTAATAAGGATTCAAAATATGGAAAATGACAATGGAGAGTTTAAAATTAGAATGCAAACTGAAAATGACAATGGACAGCTGAAAATTAGAACACAAAACATAGAATCCTTAGGAAAAAAGGTTCAGAATATTGAAAAGGATGATGGAGAGCTGAAGATTAGACCTCAAACAGAATCCTTAGAAAAAAAGGTTCAGAATATTGAAAATGACAATGGGGAGCTTAAAATTAGAATGAAAAACATAAAAAGCTTAGAGGAAAAGGTTCAGAATATTGAAGATAGCAATAGAGAGCTGACAGGTAGAATGCAAGACATGGAACATAAAAATGACCAACTAGAAAAACAGAATTTGTTCCATATCTAATGCCTCAATAACCAAAATGGAAACAATGCAAGGCATTAACATGCTAGCAGAAACAGCTCATTCCTGGTTGGATGAATCTACTAATAAGGTTAAAAAACTGGAACATCAGATGGAAAGACTAGCGGACAGAATCTGTTCCATGTCTGAGGATAATGGCAAGCTATCGGATAGAAAATTGTTTCTGGAAGGCAGTTTACATGTCATTCAGATAATATCTAAAGATGAGAATGTTAAAAATATGGAATCATTTATAGTTGGAGAAATTAAGAGACTGACTGATTCAATGAAGTCTCTAGAAAGTTATATGGTACAAGAAGTTCAGACACTCAAAGATACAATGGCCTTGGAAGATCTTCAATCTGATACATCAGAAGAGGAACTACAGAGAACAGGGCATGAAAGAGACTTAAATTTTTCTACACCATTTAGGGTTAGGGGAGTTTTCCCTGTATCTATTAGTGAAAAATCAGCAACAAAAAAAAAAAAAAAAAAAAAAAAAAAAAACACCCAAAAGGTGACATTGCATATCAGTGGGAACCAATACGTATGAAAGATTTAAAAGGTATAAAGGAAGCAGTAGTCTTATGGCATGCACTCACCATATGTCAAGCAATTAATAGAGTCATGGGCAAGGAATAACAAGGTAACCCCTAAGGATTGGGATCAATTCATATCAGCTGTCCTTGAAAACTCCTCTCAATTAGAATGGAGGGCTTTATGGAGAGAGGAAGCAAAAGTTCTTGAAGTACAGGGCTTAAAGAAAGGTTATAAAGCTCCCCAAGATAAAATTCTTGGTGAGGGTCTTTATGCTGACCCAGAAACCCAAGCTGCCTATGATGAACATATCTTGTCTCTATGCAGTACAACAGCTTTGAATGCTTGGGACAAGGTTCATGAACTAGGGGAGAGGAAAGAATCCTATACTAAGATAAGGCAAGGACCAAAAGAATGCTTTAGTGTATTCCTAGAAAGGTTGTCTAGGGCAGTGCAATTAGAGGTAGCAGACACAGAGCTTATGAGAATGCAAATCCACAGTGAAAATAGGTGCTTTGGCCTTTAAAAATCAAATCAGCACCCTTAGATGAATGGGTCCTATATATAGCCATGAGTATAATGACAATAATACTGAAGCTTGGGTAGGAGAAGCCATATCTAAAGGTCTGAGAAGACATCAAGTTACCAGAGGCCTTAACTATAGTGACACTGAAGCTTGGGTAGGAGAAGCCATCTCTAAAGGTCTGAGAAGACATCAAGATAACAAAGGTCTTAACTATGGTGACATAGAAGCTTGGGTAGGAGAAGCCATCTCCAAAGGTTTGAAAAGATATCAAAATGTTAGATGTTTTAACTGTGGTAAGATAGGACATCTAAAAAGAAATTGTAGGCAAATTATTTCTAGAAATAACACTCCCAGGAATGAATCGAACAGAAGGCCTCAGCCTCCTGGGTTATGTAGAAGGTGTGGCAAAGGCCGACACTGAACCAATGAATGTAGATCGACCAGAGACAAGCAAGGAAACCCTTTACCATCGGGAAACTCCTTGGGGGGCCTCTCGAAGGCCCCCATGTCAGAGGTGGCCCGAACATTCCCAGTAACCGTGGAGGACAATCTCCCACAGGACAATTAGAAAATTGTGTGCCTATTGTAAAAACTCATACTGCTCTGGATGATAAACTAGTGAAGGTGAGAGAAGGAAACAAAAAAAACGTATATTTTGGCAAACCTCTATAAATAGTCATAGGCCTAGATTGATAGTTAAAATGAATAACAGACTGTTTAAAGGAATAGTGGACACAGGGGCAGATGTAACTATCATAACTAATAAATCTTGGCCTCCAAAATGGCCCCTGCAAGAGGTAAATGTTCAATCCTTAGGGATTGGAATCCTGTCTCAGGTAAAACAGAGCACGAGATGGATCGAATGTATAGGACTGGAAGGACAGAGAGGAAGGTTGAGACCATATGTGGTTGATATAGCAATAAACCTATGGGTGGGGTCGTGATCTATTACAGCAATGGAATGCACAGATTAACATTCCTCCAGTATTAGATAGGAACCATAAACAACCTCATGAATGTAGAAAAAATATTATAAAGTACTATACAAGACAGACACCAAATATCCAGGCTGTACAAAAACAGAATACAAGTGAGGAACAGAGGAACCTAAAGCCCTACCTTTAAAATGGCTAACAGAGGAACTTGTCTGGGTAGGATAATGGCCTATGACCTCTGAGAAATTAGAAGCTTTAGAAAACCTGGTTCAGGAACAGCTAAATGCTGGACATAGTGAGGAATCAACCAGCCCTTGGAATTCTCCTGTATTTGTTATTAAAAAGAAATATGGTAAATGGAGAATGCTTACAGACCTGAGAGCCATCAATAAAGTTATCCAGCCAATGGGATCTCTACAGCCTTGAATGCCCTTGCCTTCTTTGATACCTAAAGAATGGCCTATTATAGTTATTGATTTAAAGGACTGCTTCTTCACTATACCTTTACAAGAACAAGATAAAGAGAAATTTGCCTTCACAGTACCTAATTACAATAAATCTCAACCAGTGAAGAGATATCAATGGAAGGTTTTGCCACAGGTAATGCTAAATAGCCCCACCTTGTGCCAATATTTTGTACAAAACCGCTAGAAATAATTCGTAAACAGTTTCCACAATCCATAATCTATCATTACATGGATGATATATTGTTAGCTGACTCTAAAGGAGAAATATTAGAAAAAATGTTTGAGAAAGTAAAGGAAGTTTTACCTTGCTGGGGATTGCAAATTGCACCTGAAAAAATACAAAGAGTCTATCAACTACTTAGGATATAAAATAGGTCTACAGAAAATTAGACCACAAAAAGTACAGATCAAGAGAGATCGCTACCAGACTCTTAATGATCTTCAAAAATTACTGGGAGAGATTTCTCAACTGCAAACAATTATTGGAGTAGAAGGGCATGATTTGTAAAAACTTGAAAATGCCACTAAAAGGAGACAAGGACTTGAATAGTCCATGAATACTATCAGCTGCAGCTGAAAAGGAATTAGAATGGGTAGAAAAGAGGATACTAGAGGCACATGTGGACCATGTGGATCCAAACCTAGACTTTATTCTGGTTATAGACTAGAGAATATCCTTCAGGGATTTTGATGCAGAGAGAAGATATCATATTAGAATAGATATTCCTACCACATAAACAGAATAAAAAACTAAAAACATATATAGAAAAGATCTCTGACTTGATTCTAAAAGGTAAATTAAGACTTCGTCAGCTAACAGGAAAGCACCCAGCAGAAATTATAGGACCTTTAACTAATGAGGAAATTTTCTCCTTATGGAAAGATAATGAATATTGGCAGAGAGCATGCAATAATTTTTTTGGGAATGATTAGCAACAATTATCCCAAAAGTGAAAGAATCAAATTTATAAAGAAAACGATTTGGATCCTTCTATGCATTGTAAGAAAAACACCTATTTCTGGAGTTCCTACATTCTACACTGATGCAAACAAATCAGGTAAGGCAGGATATAAATCAGGAAAAATAAGTAAAGTGGTCCAAAGCCCTTACAATTCTGTACAAAAGGCAGAAGTGTATGCCATTCTCATGGTACTTATGGATTTTACAGAACCCCTCAATATAGTTACTGACTCTCAATACGCAGAGAGAGTCATTTTACACATTGAGACTGCAGAATTTATCCCCGACAATACGGAATTAACTTCAGTGTTTATTCAGCTACAAGATACTATCAGAAAGAGGACTCATCCTATATATATAAAACACACATCAGATCCCATATGGGTCTACCAGGTCCTCTGGCACAAGGCAATGATGAAATTGATCGGTTATTAATAGGAAGTGTGCTAGAAGCCTCGGAGTTTCATAAACACCATGTGAACAGCAAAGGTTTAAAAAAGGATTTTTCTATCACTTGGTAACAAGCTAAGGAAATAGTAAGGAAATGTCCTACTTGCTCATTCTATAACCAAACTCCTTTACCAAAAGGCAGTAACCCTAAAGGCATAAATAGAAATGAAATATTGGCAAATGGATGTGTTTCACTTTGAAGAATTTGGAAAATTAAAATACGTGCATCATACTATAGATACATTTTCAGGGTTTCAATGGGCTACTGCTCTGAGCTCTGAAAAGGCTGATTCTGTTATCACATACCTATTAGAGGTAATGGCCATTATGGGCATACTTTCACAAATAAAAACTGATAATGCTTCATGGAGCAGTAGCCAGCAAGGGGCTCTCCCAGAGAGCAGGAGAAGAGGACATGACTGAACCAAGGCCCCTTCTGGACCAGTGCTCCACCCAGCTGAGCTGATTTGGGACACACATGAGGAACCCCAGAGATTCAGCTACAGTTTCTACCTGGTGCTGTGACTGCTCATGACCTTTGTTTGCAAAGTTGGATATTTTCCCATTGAGACAAAGTCTTCCCAGGTAAAGTTTAAAAAGGGGGAAGAGGGAGGGGAAATGGCTCAGTGGATAAATATGCTTGCAAGCCTGACAACCTGCGCTCATTCTTTTGACTCATATGGTAGGAGAGAACTAACTCCAAGTTCCCTGACTTACATATATGCACTGCACCCCCTTTACATAAATAGATAACACACATTTTAAAAAATAATTTTAAAGGCATGAGATATAGCTCAGGGTAGAATGCTTGCTTAATGTGTGTATACTGTTAGATTGTAGCCCCAGTCCTGCTAAAATAAAGCCCATAACCAAGTTTATTGTAAGCAGGACAGCCGAATCTGTCCTGTTAATTTCTCCCTCTGCCCCAGCCTGACTTTTGATTTTTAACATGTGGTTATTCTGCTGTGGCTATTTGTTTAGGTAAAATTCATCTTCCAGTTCTTGGTCATTGTGCTGGCTAGTTTAATATCAACTTGACACAAGCTAGAGTCATATGGGATGAGGAAACCTCAATTGAGAAAATGCTGCACCAAGATTTGCCTATGGGCAAGCCTGTGGTGCATTTTCTTGATTGATAATTGATGTGGGAGGACCCAGCTCACTGTGGGAGGGGCCAATGCTGGACGGGTGGTCCTAGGTGTTACAAGAAAGCAGGCTAAACAAGCCAGGAGGGGCAAGCCAGTGAGTATGCAACAGAAATCCTAACTAAGACATAAATTGGTGCCAGGTCATGGGATATTGCTGTGACAGACCTGACCATGTGGTTTTGTTTTTGTTTGTTTGTTTGTGTTTTTGGTGCACTTTGGTGGCATTTGAACTGTTGGCTGGAAAAGCTGTTGAGTGTTGAGAACCGGATGGGATGATCTGTGGGAGCTTAGAAGACAAGCATGCTAAGAACAGTGCAGATGAAGGAAGCCTGGCTTTCAAGGAGGCTCCAGTGGGAAGTTTGCTTTTCAAAGACTTTATCATGTGATTTTCTTAAAAAGAATCTGAAGTTCTAGTTGTCTGGGGCTGAAGAATAGACCCTGATTAACAAGAAGCCATGGCAGCTAAAATGAAACTTTTGCTTTATTGGGACAATTGATTCAGGTCAGCTGGGGCTGAAGACTCTGCAGTCATTAAGACAAGGCTAGATCCCCTAAGGACTCTACATCTTGGGGTATTTCTTCAGGGTCAGCACGAAGAAGCTGTGGTCGAGAGGGCCAAGGCTGCGTTGTATGGGTGACACCAGGGATTTCCCAGGTGGTGCTGATTTCAAAGGCATAAAGGGATCATGGACAGCAGCTGAGGCTTGGCATCATGAGAGGCTGGGGAGGCCACCGGTAATGTGCAGCCTCGGTAGCAGTGAAAACCCCAGGACTGAAAGGGGCGTGGAGAGCAGCTGAGGCTTGGTACCACGTGGTCCCAGAAGAGCTTACTGGTGTAGGTAAAGTCAGCGTCGACTCAGCATTTTGAGATGCTAAGTACCGTGAAACAACTGCCTGGGACTAGACAGCGGCAGCTGTGGCGAGGAGCTGACCTGGGCTTTTGAGACAAGTTGTATATATGGTGGCAAGACTTTAGAAATCTGGGAATGTGAGTCCTTTCAGCTGCCACTGAGCTTTACACTGTTGGATTCTGGTTTGCTTTGATCTGATTGCTTCCCTCTTGGAGTAAGAAAGTAGCAGTTTATTTTTTATTTTTACAGAAGTCCACAGTTCAGAAACTTTGAACTTTAAGTCTCTTCTGGATATTTTAGAGCATGTTTAAAGTGAATTTTTAAAGACTGAGACTTATAAAGGTTGGAATAGTTTATATTGTGATAGTAATGTTAATAGGCCATCTTGGGGACATTTGATAAAGAAAAGGTTCTGGTTGAATGATTATGTGTTTGTCAAGTTGACAGAGGGCAATTGTGCTGTCTAGTTTATTGTATAAACTTAACACAAGCTGAAGTCATTTGGGAAAGGGGAACCTTAGTTGAGAAAATGCCCCCATCTGATTGGCCCATGGGCAAGCCCGTGGGCAATCAATCTTGATTGATGATGTGTGTGGCCATTCCCCTAGCCCGTCTACAAATTCTTTATTTTAAACAGGTTACTATGTAGCTCTGTGCACACGATGGGCCTGGCTGTCTCTGGCACCTGTCACTCTCCATGTCACTCTCCACTTTCAAGTCACAGCTCTGCCTGGACAGGCAGCCCCACCCACCCTTGGTGTCTGCAAAGGCCTCTGTCAGGATCCTTTGCTGACATTTCTTTCTTTTAACTCTGTTCCAGCTCCCCATGGCTTGTGCTAAGTTACCCGTGTTCTGTCTCAATTTCCTGTATGATGCTGCCTGTAAGTGGCTTCAGGGAAACTGGCTGTCTGTGCTGATGGTGTGTTTTATGCCTTTTTGGCTTGTGGCTCTCTGAGCTTCTGGCTCTGTGAGTTTATGCTGTTGGGCTTTGATAAACATGTGTATACCCATGCAGTGAAATACTGTGAACACACAGACCAGTGAGTGTTCACCCCTCCACAGCTAGGGGAGGGACCTGGGAATCACAGGTGGACACAGAGGAAAGAACACACCCCACAAATTTATTTACATACAACATAAAACACAAATGACTATAGGTGGCTCACAGAGGTCCCGAGACAAGACAGAACAGGCTCATCACAGGCGCAGGAGGCCTCTAGTGGAAAAGGGGGCATTTCCTTCCCGGAGGTGATGGTTTTGTGAGTGAGAATGTCAGTTGTTTTAAGTCTGAAACTGTGATGTTGCCCACTGGCACTCTGAGAAGGAGTTTGCACAGTGAGCCGGCATGGGGAGCTTTTCTTGCTGCTGTGGCTGGTTGGCCTTGTCCAAAGATGAAAGCCTAAGGCTGGCCTCTATGCAGCTGAGGATAGCCCTGGAGGCTGTTAAGTGCTAGCTGGTCCAGGTGGGGACAGCGGTGGAACTGGAAGGCAGAGTTATCAGCTTTAGTATAGAATCCTTTGAATCTACTTTTGTAGATTCTACTTTTGTGTGCATATAAGTGTACATGTGTGATGTGTGCGAGTGTGTGATCTATGCATGCACACCAGTCCCACACAATTTTCCCCTCTGTGTTTCGGTGCTCACTATTGCTTGGAGTGGTCCCATGGGTGATTTGAACTCCCCTCAGAAGCAAAGGGTTCAGCCACTTTATCGTGTCCAGAAGAGAATATTCCTGGCCTGGAGGATTTTCGAGTAACTGGCTGGAGACCCCTGTGCTAGAATCATAGATTTTTTTTTGCTGATTGAGCCTGGATACCCTGGCTGCATCCTTATTGCCTCAGAAGTCCACCCCCATTACCCAACTCCATCATGCCAGATCGTTCCCATCCATTACCCACACTCTTCAGAGAAGGGAAGATCTACTCTGTTTTATTTTTTCAAAGAAAATTGGTTCCCTCAATATATAAGAGGAAGAAAAGAAAGTGTTTTGACTAAAACACAGGCAGGGCAGAACAGAGTGAAGGGTTAGTGTGGAGGCCAGGTTAAGATGTGAGGATTTCATCCCCCGTTGGAGCCCCTTCTCCTGTGTCTACCCTCATGCCAAGGTGGCAAGGTTAGCTCTGCTATGTATTTGTTGACTTCATGACCTTAGACTCAATGTATAATCTATAAAATGAACATAAGGCTACCCAGCCACTTCTGAAAGTTGAAGATTAAATACAAAGTAAGTTCAGTGTAGTGGACTTTCTACCCTCTCCCTCCTCCTTGTCTTTTAATTCCAGAGAAGTGACTCCCAGGGGGCAGTTTTGTCCCACAGTCATTTGACAACACAGTCAGACCATTGCCAGGGTCACCCTTGTCCTTCCCTTGTGAGTGTGGACAGCACCTTCCACTCTGCCACTGGCTTCAGTGCTAGTTTGTCATGTGGGGAACATGTCCATTTAAGATCGCCTTAGGGGTCAGGATTGGGCTCTGCTTTTTGTTGAAGGTTGTTTTTTGTTTGTTTGTTTTGTTTTGTGTGTTTGTCTTATGGAGGGAGACAGCTATGATTTTCCTTCTGTTACAATCATGGCTTTTACCCAAAATTCCCAATATCAAACCATTCTCAAATTATTGAAAAAAAGCTGTTTTGTTTTGTTTGCAATATGTCCATTGATGTTTGCTGCCACTTGACTGGCAGTTCTGCATGGCTGCTATGTAAATATGTATTTTGGCAACTCTGGCCAGGCCTGGAAAACACTGATGTGCCTCTCCACTGGGAACCGAAATGATCTGGACAGTGTTGAGATTGTATGGTTCTTGAAAGTTTGGGAACATTCCCCATGAAACCTCAAGGGCTCGTGGTTGAATGCGTCCCATGTTCCTCTTACAGGAGTCTATGGAGCCTTACTTTCTTCGCTCGATTGGGGAATCACCACCCACTTCATCAGTGTTTCACACTTGCCTGGTGCAGTCCTTTAAAAAGGCGTCACAGTGGGAAAATGCCGCTGCTTGCACAGTCCTTCCTACCTTGCACTTCCGTCCCCATCTGGGCTCCCACTGCCGCCTGCTCATCTACTGTGTTGTCTTTTTGCAGTATTTTAAAAAAGCAGGGTTTTGGCTGGTGATGTTTCTTTTTATTTATACTTATTGAGTGTGTAATGTGTTGTTATGAGCATGTGCCACAGTGTACATGTGTTGGTCAGAGAACAACTTTCAGGAGCCGGTTCTCTCCTACTATGTGGATTCTGTGGATGAAACTTGGTATCAGGCTTGGCAACAAGCACCCACTGAGCAATCTTGGATGGCATCATTTTCAGACAGGTTCTGCCATTTTACTATCCTACTTATTATAAAATGGCATTTGTAATTGGAAGGATGCCTTAATCTGGTTTGACTGATTTGTGATTATAGGGTGTCCGAATGATCTCAACCTTAGGAGCTGCCGACCTTTCCTTTGTGAACTGTCACATGGTCTATCTTCACCCACCTTCCCTGTGCCTGACGCTGAGGCTTGGTGGCCTGGTGGGATCTTGCAGTGATGTGCCATGAGTTCTGCGTTTTTAAGGTGGCCACTGCACTGTGTTATATCTTCTTTGAGAATTTAGTTTGCAATATAAATCATGTAATTTTGTATCTTGTTTTTTCAAACCATTAAATACCAGGTTGTAACTCCTGACCCACCTTTGCCTCTGTGTGTGTGTGTGTGTGTGTGTGTGTGTGTGTGTGTGTGTGCGTGCGTACACACACACACACACACACACACACACACACACTTTATCCTTACTTTATCAAATCTTTCTATGGGCCATCTCATGTGTGCCTTAGAACAGGGACAGAGCTGGCTGGTTCTGGCTCTCTGGGTGATCGCTCCAACCAGTGACTTCAGGATGGGACCTGGGTTTCAATGTGGCCACAGGAATTTTTTTTTTTTTTTTAAACAGACCCAGAGGTTCTGCACAGGAATTTAAATGGAGGCATGATGGAAGTCTCAGTGTTAACTGGCCTTTGCTAATCCACAGTCTATGCCTCACACGGGTCCTTGCTAAAAGGAGATTCCCTCCCAAACCTGCTGACCCCAATCAGCCTACAGATACATGGCTTGGGAACGAACGCATACTTATTGTGCATTGTGTGTGTTGTGTGCACACTTACATGTGCATGTAGAGGTCAAAGGCAAACTCAGCTGTCATTCCTTAGGTATCTTCCACCTTGTTTTGAGACAGGGTCCCCCCACTGTCCAGGAACTCATAAAATAGCCAAGTTTGCTGGCCAGTGAGCCCCAGGAACCTGTATGTCTCAGCTTCCCCAGCACACACTAACAAGCCTAGGTTTTTTGTGGGTTCTGGGGTATTGAACTCATGTCCTCATTCTTGTAGCAAGCACTTTCTGGCTGATCATCTACTGATCCCAAGTGCTCTTGTTTAATGTCATTGAACTTGATGAGGTCTTGGTCAGAATGACTGTGGCACATGATGACAACATACAAGCCGATCTTACAGTATTTTTCTTTCAATCAAAGAGGTGAGCATGTTCCCACTGAAACGTAGTGGCTCTGCAGTTGTTTTGAGCTGTGCATTTATTCTACTGTTTTGGGGTGTGCCCTGCTCTCTGGAGCCTGCAGAGAGAGATGGCAGGGAATTTATTAAAGGAATTTGTTTGTGATGTCTGTAGAGCCTGTGATATCCCATGGTGTGCCATGTGCAGATGTGGGATTGTGTAAATCACATGTCTGAGACAGTGAGGAACCTGAGGTGTGACCTATGCTCCTGAGCCAAAGACTGGCTGTGTCTCTGGAGTAAGATCCAGAATTCCAGATGCAGAAATCTGGAGTCTGTATAGGGCAAGACATATATGCACCATCTGAAGTCAGCACAGAGTGTGACCAGTCGCTTTCCCTGTATGGGCTCTGCTCCACCCAGGCTTGCCCAAGGATTGTTGACAGGCAGCCCTTTGTCAGGGTGAGGCAAACTGCTACAGCTTGTTCCCAGGCCAAATGTCGGTTTCGTCCCGAGAACCCTCTCCGGCCACCCAGGAAAAATGAACCCAGTCATGTGGGTATGCCTTAGCCTAGTCAAACTCACACCCCAATCACTCATCGCAGGAGGTCATCTGAGAAGTGTGCGGACTGCTTGCAGCTCCCTTGCTCCATTCCTTGTCTCATGATGCCCGTCTATCTTCATTGGTGATGTGCTCTCACTGCGTGGCGCCATCTTTATCTTCAAAGGTCAATGATTTTAGAGCCACCTCTTGCAGTCTTCTGAGATGACCCTTTAAGTCAGTAGTTTTCCCTCAGTTTTATGACTTTATTCTAGCTTATTGTTCCATGCCTCTCCCTCAGGAACCCGTCACAGATTGCTAGGTGGCCCCATGTCCCAGCTGTGCCCTGATGTGACTCCACCCTTTAGCCTTACTTTCTTGGATCTTTTCAAACCTCCTTCCATTGGAGACAAGTTTTACTGTTCCTGGGGTGACTACATTTTCCTCTTTAGTTTTTCTTACACCGAGCTTCTATTTTGTGACTGTTTTCATAGGGAAGGGTTTATTTCAGCTTACACTTCCAGGCGATAGTCTGTCACTGAGGGAAGGAACCTGATGCAGAACCAGAAAAGAATGCCCATTAAGCTGCTCCCTGGTTTGACTCCTCTCCCAGCTAGCTTTCTTATTCAGCCCAGGATCACGGGCTTGGGGATGGTGCCACCCACAGTGGGCTGGAACTCTCCAGACATGGCCACCGGCAAGTCTAACCTATGCAATTCCTCAACCAAGGTTCCCTCTTCTAGGTGACTCTAGATAAGAACCAGCACAGGCAGGTCGTCTCATAGTAACCTTCTGCTGCTTTGTGCATCTAGAGCATGTACATGTCCACGTGGGTGTATGCAGATGCTTATAGAGGTCTCCCTTCACTCTCTCAATGAACATGGAGCTCACTGATAATGCCTAGCTGGCCCGAGTCCTAGAGGTCCTCTTGTCTCTGCAATGCTGGGCAGATGAACGTCCCTAAGCTCAGCTTTCACATGGTTGCTGGGGATTTGAACTTGGATCCTATGTGTTTGTGTAGTATTTTGCCCAGCTCCCTGTCTTTGACTTTTGCACATTGGTGTTCATTTGTTTCTTTGGGTTTGTAACCAGGCAGTATGTGCAATACTATAATAAAACTTGCTTATGGTGCTGACTTTACAGCCTCCCGATGCGGCTGTTTCTTGGGGTCTGTGGTGCTGAGGTCACCAGCATTCTCCCACTGAGTCCTCTGACTGTATTGTGCTGCAGGGTTCATCCTGACTTTACCTGTGATAACCGCGGTGAGCCCATCTTTCATATATTTGTAGGATGTCTCTGGCTTTCAAATTGGTTTTGTATTTCATTTTTGAGACGGAATCTTAGTATGTAGCCCCAGAAGTTACTATGTTGTTCAGGCTGGCCTTGAACTTAGGGCAATTCTCTTTTCTTGACCTCTCAAGTGCTGAGATTACAGGAATGCAGAGTTGTGTTTGGCCTAGGCTTGTCAGTTTGAGATCTTTGCTACTGTAGCCCAGGCTAACTAGCCCTGAATTCAGGGCAATACTCCTGTCTCAGTGTCGAGTTCCATGATTATAAGCTTGTGCCACCATGACTGGCTATATTACTTTAACAGGGATAGATGGAAGAGGAGCTTTCTCCAGAAGTCTATAGGCATGAAAGTACCCTAGAGATAAAGTAGGTGACCTTCACAGTACATGACGTACTTGCTGGCAAGGAACACCAGATACAGCTTGTCTCCAATGGAGACAAATGGCCAGCACAGCTTCAGGAAGCCTCATCTGTAGTAGCCCTTCCAGAGGCTCATAGGCTGCAGCCTGAAGGGGTAAGGCCTATCCTGGGAGAGAACATGAACAGCCTGGACAGATAGACACACAGACACAGAGGACATGGACTGCACAGATCATGGCGCTCACTTCCATGTGGAAGAGTGTGGTTTAACGGGAGGACCAGCAGAGGCTTCTCTGGGAATGCCCATGGGGAATTGGACCTTCACTGGAGCGTAGGTGTGTTATGTAGAGACAGCCTGGATCAAGAAATGAGAACTTACACAAACTAGCTTTACACACCACATTAACCAACATGGAGGACGGACAGAGTTCACCATGGGTCATGGTCCCTCTTAAATATCTCAGGATTGAGCTTACAGGAGTTTTTCTTACTCTTTCTCCAGTATGTTACTCTCAGCTTCGTACTTCCCATTTCCTATCCCCTCTGTAGCTCAGTGAGAGCCCTGAGCCCCAGTGTTTGCAGAAATGGACATGACAGACATCGATGAACACTCCTGGCCCCTCATTCAAGTCTCCCAGAAACACCCTCAGTCACTCAGTCAGGGTTTTGCGGGGGAAGCTGTATCTAGACAGGACAAGCCTGGTATCTGGAGACCAGAATGGAAAGACAAAAAGAGTGAGACCCTGGCAAGACACAGTAGTTATGGGCTCTCCCAAAGGACCCAGGCTCAGCTGTACCGTGGCTGGGCTTTCCTCACAGTGCAGATGGCAGCCAGCCTCTCTCCCACTACACAGGGTGGCTCTCAGACAGCACAAGTGCAAACCCTTCCGATGCCTCACCCTTCCGAACACGCAGGAGGCTTTAAGATGTGCTAGAGCACATTCTCCATACCAGGCGGCTGGGGACACCGACGGTACATGAAGGTGAACTTTATTTTCACATTACTATACAACTCACTTGGGAGCTTTAAAAAATACAAACCCACAACTTCACTGTTGTCCCTGGAAAGCCCTTTGTGATGTTGCCAGGTGCCTCCTGTCAGTCATCAGTTCCATAGATGACAAGAATAACTTGTCATTAGTGCAGGCCCCCAGTGTGTCTCATAGCGGTAAGCAGAGGTGTAGATCCTGAGGGGCTCTGCCTCTTCCTGTCTCCCTCTCCTCAGACAGGGACCACCATGCCTCTGGATGCCATGCAGTATGGTACAGTAGTATGCAAGCAGCTTGGGCTTCCAAGCTAGTTCTGTGGTGTGACTCGCAGGTCCAGACATCCTCTGAAGACATTCTCTGTCTCTAAAATGACAGTTTCATAAGGCCTCATCACTCTGACCCAATAACCCATGGAGTTGGGAACCCAGGGAAAGACTGAGCATGCTTAGAAGCCTGGTCCCTAGAACCGAGCCATTATCTTCAGCATGTCTCCAGGACACATGGAGGGGAGCAAAGAGGAGCCCAGAGTCCTGGCTAGCCAAGGAAGTGCAGGAGACTGAAGAGAGGGAGGCCCCGTCCCACCAGATTAATTAGGCCTTCCTCCAGGTTTGTTCCTGAGTGGTGTCCCTTCAAAAAAGACTGAGAGTATATTTAGTGGCCATGTCTCCTTTCAGAACAATCTGAAGTTCATGGTTAACTCACCACTGGCTCAGAAGATGCTGAGAAAAAGCCAGCAATATTTAATATTACCACTCCAATTATTTGCCAACAGTAACACTGATGTATTTTGCAAATGTACAATACAGAGAGCACAGCCCCACAAGACTGGTGCCAGGTGACATGCAACACAGTTCCCCTTCCTCGTCAGACAGTGTCCTTCAACAGAGGACAGACAGTGCTTAGGGCCTAAGGAAAGCAAGGGGCATGGGGCTCTGTGAAGTGGGCAGCTCCTCACCAGCTGGCCCCAGCCAGATACACTATGCTTATCAGTTGTCTTTCTGTGCAGACGACAAGAGAAAGATGAGCCATGCCGACAGAGGATGGGGCAGGCAGGCCAAGTCACTGGGAGACAGAAGGCTGGCCTCCATGTGGTGGGATTTGCTCTCTGCAGAGATACAAAGTGCTCAGTTTGCAGATCTGCTGGTACGTGACCTCGACGATGACGACAGGACAGGATGAAAGAAGGGACATGGTTGGCCCCAGCAGGCCATGAGGGTAACCGATGGGCCAGACTGGGCTTCGATTTCTTGTGGTTGGGCAGGCCCGCTGGCTCACAAGGTCCTAGACGCAGCCCACGGTCAGGCGGCAGCTCCTTCCTTTCTGAAAGGGACTCTGCGCAGGCAGAGGCCACAGGCGGTCCTCAGGTCCTAGGCTTAGGAGCACAGCACTGGAGGCTGTGGTGGCTGGAAGGGCTGAAACTGTAAAGTATAGCCCGTGGGTGACTCAGGCACAGGAATGCGGGCAGCATGTGGCCCCCGGGGAGTGCATGGTGTCACACATGGAAGCAACAAGAACACAGCTGGGGCATGTGGGGCCTGGCAGCTCACTGGACCACGAGAGGCAGTGTGGGCTTCGCCTGGCCAGGGCCAAGCACTCATTGGCTAGGCACAGTGATGACACAGGGTCACGAGCACATGGCTGCATGGAATTACAGTGATCGCTGTTGCCACTCAGAACACAACACGGGACACACACACCGCCCTGGGCCGCCCAGCGCTCACGCCACCCGCCTGCTGGGGCTGGGAACTGGATGAGGGAGTTATGGCATTGGGTAGACGAAGATGAGTGTTAGGGATGGGTCCCTCTACCATGTGGGCCCCGGGAGGGTGAGTTTGGCTCACCATGTACAGAGGGAAGGAATGTAGAGCATGGGAATTCAAAGTTATGGCAGCCAGTATAAAGTGTCTAGGGATCTGTGGGGCTGAGGTCCTGAGACAGTCAGCTCTAGACTGGTCGCCCCAAGTACTAGGGTAGAGATGACTGTGTGTTGCCTAGTTGCTTACTGGAGATAACAGCAGTTATAATACTGATTACTTAGAATAGTACTCTGTTAATAAAATAGGGGTCTATACAGAGTAGAGTGGGGTATTAGACAGTCAGGTGCTGTGTTACTTGGCACAGTGAGTTATGAGCGTGTAAGGTTTCAGCCAGGCTAGCGGGAATTCCTTCCTATGAAAATATGGAAGGACCTGGGTTTCTTCTAGCAGGGTTTTTGGTCTACTCACAAATTTATCTAGATTGACTTCCTGTCACTTATGTGGTAGTCCTTAGGAGGTCCCTAGTGCTAGCTTTGTAGATGAAATGCTTAGCTCCCACACACAAACACTACCTATACAGTATGTATATATATATTTATATATTTATATATTTATATTATATAAAGTTTACTTATTTTCATCACCCATATCAAGTCTACTTATTGTTATTTTTGCCCTCTGCCAATAACAGAGCAATAACCCAGCCAGTCTGGCATTGGTTCTGCTGTGTCTGCCTTTTGTATCATGTTTTCTTTGCTAAGTTGGGTTTTCATGGGTTTTCAGGTTGTGTAGAGTGAAGGGCTGAGGGCTGACAGGGTGAGAGGATTCCCACTTCTCCTTGGTCAGCGCTGTGTCAAGGTCAATGGTGGCTGAGGGCAGCCTCGGGCCCAGTGGGAACTCTGCTCTGTGGAAGGCGAGCCCATAGGTCCACCCAGGCTATGGGGTTAGAGGGTAACAGTGGTGCCTTGGGCTGACCTGAGGCTGGTGCCTGGTAGGCCCTTGTGTGCCTGGTGTGTGACAGGCGGCTGTCTACACTGTCTATACAACTGTGCTGATGCCGCTCGGCTTGGCCTTGCTGCTGGTGGGGGGTGGTGGGGCAGGGGGTTGTCCATGGTGATGCGCTGCATGCCCGGCGTGACCAGGGTGAGCTGTGGGCAGAGGCGGGTGGCTGTGCGTATGGGCCACATATGGGGGGTGCCCTCCGTGTGGGCCATGGTGGTACTGGTGGGTGTGCTGCAGGTGTGGGGGCGGGTGGTAGTGGTGGTGGTGGTGATAGGGGGGTGGGTTCTGCTGCGCATGGCAGTATTGTGCATGGTGCCCATGCAGAGGGCCCTCCGAGGCTCCGGGGTGATGGGCGTGAGGGGGTCCTGGGGGAGGAGCTGAGGGTGGGTGGGCCTGGGGAGGGGGCTTCCCTCTCCTGCTCCCAAACAAAGAACCCAGGAGAGAGGAGGAGTTAGGCACGGGCTGGGGGGGGCGAGATGGGCACTCTCGTGTTGAGGTCGCTCTCCGGCGCATGTGAGGACTGCTAATGATGGAGCCCTAAAAAGGAAATTCATAGAAACCAAAATTAAAAGATCTCAAAGCACACAGGCCTGACCAAGTTTTCCAAATTCAGAAGTCACCCACTGACTGCTGGGCCCGAGGATGGGAAGGATGCGGGCTCGGCCTGACAGCCACTGTGCAGGGGCAGCTGGGGGCTGGTCCTGATGGAGGTGAGGGGCAGCTCCATTCTGTGCAACAGCATAAGGATGCTTCTGCTCATGCTGTGCTGCTGCCAGAGTGAGACATCAGCCCACGGGTAGGGTGTTGTGAGCATGTGAGGCCAAGGGGTGGGTAGCAGTGAGTGGAAAAGGAAATGAACCTGTGAAGTTGGGCCTTAAACTCTCCTGGGACCTCTGCCCATGTGGGGGTCCAGAGGAATCTGGGATGATGGTACCAGACAGGTAGGACCCTATAACCTTATCCTTGGGGGCTGGGGACACGGCCTAGACTTTCCTCGCAGCTGCCTGTTACAAAAACCCAGGAGGAATAAAAGGTCTGTAGGCTGAGTCAAGGTGTGGGCAGCAGGGAGCAATGGGGGGGGGGGGGATGAATGAAAGCTCATGAAATCCACGCTGACTCTTCTTTCTCTCAGAAACTCCTCCTGTGAGCTAGCTAAGCGATTCCATTGTGTCCTGACCCCAGACACACAGCCAGTAAAACTCCAGGAAGGAAGCAATGGATGGTGGCGCGTAGGGACAGGCGAGTGGGGCTAACACATCCAACAGTGAGAGCTGAGGATGAGTGAGGGGCGGGTGGCGCTTGCGCCTGGGGCAGGACCTGAAAGCCAGGATGTTCATCATGCTCAGGAACCACAGGGAACAGGTTGAGTGGCAATGAGAACACAAAACCCACACCTCCCTCTCCCAGCCCTTGGGTCAGAACAAGCAGTGAGAGGCATGGATGCTTCTAGGCAGAGAAGCTGCATGCAGGGCGGAGGCAGGCAGGGCGGGAGGGCCAAGTCTGTGTCTCTGCAGGAAGGGGAGGGAAGAGCAAAAAAAAAAAAAAAAAAAAAAAAAAAGACAACATAGAAACCAAGGGTGGGTGACACAGGATGGCCAGCTGGGCGGGGTGCTTCCTACTTACTTCCACATTGCTCTCTAGCGATCCCGCACTGCTGCGACGCCCTCGCTTCCCTGCCCAGAACATGCAATACCAGAGGTTAGACACACACACCAGTCCTGGTGCCGCTGCTGCTGCTGCTGCCGCTGCCCAGAGTTGGGGCTGGCCCATGTGTCTGCCAGTTAAGGGGACTTGAATGGGCTCAGTGGGAGGCCAGCAGCAGTGCAGTGAGGAGTTTTAAAAACAATGGCGTGAACAAACGCTCAGCGAAAGGGAAAATGTTTTTAAAACCAGGTCCAACTTTGTAATGTTTATCCTGAACTGTGGTCTTCGGGGAGGGGGTCTGAGGTGGGGTTATGTGTACCACCACTTCAAACTCCTGCCTGCTCACCTGACTCAGAACAGCCAGCCTCAGCTGGGGGTGCAGCTTCTGCAACAGCACAATGCCCTGATCCCCAGTGGATTTCATATATATATATATATATGCATATCCACATGCACGCTTACATATATATATTCCCCCCCCCCCGCCATCTGGGGCAGAGCAGCTGGTCAAGGAGAAACTGAGTCTGGAGCGAGCCCCTTGTCCTTTGGTACCTCTGGGGGTATGGTTTGGTTTGTGCAGTGCCCTGCCTCCTGAGTCTAGCTTCCCTACTCAGAATACTACAATGCATTCTAAGTCCACCGTGTCTACAATGAGGACACAGCACATGATGGGTATCCACCCATCAATGTATGCTGGCTATGTCAAAGAGAGGTTGGCCCTTCCAATAGCCCACTCATGCCCCAGTGGTCCCTTCAGAAGTCTTTCCTTGACTTCTTCTCTGAGGGTGCAGGATCTCCAGAAAGCCTCTGTGGGTGCAGCGCTAGCTATGAGTTGAGCACCATGCTGTATGTGTCAAAGGAAAGCACCAAGGCCAAGACAGGGTGTGGGCTACCTCCGGAGAATGAAGAGCTGTGGTATGCCTCTCTGGTGGCCAGGCCTAGCGTCAGGCCTGCAAGTCTGTCCCTCAAAGCAGACTGGGTTGCACAGAAGTATCAGGTGGAGACAACTATGGGCCTTTTAGCCTTAACATGACCACTGAGATCAGTAGTGACAGTGCTGTCCCCAAGACCCAGATTCATGGGAGGATCTAGGTCAGGGAAAGGAAGGCTGCGATGCTACGACTCCATGTAGATATCAGCTGCTGGGCATCCCGGGTCAATGGCCCCTTCCTTTGGTGAGAAGGTTGTTTTCCCATCTGCAGGTACAAAACAAGGCTTCCCAATGAGGATGGCAGAAGTAGATTTTGAGCTGCAAAGGACACACCCACTATTGCTTAGGCTCTTGGCCTCATTTTTTCCATCTGTGAGATGACTATTTCCTGACTCAAAGCTGCTCTCTTGGTTGTGGCCAGGACACTGTGGTATATAACAAACATATGCATGAAGAGTGTCCCTTCTCTGCTATCATTTTTCAGATGGGCTCTCAAACCCCTCCCATGCCTAAGGCTCCCCAGAAAAGACTGTGTGGTTTGTATCCTGCAGCCCGACCTGGAGATAGGGAGGACGTATTATCCAGTGGGGGCTGTAGTTTCTTCAGTTTCATCTTTTCTGTTCCTCAGCTCTCTCAACAATCAATCACAGAACTGTGTACTCACTGTGCACCCCCACAAGCCTGGGAGTAAGGCATGCTGGATGCACAGGCTCACCCCCTGGTCTGCATGGTTCACATGAAAGGGTCTCATATGGTTCTCAAAACCTCAGCTGCATTTCAGAGCTAGGATGAGCTCTCCTTTCTGCACTGTGGCCCTCAAACCTCACTGACTGAGGAGGCTAACAGGCCAGTTCTAAATTCTTCACATGCACTGACTTGTCAATGCAGCTGGGGAAACTGAGGCAGGGCCTACTTGCTCAAGAATGGTAGCAGAGTAATGGCATAAGCTTCAGACAGCTGTCTTCAGAACCCATGCTGCCCAGTCTCTGCTGGACATCGTGTAGGAGGCGATGTAGCTGTTCATCTGCCACCAGTTCTCACAGATGGACCGCCCTGGAACAGGATCCACAGTCTGTGATTCCAGGGGTGGCCTCTCTGTGGGAACTTGGTGCTGCTCAGTTTAGCTGGGCATGGCTACTACAGTGTCTGCTGACAGGCCCTCGCTCTTGTGATCCAAGAAGAGGATGGGCCTAGAGCTGGGTCTCCTTCCCTCTCCCAAAGGGAGGTATCTATCAACAGACAGGCTTGCTTGTGAGCCATCCCAGGTTCCAGCAGGGCTCAGGCCTTGTCTGTAATGGGATGGACTACTGCAAATCAGAGGTAGCTGCTCTCAAGGTACCCTGTGCCACTATATGATAAAGGCCTGCATCTTCATGAGATAGTGCACCTGACTATCATCACCTTAGGCTTTTGCACGGTGGCACTGTGGAGAGTGAGGATGACTGGGCTGCCTGTTGGGAGCTGGTTGCCCAGGTCAAGAAGTCTGCCTCTCCAGATGCCCTGCCATTGTCTTCCAGGGTAAGATGCTGCATCACTGGACATCACAGGTGGTCTTGGTCTGGACTCTGATGCTTGGGATCCCCTCTGAGTTTTTTGCCCCTGAAATCCTTGACTTGTCCAGGAAAGTGCCAGTAAAAATTCAGAAAGCAGCTGCATCAAGGAGCTCCATCCTTGCAGGGATGCACCTGGACAGGGGATCCTACCTGATCCTCAAGCCTGCTGCCCTGGGCCTCAGTCACAGGGCCACTGCACAGACTCAAACCACCCCAGGGCCCAAGCAGTCCAGTGACATGGGCTGGGTTGAACAGGTCACTGGGAAGCTAGTGGTTCTCAACCAGGGGTGATTTGACACCTGGCATTTCTGGAGTTGCAACAGTTTGTCATTAGTGAGTAAGTGCTGCTGGCCCCCGTGAACCAGGCACAGTTCAATGGCAGGCAGTTATTTGCCCCAGAGTGTCTCCAGTGCCCGGGTTGAGAAGCCCTGGCTTAAACCCTCATGCTGGTGGTGTCAGATTCTCACTATGGGGGAAAAAATGACAAAAACAAAGAAAACTCAAAAAGGAAAAAAAAAATTCCTGAGAAATGAGAAAGCAGTATGAGGCAGAGCTGTGGTGGGAGGGCTGGGAGAGAGTGCTGGGCAGGCTCTGAGGGCCCCACCTCACTTAAGGAGCGAGGCTACACTGCACACTCACTGGCTAACCAACCACTTGAGGTAGCTACAGGGCTGCTGCTCTGACAGCATCTGTTTCCTCTCCAAGACCGGATGAGGCCACTGATAGCACCTTGTGAGGTGGCTTGAAGGTTCCTGCTCTCTGGGGCTAAATGACTGGCAGCAAATTAAACCACAGAAACAAGAAATACCACTGACAGTGAACAGCTTCCACCAGGTTTCTTTCCCCCACTCTGCCACACATCTCCTGTGGCAGTGGCTTTAGGCTAGCCAAGGCCTGGAATTCTCAGGAAAAAGAGCCCTACAGGAAGCAAACCAGGACAGTGGCAAGGGTATTCCCAGAGAGTTCAGTGGGCTTCCATTTCATTCATTAGCATAGAGCGCACAGCAGTGGAAAGCACATGGATGCACCGGCCTGATGCTCTTAGCTTTAGAGCGATAGGTGTGGGGGCGGAAGGGAAGTGATAAAGACCCTGGGAGAAGTAGGAAATGAGGCACCATCCCTGGCTGTCTTGCACAGACTGTCCCTTGGACACTTCTGTGTCCTGCTACAGTCCTGGGATGCTCAAGGACCTCCAAGAGAATTGTGTCCATGCCTGAGCAGCCCTTTCCAGCACCATGCCTGCCCATGGACGCCAGGCCTCAGTCCTGCATGCATTGGCTGGGAGGCTGCTTCTCAGCCCAGCTCTTACCCGCTTCTGATAGGTCCCTCAGGGAGCTGCTGAGGGCACTGCGCTTGAGGCCCTCGCTGCTGGCATAGCTGTCATCCAGGCAGGCTCTGCTCAGTGTTCCGTTGCCTGACTCCTTTTTGAGGCTGGAGCACTGTGACATGCTGGGCCGCACAACACCCTTCTGTTTCTCAAGCTCCGCTGTAACAAAGTAGGAGGACCAGTGAGAGGCAGTGGCCACTGTCCTGGGCCCCAATGCCTGGGAAAAAGGGAAATCATGGCATGGCATGCTGGATAAGAAATGGGCTCTGAACTAACAAGTTGAGCTTACGTGGAAAGGCTATCATAAATGTCCTTCCCGGAGAGTGAGATCAACAACTAACTTCTCCATGGAGCCCTCAACTAATGCCTGTTGAAAACAGGATCAAACACCCATACATAAACACTGAGTCGAACTAGAACCCAGATGTAGATGGAGAGGACAAGACCATGCTGCAGAAACACATAGAGACAGCTTACCTGAACAAGGAGGAGCTAATGGCCATTAGACTGATAGCTGGGAAGCCAGCATGGGACTGACTCAGGCCCCCCTGAATATGGGTCTCAGCCAGAAGGACTGAGCAGTCTAAGAGACCTCAGACAGTGGAGCCAGGATGTATCCCTGGTTCACAAAAGAAATTTGCGAACATATCCCCCATGGAGGGATAACTGCCTTAATCTAGAGACAGGAGAGAAGCCCTAGTCCCTACTTCACAGGACCTGTCAGATCTACATGACCCCAACTGGATGGCACTCCCCTACATATGGAATTGGGGTGGGGGGATGGGAGGGGAGGGTGTTTAGAGTGCATGTGAGAGGGCAGAGAGGGTAAAAAGGGAGGGAAGGAGGGAGGGAGGAAAAAGAAAAAAAAAAAAAAGAAATGGGCTCTGGAGGCCAGGCTGCCTGTGATAACACAGACTTAGCACTTTTGAGCTCAGGAGGACTCGAAGTTAGACTTGGCCTGGGAGAGGAGTAGGCGATACTTATCTATGGAGGACTAGGTGGGGGCATTGCAAATCTGCAGAGACCTAGAGCCAGAATGAGGATAAGGACTGAGTGGCATAAGCTCAGCTCCACTGACCAGAAACAAGGGTTGGCCTAAGGCAAGCAGTATGCTGAGGGGAAGGATGGCTCCCCCCAAGGGCTGCCCTGGCACATGTTGTTGACGAGACAAAGACCTGGATAGTTCATTGCTGGGCACCAACCACTTCTGAATATTATCATTGGCACATGACAGGAAGGCTCCCTGGTAAGACCTCTTGAGACTTATGAGTTGGGACCTACACTCTATCCGGTGTTTCTCCATCTCCTGCACTTCAGCAACAGACTCCCGCAGGTCATCAGTGAACTTCTTCCGGTCCTGAGGATTGGGGGCGTTGAAGTTTATTAGCACTTTGATATCTGCGCCAGGGACAGCAGACGTCAGCCGGATGCCATTGGGGTAGTCTGCAGGGGAGGAGAGGAAGGGCCATGGAGTCAGCAGTCACTGTGGTCCACAGGGTGGTGTGCTTTGGGACGGACCCTGAGGTGGTGGTCTCTGCAGAAGCAGAATCATAAGCAGCAAATGGCCTGCTCTCCAAGACATGAGTGACAGCCTACCCTGAAGCCCGTGGTCACTGCCAAGCACCAAGTCCTGGATAACAGTGGCATCCTCAGCTGTGTGGTGTCTTATCCTTTTTCCCAGGGAACTCTGTACAACAAAGACTTCACTCCTAAAAAATCATGGCTGGCTTCAAACCATCTCTCTCAGTGGCTTGGATGTCTTGGAAGTAGAGACCCCATCTAGCATCTCACCAAGGCACACAAAGTGAGTACTGAGTGACTCCAAGCTGAATTCCAAAATATCAAACTCTAATGTGAAAATTTAGACGTGAACTACGCAATTTACCCAAATCATTCCAAGCACATATGATGTGGCTGAATGAGGCACGGCCACTGCAAGGTGCTCTCACCTGCATCTGGGCTGGGGGCACATGAATATGACCACCAGTCTTCATAGCCTGGCTTCACTCCTGGGCCCACTAGGTCCCTGGCTTGGCCTGAGCAGAGTGAATTGACACAATCCTTGCCAACAAGAAAGGCTGTGAGAGGACAGGGAAAGCATCTTTCTGCCCCTCAGTCCGAGGAACAGGAGGGCTGAAAGCCTCAAATGCAGCTTCTAGGACCATGGTTCTGGTGGCCAATTGTGGCTGACAGTTTTTGGAAAGCTGATCAGAAGATTGCACCAGCCTGTCCTGAGATGAGGAGGGGTGTATTCAGACTGTCACCGAGCAGAACAAGTGTCCCGGCTCAGGGACTTCTGACAGAAGAGAAGAAAGCAGCTGGGAAGAAGGGGCCAGACCTAAGCAATAATGGGTCCATAGGTAGGAACCAGTTCTGGGCCCAACTATACTACTCCGTGGAGAGCCAGTGGGGGGGGGGGGTTCCCATAAGGTAGACATTACAGATGGGGGTTTGTACTAGGAAAATGAGCTCTCAGCTTCTGCCTATGTCATCAGACTGTGCATTGAATGCTTCTCTTGGACATGCCACAAATGAACCGAACTTCTGCCTGTTAAAACCCTAGTCCCTGGCAAAGTAGTGCTCTGAGGATGGAATGTGTACCCCGAAGGCTTGTATCCTAGCTGGAGGTGTCAGGGACAAAGGAAACAATGTGCCCTCTCACACCCCACAGGTCCCAAAAGACTCACACTGGTTCTCGAAGAGCAGGACCTGCATGCCATAGAGGGAGAAGGACTGCCGGAAGCTGTATGTCACTGAGTTCTTCTTCTTCTGGAAGATCTTGGTGACCTAGGGCAGCAGATACAGAGTGAAGCTGAGCGTTTGTGGGGAGGCCCAACACACAGCAGAGGGGCCGGTGCCCATGCCTGAGTATGAGCAGCTAAGGCAGAAATGGTCAAGGCTTTCTCTTTCAAAGCCACTCCTAAGAACAAGACCATCATTTCCAAACTGGCAGAGAGCCTGTCACATGTAAGAGGCTCTCTAGACACAAGGACACTTAGACCTGGGGTGACGTTGACTTGTTCAAGGGTTCAAACCTTCATGCAGGAGTGAGGTCTCTGCCCATCACAGCAGTCACTGTTATCAAAGAGACCAGAAGCCAGCCAGTGGGGTAATTGTGCTTATGACATTTGATAAGCTAGAGTCATCTGAGAAGAAAGGACCTCAATTGAGACAACTCTTGTATTATGGTGGCTGGTAGACAAGTCAATGGGGCATTTGATTGAGGTGGAGGCGTGACCCCTGGGGCAGGTGGTCTTGGGTTGTATTAAGAAAGCAAACTGAGGAAGCCAGTAAGCAGCCTTTCTCCATGGTCTCTGCTTTGTCTTGGTTCTTATCCTGAGGAACTATAAGCTAAACTAAACCCTTTCATTGTTAAGTTACTTTTGATTGTGGTGTTTATCACAGCATTAGAAAGGAAACTAGGACAGAAATCCTATTTGGAGGAGGGCAGCACTTTGCTGCCAGTTTGGGGGTGTGGGTGATCTTATTGAGCCAGGCAGTCCTGCACTACCCAGTGGCAGTGACATACTTGGGAATGCCACATGTAGGCTGGAGACTGTTCACTTAGAAGTCTTGAGTCTCACTGGGTCTGTACTGCTCAGGCTGTAGAGTCCTTCAACGCCAGGGTTTCTCTGGAGCCAGGCCCCCTGGATGTTCACAGAGGCCAAAGCACATCCCTGTCTATGGGTATGAGGTGGAGGCTCTCTCTAACTGAAAGACTGTGGGCCAGTGCCCTTGCTCAGGCATGGGCATAAGAATATCTGGGCCCTGACACCCTCCAACACCACATACCACCAGGAGGTCATTGAAGAGGAAGATCTCTCTCTGGTGCAGTCCCAGCTTCTGGGGTTTATTGGGGTCTGGAACCTCGAAAAGCCGGCAGTAGCAGACCAGCCGTCGATGGGGAAGAGAGAGCACCTGTGCAGGGAAAGACACCTGGACTATGGTCACCTGCCCTCAGGGGCCTGGGTGGGAGGGAGCACTGTACCACTGTCCCCAAAGGCACTTTCTGAGATTCCTGACCTTTGCTCTCCTGCAGCACTTAAGTAGCCTCCTTCCCTCCATACCAGTCACAGAGAACTCATGGCCAGAGATGAAGCCATGGGCTCTGACCTCTCCCAAAGCATCTTCACATGCCAGCCCTGTTTCTGCAAACAGCCTTTCTGGAGTCCTCTCCAGATGAGAAAACTGAGGCATGCAGAATTTAGAGTAGCTGGTGCTACAGGACACCACAGAACTTTGCTCTGACTTGAATCCCCAGGGACATCTACTAAAATCCTTCCCCTATGGTGCCTTCTAATGCCTGATAGCCAGGGCCTTATCCATGCTGCTACACATCACCACTGGCTTACAGGAGCACACCCCCCCCCCCACACACACACACACAACTTCACCACAGCCAAGCTATCACCCTCCAAGCCAAACTGCAAGCCACCAGCAAGGCTAGGGGACAAATGATTTGGTAGAGTCAACCCTCGATTTGGTAGAGTCAACCCTCTAGGCCTGTTCACAGGAAGTGAGCTAGCTGCCAGCTGCTTGGTGGAGCTGCTAAGTTCAGGACTTCATTTTGAGAAGAGAGAAAGACAGTGTGGCCAATTTGGCATGCTCAGGGAGCCCAGTATGAGGGAAGATGAAGATGTAGGCTGCAGGGGGGCAAGAGGATGGAGTGTTGGAGTCTTTCCTTGGGCAATCTGGGATGGGGGCTGCCCCGAGAGGCATGGGCCCAGGTAGGTAGGTATAATGGAGTCTTTCAGGGGTGTGCCCGCTTGTGTATTCTGGGACACATGGGTAGCCAAGCAGGGTAGCTGGGATAGTGAAGGTATGACGTGTGAGGGAGAAGACAGGAAGGCCCTTAGTGGCCACATAAAGATCCTCTCAGGCATATTAACTAGGTCTGTGGTCAGCAGAATACCCACGAGAGGCCAGGAGCCCATTTGTTTGGCTAGCCAGCATCACCTTCCTTATATGCCTCAGGTCTCAGAACCCACAGAGGTGTGAAGCTGGGTAACTATGAAATTGAGATTCAGCTGGTTCTGGAAATGAATTTGGACTCTGTAGCAGCCCTGAGGCATGGCAGAACTGTTGACAGATCATCAGAGGAAGAATGGAAGTACTCACACAGCCAAGCCCATGATGCAGGGATCCAATCTATAGGAAACACACAAAAAATAAATTGACATTCCCATTCTCAAAGATAAGTTGTGTCCCTCCCTCTGCCCAGAACACCTGCTCTTTCTTTCCATCCACCAGGCTGCCCAGGAGTACTGCCAAAAGGATGCCCTGGCTTCCTGTGGTCTTCTGGAGGGTCTACGGACATCCCTAGGTCAGTGTTGAACAGGTACAGACCACATGTCACTGTGGCCCATTGCACCAAGGGCCTCATGTTCTCAGGTGAGCAGTTGCAATTCTCAAGGACCAGAACTATTTGGAGAAAGCTCCAGGCCAGGAGGGCCCTTCCAGTGGTGGCAGAGCTGACTGACCTAGGATTACACTAAGGGGTGGAGGACTGGGCCAATTGCATACCGGCTTCTTGCCCACGATGAGCTTCTCAACCTTCTGCACCTGGGACACATGGTCCTCGTTGGTCTTCAGTTCCCGTTTACGGATCCGCTCATAGATCCCAATCAGCGTCTCCCGGGGAATGTCTTCACCATCATCCACACCTGGTCAAGGGAAAATGGTTAGACATGAGAGCGGGTTTGGGCAACAGTGGCTCCATTCAGCAATGGGCCCCCATTGGATTCACATATTTCTAACAGGAACCAGCAAATCACAGAACAGGGCTGTGTTACATAAGCCATGTCTGTAGGCCTTTGTAGATGTATCTTACAAGTGAAGCAAATGCCTGTGACATGGCCACAATGGTCCCAACTCCACAGGTGAGGCTAGGACAGTGGTTCTCAACCTTCCTAATTTAATACAGTTCCTCATGTTGTGGTGAGGAACCATAAAGTTATTTTTGTTGCTACTTCATAACTGTAATTTTGCTACTGTTATAAATTGTCATGTAAATCTCAGATATGCAGGGTATCTGATGTGTGACCCCTATGAGGGTCAAGACCCACATGGTGAGAACTGCTGGGCTAGTGTGCCCAGGTTATGCAAGCTGAAGGGTGAGTTCAGGCTCTTCATGTCCCTTCCCACCTCCTAACTATGGGCGACCCAGTCTCCTGAGTTGTACAAAAGGTCACCAAAAGCATTGGTAATACCTGGGCTTGTGATAGAGAAATGAAGGAGACTCATGATATGTCTAAGTAGCCTTCACAGAACTGTGGCCATCTCTGGTGTCACCATCCCAGGGCATATAAAACACCTTTTTCCCCCCTACAGCGAAAACTTGGGATGGCAAGATGGCTCAGTGGATAAATGTCTTACTTGCCAAACCTGATGGCCTGAGTTTGATCCCTGAGGAGAGAACTGAGTGTCATCCCCCCCACCCCCGCCCAAACTGTCCTCTGTCTGACCTCCATACACATGCTCTGGTCCAACTGTAGTGACCAGCCTTCTCAGGATTAGGAGCTATTTCCTCCTACCATCCCTGAGCACTTGGACACACACTCACACAATTAGAGAAAATGTAATTTAAAGAAAAACAAAAGGCGGGCAGTGGTGGCACACACCTTTCAGTCCCAGCTCCGGGGAGGTAGAGGCATGAGAATCTCTGTGAGTTTGAGGTCAGCTCTGGTCTACAGAGCTAGTTCCAGGACAGCCTCCAAAGCTACAGAGAAACCCTGTCTGGAAAAAAACCAATAACAAAACAAAACAAAAAAAAAAGACAAAACACACACATACCCAAAACCAAAACACAAAATAGACTGCTTTTAGTGCAGTTTTAGGCTCAAGGAAAAGTTAGCAGAAGACAGGAGGTCCCTGGAGCTCCCTATCCCAGCTTCCCTCACAATATTCCCCAGAAACATGCTTGCTAACAGCCATGCCCTGCACCAAGTCCGTGGCTTGCACAGTGGCTCAGTTTTGGTGTCTGACCTCCCATAGTCTTGGACAAGCATGTACAAACCTCGTCAGACAGTTCTAGAGAGATGACTCAGCAGTAAAAACTCGCTGCTCTTACAGAGGACCTGGGTTTGGTTCCTAGCAACCACATGGCAGCTCACAACTGTCTAACTCAATGAACTGTGGTACATAGACAAATATATAGGCAAAATACCAATACACATAAAATAAATAAATGAAAGTTTAGAAATATTTCTTTAAACAAACAAAAAGCCCCAACACTACACTGTCACACAGAATAATGCCATTGCCCCCAAAATCCTAGTTTCCCTAAAGCAGTTTAGAGCACTGGATGCTCTTGCAGAGGACTTGAGTTTGTAAACCACCATGTGGGTGCTGAGAATCAATCAGCTGTAATTCCAGTTCCAGAGAATCTGATCTCTGTGGGCAACAAGTACATGAGATGCACATACATATATTATAAAAATGCATACCCACAAAATAAGTAAATTTAAAAACTCAAAACAGATGTTCCAAAGTTCTGGGGTGACCAGGGTTGAGTTCAGGGCCTTGGTAAATAAAGTGGCTTCACTATATACTTTCTTGGCTTCTGGTGATTTGAGTGAAATGCCCATTTGACAAATGGAAAAAACCTGACAGATTTAGCTAAAGGGAAGGGCTCCAAGATGCTGAGCAAGTCCTCTTCACCATTTCTGAACACCACAGGGCCTCTCTGCTATTGGCACTGTTGGGTAAACTGAGGAAAACTACTGAGGAAACATGTGCTGGGGGGAGGTGTACCTCCCTCAGAAAGTTCCCTAACTTGGAGATGACTAGACCCTGTCCTGCCCCAGCCAATCAACTGCTGTGACCCTGGGCCTATCCCTCTCTCTAAAGGTAAGATGGGACCAAAGGCACAAACTTTCCTGGCTGGAAGAGTGGTGGCTAGATCTGATGGGGCAGCAGCTCCCTAGGAGTGGGGTGCTCAACCCTGCCCTGCCTAGCAGGGTTACAACAGCACTCTCACCCCAAACACATTGAGAGAGGGGTAAGGAGGGAGGGGAGAGAGACTCAAGCACTGTCTTGAAGGCAGCTGACCTCATACACATGACCCTGTCCCTCCTGGAGCCTTCTTCCTCAAGGAAAAACAGTTCTGGCTTTTATACAAAGCCACAAAAATTGGCTTGGCCCAGCAAGAGAGGCTGAGTAGGACAGGGCCTGGGGCTATCATCAGAGGCAGCCACTAGTTGCTTCACCATCTGGGCCTGGGGGGGGGGGTCCCTGTAATTCTGCCTTCCTCCTTGGTCAACATACAGCCAAGAGCCTTGTGCAAGGAGGACTCTGGCCCTGGCCCACTCAGCACCCTTTCCCTGCCTCCCATAGGACCTCCCGGAACCATTGGTATGCATCTGGGGCTGATCTGGGGCCACCTCCCAGGGGATATGGGGTGCTCCTAGCCTTCCTGCTATAGTGGCCTGCCAGCAAAGGGTAAGTAAAGACATCACAAAAGTTCACAGGAACCGGAGAGCACTACCCAGGTCATCCTGCAGAGGGGGGCAAATGACAGAGCCATAGTTGGCACTCAATAATTTGATCAAGTGGGCCTGCTGCAGACCACCTTCTTTAGGTAATACACTATCTTCAGGGATGTTCTACCTGCAGCCAAAGGCATCTATCCAGCAGGAAAGCAACATCTGTACTGGGGTGTTGCATGGGCTTCCTACAATCACCTCTGTAAGAAAACACCATGCTGACTAGACTGAGGACTAGACTGAGGGAGCATCCTCTAGGTAAGCCCCCACAGAAGGCAGGTCCTCTCTGCCCTTGGAACAAGCAGACATTGCCTCCCCTGTGGTGAGGGGCATGTATGGCGCAGGCTGCATTCCATTTTGCTGACCATGTATAGTGCTGGGCTCCCTGAAAGGCCCTCTGAACCTAGATCTCAGGTACATGTGTGTCCTCTCTGTGTCTGGGTCCTCGGGGCAGAGGAAGGCAGAGCTATGTGGCAGTGTGTCCTGCTGCTGGCTCACCTCGGAGGTTCTTGACAAAGTCCTCCAGCTTCATCTTGCGTTCAGGCTTGACATTGGGGCTGTACATGTCTGTGTTGAGCAGGATGATTGCAAAGGCCAGGATGAAGATGGTGTCTGGGTTCCGGAACTGCCGTACCACCCCAGGGTTGCAGACACAGTACCGCTGGCTGGGAAGATAGGGAACTGTTTAGGGATCACCTAAGCCTTGCATTTGCACTGTCTGCCAATTAGCCCTAAACTTTGGCCCTGCTACAGCCCTTCCCATTCTCATCCCAGTGAGATTGATGGTTAGCCAGGAAAGGACCCTGGGATCCCTGGGCCAGGCAGGTACTAGAGGGAAAGCTTCAAGGCTGTGTGCCTCATTCTCCTGTCTGGAGTAGGGACATCTCAGCAGAGTGACATAGGTCACCAAGGACCATGGGAGAGGATGCCAGATTCCCTTCACTATGGCCTCAGAGCCTGCCTGAGAGTTCTGCCTTCAGTACCTGACCCAACGCTCCCTTCACTTGCTCTGCCTCATTGATCACCACAGCCATCCTCCCCCCCATAGCCTCTCTAGTGGAGACCTTATGAATGGGCAGGGACAGAGCAGGCCTTCTCCAACCAGGCCCAGCTGAGTGCCACTCCCTCTGGGAAGCCACCCTGGAGTGGTCCACCTCCCATGTCCTCACTCCTCCTGGCCCCACTTCTACAGCTTGGGTAAATCATGGATAAGAGCCATCTACACCCAGCCTAAGCATGGAGGCCCCAACATGGCATGGTCTGCAGACTATCCCGAGGAAACTACAACCTCACTGCTGTACCAGGTCCCTACACAGGTCCCTAAATCCTTCTACCCCTCTAATTGCTACTGCTTTCCACACCACACAGGTAGAAGAAGGGAGGCACAGAGAAATGATCTGTATAAAGTAATACAGCAGGGACATGATGGATTCAGTGAGTGGCCCAGGACACATGGTTTCATAGCTTGCGTGATGGGTCACCATGAGACACTGTAGGCCTGGGAATGGAAAACTGCCTCTAGAAAGCCAGCAAACTTTGAGACACTCATCAGAATGCTAGCAATGAAGACATTACCTTTGAGCCTAAGTTTCCTCATCTGAAAAATCAGAATAAAGTTTATCCTTCCAAACTACAAATGCCAGGAACCAGGGGCCCAGCCCAGTGCCTGAGACAGGGAGGCACTTATGCATGAATACCTATCCTGATGTGGTCCTGGATCCCTGCACAGTCATGAGGGGCATGTCCCTCTCCACTGATGTGATACATCCCACTTTACCCCATACAGGGCCTGACCTGAATGCCTCGATGAGCCGCTCCACTTTCTGAGCCTCCCCCTGGACTCGGATGTGTGCCTGGAACTTCCGGAGGGCTTCATCTAGCTCCATGGCAGAGAAGTCCATCTCGTCCACAACACAGCTGGAACAGAGATGGATGGCCTGTGAGAGCAGCCAGGCCCATGGGATGGCACATCCAATTTGTCACATGATGAGCCTTAGGCTTCAAAAGCCAAGGGTCCTTGAATCTATGGGGACAGACAGACTGCCTCTGGGAAACCTGCTCCTCAGGTCCCCAGGCATCTAGAGACCCCTGAAGTTTTCGGAGACATAGGCTCCGTGCATGCGAACTGTTTTCTATGGAGGAGCCCAAAGATGTGGGTCTTCTCATGGAGAGATCAGTACTGCAGTTCATGTATTCCATGGGTACACAGGTGCCAGACCAGGATGTGTGCCCAGGCAGTAGAGTCTTGCTCTCATGCAGAGGGAACATGATTGGCAGGGCTAAAGAGGAACCTCTCAAGGGCCACACTGGAGACTGAGCCATCTTAGTGTGAGGGAGCAGGGCAGGAGGTGACAGGTACATGCTCAATTCTCTATGTGATGAGGCTTGAGTAGAGAGGATGGGACATGGGAGGCATTTCCCAGGATGGTCTGGTGTCCATGTCACCTCTGAAAGCAGCTGTAGCCACAAAGCTAGCGAGGACTGTGGTGGTGTCATCAGCCAGGGACCTGTCTCCACAACTAGGCCCATCCTGGGGCCTAAGGAGGGCAGCAGGCAGGCAGAATCTGGGCACTTCAGCTTCTCTCCAGGAGGCCTAGGAGGCAGGCTGGGGGCCTGGCTACTTCCTGAGGCCAGTGCTATTTTCTAATGGGCGGAGAACAATGCAAGGATTTCCTGAGACCAGAAATCCAGTGGTGGGGGGTAGGCAGTGGGGACCTAAACACTGTGGCAATGGATCTGGTTTCCCTGCATCTTGCTCGCCATGCTGGTTAGTGAAAACTAGGAGAAGAAACATGTAAGGATCATTGAAGACATCTGCTGCATGCATGCCCTTGGTTAAGAGGCGTTAACCTTCTGCTGGTGCCAATTCTGTGCTAGCCTCCACCAAAGCTTTAGTCCTTTGATTTGTTGTGTCTGGTCTTGTCTATGTGCATATGTGTGAATTCAGGAAGGGTTTCTGCATGAGTGCATGTGCGGGTGTATCTGAACCCAAGCCCACCTGCTGTGTGTCCTGTGTGGAAAAAGGGACAGTGCTGGCCACCACCTATATGAGATGGGAGGGCAGGGGTAGTAGTCCTAGCCAAACTGACTGAGACCACACTGCAGGGCACCACAGAACACACCCACTGGTGAGCCGTTCCATCTCTGCTCCCCAGCCGCTGTTGTCCTCTGCAAAGCACATGTCAAGGATGACTATGCGCACCCTCCCCAATACTGACTTCTCCCTGGGCTCAGTATTTCTGCCAGTTGTAAAATCTCCCAGTCATAGGACTGGGCACAATCCTAGCAGAGATAGCTAGCAGACCATCTGCACCAAGCACTGCTTGGATCTACATTAGACAGACACAGCTGGCCATGTGTACCTGACAGGGATATCGGAAATGGGTGGCAGAGGCAGGGTAGTTCAGGCAGCTAGCTCTCTAAACACTTAGGCTTCCCAACCTCAGATTCATCAACCATAGGCTCCAAATAGTTCAAAACAAAACAAATTTTGGCCATGGTAAACACAGACTTGCTTCTATTGTTTCCCCCTAAACTGTACGAATTACAACTGTATACAGAGCATTGGCATCATATGGGAATGATCAGTAGCTGTGAGATACTGCTGTCTGCAGAAAGGTGGGTGCTGTGGAAGTACTCTGAACATCTTGGGGTTTTGGTCTCTTCAGAAAGCAAGAGTCAACTCTATGTCCCAACAAACAGCAAGGCTGATGCTGCACACGAGATCTGGGTGATGTGCATGTGAAGGACTCCATGACTAACGGCATGTTATGCATGTGGAATGGGGCCCTGACCCCCCAGACTTACTCGAGTACATCACGGTTGAACTGCTTCTGCCGGTTTCCCAGGAACTCACCGATCATCTGGCGGCTGAGGCCCTTGCGCTGCAGTAGGAAGTGGGCCACCCCCACTGGCGTGTCAGGCACGAAGCCACGCTCAATGAGATACTGGATGCCCTTCTCAGGCTTCCTGGGTGGGGTGGACAAGAAGAATTCTCAGTAATGACTGCTGGATCTCTGAATAGACCTACTTCCAATTGATGTTCCATAGCCTGTTAACTCTGTTTATCTACTCCAGCCCCTGGCCCTTCCTTGTTCCCTGGCCCTCCTGTGCAGAGCAAGGGTGCTAACTTCAGAGTTCAAAATAACATGCTCCTGCCTTGTCTGGTTCCAAGCCCTTTATTCAACTGCTGAGATCCCTTGCTGGCACTGGGGAGGATCCTGTGGATGCTGGAGACATGATTCCCAGAATTACCGATCGCCACTTCTGCAATCCACACAGTGACACATTTGCTGCTGCTCATCCACATGGACACTGCAGACAGGTAATGAGGAGGGATCCTAACACTTGGTTACTGTACCCAGTCCCTGTGGAAGACCCACCTGTACCAATTCAGAGTCCTGCCCCTACAGCTCAGCAATTGTCACCCTATGTGACTTCGAGCTTGTGCACACCTACATACATGCACACACACACTCAGCTGCATGTTCTCTCTACGTGTATGGACAGCTAAGTCAGAGATAGGGGTAGGAGGGGCTCCTGAAGGCAAGGGGGCCACAAATCTTAGCTTCAACAGGGCCCCAGCTTGAGAGCCAGAGCCTCAGAGTTTTACTAGGCTAGCTGACACCCCATCAATCTGAACCTTCCAGGGCTATACAGACAGAAGACATAGTGAGAGCTCAATGGAGGAGGAGGAAGAGACAGAAGACTGTCACAGACAGGAAAGGGAGATACCTCCAGGCAGCCTCTAGGACCAGAGAAAAGGCTGGCAAATGGGGGGAAGGGTGGGTATGACAATGACACAACACTCATTCCAGCCTCAGCCACCAGAGATCTGGGACTCCAGCTCCCCGACTTGCTGGACCTGCTTCTGCTCCTCCTGATAGTGATGCAATGATTTGTACTGCAAAAGGACCACTCCTGGTTGGTACCCTAAGTCCTCTAAGAACTCCAAACTCTAAGTATCGCAGCTGGCACCCAAAGCCTGCTGGGAACACAGGCATGTAACCCCTGCAGTTCTGGGCTTGGCATATAGAAAGCAAGCCCACTGCAGACCCAGATGTGAAACACTACACACCTCCTGCCAACCTGTTGCTCCCATCAGTCGCTCCTACTATCCCATCCAATTGTCTCTCCCATACAGATAGTTTCCGTGTTTTCCCTTCTGTCTGTACTCTCTACCCCCAAAGAGGGAAGTGGGACAAGAAACTAGCTGAAGACAGGAAATGGTCTCTACCTACTGACACCGCACCAGGGCCATCCAGGCCCTGGGAGGAAGTACATGCTCAGCACCAGGAAGCTTCGGGCTAAGCAAACTGTGCTGCAGGAGCAGAGCCAGAGGCTGCACACTGGCCCTGCGGGGAGGCCAGGACGACAGTCGGGAGGTGTCTGGGTTCAGTGTGTCTCCCCCAGCCCCTGCCAGGGTATGGTCTCACTGGCTAGATCCTCGAGGCACATACAGGTCAGACACAGCAGGTACAGACAGAGCCTATACCCTGTTCTGGTTCCAGGGCAGAGCATATTTCCTTTGACCCCCAGCTGGCTGTATGTAGGGAAATTCAAGGTCCAGGGAAAGGAGGGAAGTGGCATCCTCTGATGCGGACAGGTTTCTTCCTGCCTTCAGCCTCTGACTTCCTGTCTGTTTTTGTGTAAATGTGAGCCCTCGGCTCACCTGGAAGCGAGGGCCTGCTGTCACAGAGGACGACATGAGTGAGTTTGAAAATAGCTGTACAGGTGACTCTCAGGATGTATGTCCTGCTCTGGAGGGCCCACAGACCACTTGGAGCTGTGTGGAACGCCTAGGGCCAGGTTGGGCCATTGGATCAGAGTGGCTCCCATTGCTTCTGTCCACAGTCTCTGAGAGCTGTTAAGCAGTGAGGTGTGCTCTAGGTCAGCCCAAGCACACTCATCCCTGTGCCCATTAAGTGTCAAGATCACACTCCCTAATCCCAGTGAGCAGAGGTCTACTCTTCTGTCTTCTGGGCAGGAGACAGAACAAGTACCAGTGTATACTGGTCCCTTGACAGCAGTGTCTTGCAGATGAGCTGAGTCCCTGAAGCTGGCCAGTCATGTCCTCGCACAACTGATAATGAAATAGCCCAAGATGACCTGGTCCATTCCCCACCCCAATGGGTATTCTGCCCCCTGCTTTGGGCATATTATTACTTCTTATACACAGACAGGCTCATAATATCAGGGCTTCTTGACATGTTCATCTTGCCAGGAAAGTGGGGATATTCTATAGGGTGCTAGGCTGTGGCATCTTCCAGAGCATCAACTCTTCAGAGGTTAAGGTGTCAGGCACAGAGCTGCTGTGGACACTGGGCTGGTGGCATGGCTGGGGGCTGGGAGCTAAGGGAGGAGGGCATACCCTTAAGTGCAACAGAGAGGGTCTTTCTAAGCAAGGCCTAGGGATACCCTCTAGGTAGAGGCCCGTGGAGATGTTGATGGATGAGAGTACCAGGCTGTTCCAGGATGGTTGGCAGTGGAGACCGGGGGAGGGAATCGGAAGGGTAGACGGATAGCAGATGAGTGGGCTCAGAGGCCTGCATGCTTGGAAGAGGATGCTTCAGAGTCAGTTTCAGTGTTCTAGAAGCTTCCCCTGGCTGGTCAGAGGGGATCAGAGCCAGGGCACCATACTAGCCAAACTAGGGGTGCTCTGGCACCTAGTCATTGTACAGTGGAAGAGCAGGGTAGAGGTCAACTTGGGGCCTGGTCTCTGCTGGTGTCTATCTGTATAAGCTTGTATGTGGTGGCCAGGGGTACAGGTAGAAGACAGATTCATAATCCTTGACTGCTGCTTGTGACCCAAGCCCAGGGTAGAAGGGACTGACCCTACCTGTATGTCACAGAACAAGCCACAGTATCTGGATCTGAGGAGCAGGGACTAGGAGCTGCAAGCTATTGTGAGATGGTAGACAGTGGGGACAGGCTGTGATAAGGGGTAGCCCTGGCCCAATGGCAGCCTCAAAGGCTTTCTGCAGGGATGACTACCTCACACTGGCCTCCATGCAGGTGGAAAGCCATTTGGCTGGATATGCATGCTATGTAGCCCCTGCTATGGATAACCTTGCAGTCCTTCCCCCACTATGAATGAGTGAGGCTATCCCTGTCCTATATGGATATGGTGGCCTCTATTCAGGTTTCCCTACGGGAAGGAAGCCAATAACCCATTTGGTCTTTGAACGGTAAGTAGAGGGGTGTGCCACAGTCCTCTGTGGCCACCTGCCATAGGCCAACCAAGTCTCCACCCTCCAAAATCATGTTTTCTCATTGATGTGTGAGGCAGGTAGGGATCTGGCTGTGGAGAGATAACAGGAGGCCTGGGCTTAAATCTCAGCTCCATTTACTGACTGGGGACCCTGGGGCAAGTTACTTTACCTCTCAGGGGCCTTTGTATCCTAGAGATGACTGGGTCACCTGGCAAGAGTGAAGCAGGAAGTTCAAGCTGGAATCTTCCACCCAGCCCCTGGGAACTGTGCAGACTATAAGGAGGAAACAGGCCAGGTATGAGCAGAACTAACCAGAGGGACATCAAAGCAGCCTGGACAAAATGTGTCTTCAATTTCATGGTTGGAGAGAATGGGGCCTTCTGAGGTGCTGTCTAGGGAGTTAGGAGGGTTCCTGGTGGAGGGAACCACTCTCTTTAGAGACAACGAAATGAGGGGCCAGAAGAGTCAAGTCACTCAGTTCCAAGGTGCCCAGCAAGACAGTGCCAGGTCTTTAAAATACTCTGCTGCCTCAGGAACCCAAGGCTCTCAGCTACCACCCAGATGCTGCAATGGAAATTCAGCTTCCTAGAATACAGTCTGTGAGGCCCTAGCATCAGAAAGTACTGGCTTCTGCCCTCTACACCTCAGCCACTTCATCATCTGGACCTAGAGGTCTTTCTGAAATGGGTGGGAGCCCGTTTCACTCACTCACAGTTTCACCCAGCTGTCTACTTCCAGGTCTGCCTTGTCTGCCTCCTCTAAGTCTGGCTAGGCCTGCTTTCCTAGACATCATGTTGATTCAGCCTCTCATCATCATTCCACTACAAGCTCTCAATGGCAATAGCAGCTACGGATGGCTCTGAGTGAGGACAAGAATAAGACTGTGAAATGACCTTATGGAGCATGAATACTCATCCGCCCCTCCCACAGCCAGCTGCACAGGGCCAAGAAGTGCCTCCAAGGCGTCTTGGGTGGTAGGAGGTCTGATTGCAAAGGCTAAGTTGAGCACGAAAGCAGCCACCCATAGTATCTCCTGAGATGGCAGCTGCAGGCCAGGCCTTCACCCCCTTTGTCTCAAATCCCATCCAAGTCCTGGGAGCAGCAGCCCACACCCATTTTTTCAAGTGTGCCAAATGAGGCTCAGAGACCCAGTGGTACACTCCAGGTCTTAGGGTAGACCAGTGGTATAGTTGGTCCCCTTCTGCCTGGAGTTTCTGGATTCCTGCCCTCTTTGAAAGCTGCCTACCAGATGTGCAGCTGGGGCCTGGACAGGGGGCTGAGCATCCTGGAGCCTGAGACAGGGGCCTGAGGACATCTAGAGGTGGCACAGTCTCCTTAGTGAGGCCCTCAGTACTCACCTCACTTTCCCAGCTCTCCCGATTCATTTTCTTTTTCTGGCTCTCTCACTGTGGGTCACCATGCAACCCTCTGCAGACTCCTAGCGGGGGGTGCTCTGGACAGATAGGCTTCACTTGTCAGAGAGCTAGTAAAACCTATTTGTCCTGGAGGGGACTCAGGTGTGCAGGCAAAGGTGGGGCCTGAAGGGACAGCAGGAGTGAGGGCAGGAAACCAGAGACCCTTGGGAGGGTCCTGAGCTGTAGAGAGGAGACAAGCAGAAGGAGTAAAGTCAGAGGGAATGAATATCGGGTTTTAGGGTTCGGGGCCTGGCATGGTACTGGGACTGCTGAAGAACAATGGAGGCCTGAGGCAAAGCAATTACACTCCAGCCCAGCCATGAGAGCTCAGGCTCTCAGACTTATCCCTGGAGGGTCCTGGGATTCTGTGAACTAAACTTTGAGCTGCCAGCCAGTTCTGAGCCCTAGAGCTCTTCTCCACATCTATGGAAGAACTTTAGAAATTGACCAAAAAGCTCTAAGACTAGCAAAGAGGTCTGGCTTAACTGGCCAAGTTACAGCAACAAATTCTCTCAGAATTTCCAATGCTCCCTGACCTGGCATTGTGATTGGAGTAAAGGAGGAAAATGAGGCTGGGTGCTTGTTAGTTGCTGAGCTGGGAACCAGCCAGGGTCTTGGTATCTGCTCCACTAAGAGCTAGATCTCTCAGAACCAGAGCTGCTGCTGCAAGCTGCCCCCTTGGGCACTAGGCTGGACTGGCCTGTTTCACAGCTATGTACCTACCCTGGTCTCTCGTAACCACACATGACTAGTGCCCCTGGAGAGCCAAGTTAATTTTTATTAGTTTTAATTAATGCACACCCCTAGGTTGGGCCTTCCAGAACAGTCTCTGCCAATGTAAAGGGGCTATCTCTCCAAATTCACATCCAATCTGGAGGTAGATCCAGTTTCCACTGAAAGATCTCCATGAGTTGGTTCTAAAATTCATGAGGAATAATTATCTGTGAAGCACGTGACACTGGAGAGGTCCTTGTCTTAATACCATGACACATGAGGGGCTTTGGAGATGGCATTTATGCATGGGTACACACATGAGTATCGGCACTTGCACACGCATGAGCACACACATGCACAGCAGATGTATAAAAGTATAATGATTAGACCTGATAGTAAGGGTTGGAATTTGGCTCAGTGGTGAGCACTTGCCTAGCCTTTGTAAGGCCCTGTGTTCAGTCCCCAGCAGGGCGAAATAATTAGAAGACTACAAAACAAAATGTTAAAAAAAAAAAAAAAATTTCAAACACAAAGGCACTAAGTGAAATTAAATACATCCATCAGATAAGAGTAGTGTAGCTAAAGCTAATTAGATGCTTCACAGGGTCCTCATTGTGTTCAAGTTATATCTACAAAGAAAACTCTAAGAGAAAGACAAGGAAGCAGCAGGGGACATACTTGTAATTCTGAAAGAGATCCTTAAGAAGGCCTCTCATGATGACATGCCCTCAAAAGTGACAAACACTGAACATCAGGAGGCTGAGGCAGGGGCCATAAGTTCAAGGCCTGCTGGGGCTGTATAGTGAGCTCCAGTCAAGCCTGGGGAATTTAACCAGATCCTGCCTCAAAATATGAGGGATAAATTCAAGATGAACTGGAAAAAACTGACAATGAATAAATGGACAAATAACCTGAAAGGTATCTTATAGAGATGAAATGGAGAGGTGCTAGTAGATGGTGCCTTCAAAGTAAGCAGAAAATGCAAATTACAATAACATAATCTACACTCTGCCCAGAGGAAGCAGGACAATACAAAATGGTGTGGCTGGGGAGCTGGCACTCAGATCCAGAGGTGGGAAACAGGATAGTCCCTTTTAAACATGAACTTGGCAGCTCTGATGCTAAAGGAAGTCTCTACCCAGGAGCCTATAATTCCACTCCGCTGTCATCTTGAGAAGGCACTGAGACATGAAGAGGCTGAAGTAACAGCTAAATAATCTTCAGAAGACCATGCTGGGGTGCACCCCACGTGGCACACAGGAAAGAAGGTCTATTATCACTGGCAAGCAAGACCTTTGGCAAGCAAGACCTTTGGCAAGCAAGACCTTCCTTCAACAGTAGACCTCTGAGAGGTCCTAGGTTGAAATCATCTAACCCAGGCCACCGTGATGGGAGCCAGGTCAAGTAACAGCAACACATATGTTTGTTTGTCCTTGTACTCTGCATATACCAACCTTGCATTCTTAGTGTCTAAAAGGAGGTGTCATCAGCACCAACCCTGTTTCACAGATATGGAAAACACAGAGTAGGTCCACAAAGAAAAAGACATGGATGGGCTCGGGGAGATAGTTTTAGTCATCAAGTAGCTTGCTGTGCAATTATAGAGGCCCGAGTTTGATGTCCAGCACCCATGCAAAGAATCTATCTATCATCCCGGTGCTGGGGAGGTGGAGGCAGGCAGACTATGAGGCTCACTGGCCAGCCAGCCTAGTTGAATCACTGACTTCCAGGATTAGTTAGAGACTGCATCGGAAAAAGGTGGATAATGCAAGAGAACACCTGACATCAACCCCTGGTCCCCACATGCAAGCATCACGCAAGCAGGATCCCTCTCTCACACATGCACGCACACACCTGCACATACATACAAAGGAAGGAAAGGCGCCCACAAGTCAAAGATGACACATCCTGAACTGTAAAGCTTTTGCTGTCAGACAAGATATATTTGTGTGTTATACACGTAATTAAGTAATGATAGATCAAAAAAGAATCTGCAAAGGCCAGAGCTGGTTGGTCAAGGACATTCTTTCTCTTTGCTTCCTATACCCTACTGCTGGCCTCCACCCATTCATTCTGTTGCAGCCCCCATTACCCCAGCCTGGGCTGAGAGGCAGTCCTGGAGCAGGGCAGTGTATAGGAGTAGAAAGGCCAAGTAGGACACGTGGACTAAGCAGGACACACTCATTAATGACCCGCAGGCTCTGGCTGTGGCTTGCACAATGTAGGGTGGCTCTTACATACAGCAGGCTGCAATAAGGGGAGAGGTTACAGGAACTACGGTTATAGCAAATGTGAGGGGATCAAAGACTCAGCTCCTGGAGGCCTCCATGAAGGCTATACACCACACCCTCCCCACCAGGCCCCTCTGCTGTCCCGGTCCATCTGCACCTCTAGGGATACTCGAAATCATGCCATCCTAGTCTTGGATGAGCAGCAGGGAGCAGTGAGGTGTGGCTCAGATGTGTCTGACTCCCACTGTGCCCCACTACCCTCCCGTGGCCCTTCTGGGAAACTCCCAGGGTATATGCTTGTAACCAGCAGGCAGGCTAGTCACATGTTTTCCAAGTTCACAGCCCCCAGGGAGACCACACCAGGCTGGTGTCTGATGACCCCAAATCCCAGAGTCCCAGGGAAGGAAATGTGAAATCTCAGGTTAAACAAGAGCTGCCAAGGTCCCCTCCGAATGTGTGCTTAGCCCTCCCTACTTCCCATGCTATTTTTGACCCTGCTAAGAATAGTTTACTTTAAATATCCACCTCTTACCATGGCTTGGCTCTTAGGACCGCCCGGCTGCACCTTCCCTGAACCCCTCCAGAGCAGCCACTCAAATGTCCCAGTCCACTGTTCTGTCAGCGACAGCCTTTGTTCCTGAGCCCTTTCAGAGACAAACCTTGTTTTTCTGTCCCCAGCTTATTCCAAGACCTTTGTGCTTCACATTGGGTGGGCATGATGGGTAGGGATTTACCACAGAAAAGTCCCCATTCTGCTGTCTGGCCCAGGAACACCTGCCACCTCCACAAATGGCCCTTGGAAAGATCTGGAACTTCTAGGATTCAGAGTTTCTCTAAGCATAAACACGGTACAGCATCCTGCCTGGACCTTACAAAGACTGCCTAAAACTTCAGTCTCAGTACAGGTGTGGGCAGACTCACAGCAGGAAGGAAGGTAAATGAATTTGCCTCTTGCCTACCCTGCCTGGCCCCAGGGTTGTGACTACCAAGGACATGCACATCTGTCATCCATGCATGAAGGGAAAACTCACTTGTTGAAGAGATTCAGGCCAATTCGGTAATGCCTCTTACGGATGACATCATTGCTGAAGGCTGGTGAGTCCCAGCTGTTGCGGGTCTCCTTGTGGTATGTCTGCTTGCTGAGTGTCTGTTCCCGCAGGCTGTCCCTCGACGAGGACTCAGAGCTGCAGTTTATGGTGTCGTTGGAGTTGGATGTGCTGTTGATGCTATCATTGTCCCCATCTGAGTAGTCAGACTCAGACTTGCTCTGCCGGTTGGCTGAACCATTGATGGCCAAGTGGCTCTCAAGAGGTCTAGGGGGCCGAGGCCGCAACTCAGGCTCCTCCCGGGGGAGGCCTTTGGGGGGGCCACCGTGGGGGCCATGCTTGGGGCTGCTTTGCTGTCCACCAAGGCTGCGCTCATAGGCACTCTGCCTCTTGAGTGAGCTTCTATCGGAGCGGTCACTGAGCTCCACAGAGCTGTCACTGGGTGGCTCAATGGTGAGCAGGGGAAGGTGCTCTACCCGCAGCCGTGGTTCTGGCCGCTCCAGAGATGGTGTGCTTCGGCAGCTCGTGTCTGTATCAGCCTTGTCCTCCTTGTGGGCCAAGGCCCAGTAGTCCTGGGCTGTACCCCCAGCCCTTAGCCGCAGGTCTGACTCTGTGCTGGAAGGGCGATCCCCAGCCTGTGAGAGCGGTAGAGGTGGTGACAGCTCCTCCTCATCAATGTAGAGGGTAACATCACTATATGAGGCTGTCATCTCATCCAATTTGTGGTGGTCCATGCCATGCAGGCCTGGCTTGGGCTCAGTGTCCCGGGCCCGCACAGTGTCCGGGGCCGGTAACTCCTCACTGTGTAGGCTGCGGCAGTTGAGGGCATCATCGATAGACTCAGCCAGGGACTTTACCTGCCGGGAGAACGCATCCTCCAGTTCCGTGATGGCGTCTGCAAAGTCACTGGAGGGTGCTGGAGACTTGAGGGCTGGGTCGTTAAGGTCTTCACATTCTGATGGCACTAGGGCCCCCAGCTGGGAGCCATCATTGGTCACAGAGACTTGCTTGCCCTCAAAGTAGGAGCTATGCACCTTCTCGGGGCCCTCGAAGGAAAACTGCATCCTCATGTTGGACAGCACGATGCGGCGTGACATGCGGTTCTCCGACATGGAGCTGCGCAGGCGCTCAAAGTTCTTGTTCATTTGGTACTGGCGGAACGCCGTCTGGATGGTGCGGGCTGCATGGCGGGTCACAAGGCGTCCCCCATACTTGCGTTCTAGCATTTCCACCTGGTGGAGTAAGGAGAGGAGAATGTGGGCCGTGTATGATGGCACAGAGATAGATATCTACCCTTTCCTATACTCCATAGGGATGTAACCTGGGATGGTCACATCACATCCGCAAGGTGCTTAAGATAGCAGTTTGGGGCTACTGGAGGTTTTCAGTGTCAAATGGAATAAGTAAGTACTGGGATAGGGTAAAGGTGGGGGCACACATGTGCTGAGAATCCCAGTACCTCTGGCCATAAAAGTCATGGGCCTTGGAAGTCTTCTGAAGATGTGCCTACAGATATGAACCCAGAGCTGGGGAACCTGAGGCATGTCAGAAGGCTGCCTAGGCTCTGGATGAGCCTTGGAACCATGAAGTTCCCCATTTCCTTAACTGTGACACAGGGCAACAGTAGGACCCACTTTCTAAGGCTCTGGTGAGCTCACAGTGATGGAAGGCAGGTGCTTGGCACAGGCCGGGGCAGCTGGATGAAGAGCAGCCCCATTCTTAGATGACAGTTGCAGTTGTGAAATCTCTGTCCTGCTTGCTACACAGAAGGCTGAGCTGAGGCCTAGGGAAGACTGGCAAGGCCAGTGCTCCCTCTTTGTCCTGTAGCTCCAGGAGCTCTGACGGGCATGGTTGTGAGTTGGGAGGGGTGCTAGGCAAGCTCTCAGGCACCTCAGCTCGGCATCTCTCAAGAGTGACCCATGGCCTCCTCAAGTCTCAGGACTCACAGCCTGCCCAGCCTGGGGGCTAATCCTGAGTCTGGACTCTGGGTGAGTAGGAAACACACTCAGCTATAATCTGGTCTGCAGGAATCAGCAATCTGTCTCTGGCTGCTGGGGCAGGGCTGTATCTATGTGGGGATGAGGAGAGGGTCCAGGTTCACAGAATGAGGTGAAATCCTGATTTCACCAAGCCGGCACCATGAACCTGCATCTTAGCATGCGTGGCAATGCAAAAGGGAGACACACAAGGTCCCTGCCCTGGAGAAGCAGAGAATTGTGAGGTTAGAAAGATGCACAGTGTGATACAGAACACCAGAGACACAGAACAAAGCAGGGCTGTGGTCCAAGCCTGGGAGAGACCCCTTCTGCACACATTTCAGGGTTACCAGGAAGGGGCTTGAGGACAGCCAGGAGGCTCTGGGGGAGTTCTTTCCCTGCCATCCAGAGATGGCTGTACTACCACACCGACAAGTAAAACTACTAGTGAGAGTGACTGAGTGGTAAAAAACCTCAGGGCCAGGAAGGGACAAAGGCTGAGCCTGAGAAGCCCCCTTCCTACATTTCTTCAATCCCTTGCCTAAGAAGGCCTTGGCCTGGAATCCCCGCCAAGGACTTCAGAGACACCAGAGTCCCCAAGTCTTACTCCAGGGCCTTCCTTAATGCCTTGGACCTTAGGGACTAGGGTCCATCCTGTTCACTAAGCAGACACTCCTGAACTCACTGATCTGGAAGAGACCCCATCTATAGATCTTCTGGGATGCAGAGGAGGGAAAGCAACTAACCCTCGTGCTAGCCATGGGAATGCCATGCCCTCACACGGTTCTTACTGTACTGAGACAAGGGACTCTACTATCCCTGCTCTCAGATGACATGAGGGAAGCTAAGAGCCAGACTTCACAGTCAGTGGCAGGGAGGCCTGCTCTGGGGCCAGGACTCACCCTTATGGGCTCAGTTGCTGAGGATTAACTCAAAGCATTATGCATGAGGATCCAGAGGAATTGACTTCAACAAAGCACACCTGCACTGCTCAGGGACTTGAGGTCATGCTCTGGTCCCAGGGACAGGAAAGGAAGGCGTGGAGGGTGGGGTTAAGGAGAATGCATCTGATTTCCCTAAGACGGGACTCCTAACTTCCCCTCCCAATTCTCATGTAACCTACCCTACTCCTACTTTTGCCTTGTAGCCAGGAAGCTCCGGCAGCATGGAGCACTACATGACTGCTAATGTTAGCGCCTCTTGCCTCTGTGCCAACTCTTCAATAACACCTTTTCAATCTCTCACATACACCAAGATCCTTCTTGTCCCAAAGCCTTGGCACATATGGTAAGCTCTTCTCCAAATACCTAGTTTCAGACCAGCTACTGTCATCTGATACAGCCAATACTCAAAGACTTCCTCTACTTCCTCCTCCAGAACTAAGACCCCCAGGGTCTATGTCACTTCCTGCAGTGAAATATCTTAATGCTGACTCGCTTGTCCATCCATTGTCCAGGAATGTCACTCAGGTGCAGCAGCCTCATCTTGCAGGCTGTCCCTATCCTATTATCTGGGGAAATTCAGCTATGGGTGGAATGAAGGTGAACGGCTGCATATTTATGGCAAGTAATCATCCCTACATGCAGGCTCAACCTTGTCCAATTCCATTTCGTGGTCCTGTGCAGATGACTTTTATAACAAACTCTTCAGGCATCACTCTGGATCTCTGCAGATCTGAGAAACCCAGTAGAGGCTGTTCTGCCTGCTGCTGTCCTGGCAAAGGAATCAAGGTCCACAGTGGGGGTATATCTGCTACTGGGCCGCTGTGAGTCTGACGAGGAGGATAAAGCATGTGAGGAGAGGAGGGCAGTGCCTCCTGTGTCACAAAGCACCACCCCAGGTATGAGAGGTCAAGATTGAGGGGTGTCTGACAAGGGAGAAGATCCACCCTGAGGGCACCCCACAATACCCTCATGAAGATGAGACTGCACAAACCTAGACCTCTGTTCCTTCAAGGACTGAGGTCCTTGGAGAGCAAATGGAACAAAGCAGCCAGCAGATATGGTTGGAAGAAAGACCACATCTGTGGGCTGTGGGCTGTGGGAAGGGGTCCTGGTGTCCGTCCACGGCTGAGGGATTGCCTGGGAGACATGGGAGCATGCCCAAAGCACAAAGCCCAAAGACATTCTGCTTGTCTCTACACATCCATGAAGCTCAGAGATCTCCTGAAACCTGGAATTGCTCAGAGACACAGTCAAACAGCAGGCCTTCACTCCCATACCAGCCTGTTCTCTGCTGGGCACTGTACCATAAGGATCTGCTCTGCTCACAACAACCCCCAAAGTGGGCCAGGCTACCTGACCTTGGGTTTGAGGCCCAAGGAAGAGCTGCGGCATTCAATGAAGACTTCCTCTAGAGGCTGAGGAGCTACAAGCCACAGTGGGATATAATAAGCAATCCCCCAAGGCCTTTCTTGGGCCCTAAGAACCTCCATGGCCACCTTGGCAACCTGTGGCTTGGTGGTGCTGGGCCATGAATCTTATATGCTCAACATAGGCCACAGATCCTAGCAATGAGGGATATGGAAACATACAAAAGCAACATTTGAAGAGGATTCTATAAGTCCCCAGAAAGGATGTCAGGGCCCCTGGCCATTAGTGAAATCTTTTCCCAGTAGAGCTATCCCGGTTCTCAAATGTGCACCCCAGCTGGTATCTGGAACCCATTGCTAGGAGCATCTGGTAACTGAGGTCTTGTGTTACTTGGGAGGTCATGAAAGGTGGGCAGGGACCCCTGCTACCTACCTGCTTGTCTTGCAGATCTGAAGAGAGCTCATAGCTCTCAGAGAGTGACCGAGAACGCTTGATGGCCTCCTCCTCAGCCTGCTTGCGCAGGACAGAGGTTGAGTGCTGTAGCCGGGGCCTTCGTGCGCGCTGTTGTGGTCCTGGCCCTGCGTATAGCCCATAGGCACCCACTGATGTGTGCTCGTAGTGGTCTGGGCTCAGGCTGGAACCAGGTACCAGGGGACCCTGGTGGTAGGCTGAGGGGCTGTCCAGCGATGTGCCAGTCTCACTGCTGGGGGCCTCACCCTCAACACTGCAGAGAGAGAGGAGAGACACATGCTAAATAGAGAATCAGAACTTGGGGAGCAAATAAGAATGCCCCTAGGTAGCCAGGGACCCCACGAGTCCCCTGTTCTTCATCTTCCTGGAGCTTCTGACTCTGTTCTAACATCTGGCATACTGTACTGGGAGATTGGTTTCCCAACCAAGTATCACCCTCCAAAGACAGAGGTTTTGACCCATGGTGGTGCTGATGGAATCTGGCACTTAGAACAGAGCCTGGTGCTCATTGTGTTTTGAAAAAATAAGATCACTGTGTCTCTTACAACCAGAATTAAATGTAGGGCTGGTTTTGTACTCCATATCCCCATGACTACATCTGGAGACAGGATCTTTTAAAATTAATTTACCTTTACTTTATATGTATAAGTGTTTTGTTTGTATGTATGTATGCATCTGTGCTTGCAGAGGTCAGAAGAATATATATCTCCTGGAACAAGAGTTACACACAGTTGTGAACCACCATGTGGAGTGCTAGGTCTTCCTGTAAGAGCAAGTGTTTTTAACAGCTGAGCCATCTCTCTAGCTCCCTGAAGATAGGATCATCAAACGGAAAGACATTAAGGTGGATCCTAGGATAACTGAACTGGTGTCCTTCTAATAAGGGGAATGCAGGATATGCAGGATACAACATGTATGGGGGAAGACAACGTGAACACATGAGCAGAAGGCGGCACACCAAGGAGAGAGGCTCAGGAGAACACAGCCAGGCCACACCTTCAACACAGACTGACAACACCTCCAGAGCCTGCAAATAATGAAGGCCTGTGGATGAGGTCCACCTCTGGCATTTATCATGGCAGGCTTAGAAGCAAACACGATGTTGTGCAAGTGCTTTACATTTTAACATTGCCCACAGGTAAGGAAAGTGAGGCCTGTGTAAACACTGTCCCAGGTACTTTAGGCAGTAAGTAGGTCCTCTTCCACCTCTGTGCCTTTTGCTTCACAGAGTAACTTCATGCCAAGCAGAAGCAAGGCCAGCCAACCAGTGGGAACAGAGGGACTGGCTGCTGACTCATCCCAGCCCTGGGCCTGGAACATTCTATTCTGCACAGACACTCTTTCCTCTGCAGTCGCTTTTCAGTGAGGGAGGGATGGGGAGAAAAAGGAGACACTGACTTGAAGAGTCTATAACAGAAGCCCTCATCCTTTGCCAGGCTCCCTGTCCCTGTGTGACCAGACACCCAGGCGCTGGCAGGGACTTTAAAAGGCCTGTCTTCCCTGGAGCGGGGGGGGGGGGGTCTCAAGAATGGGCACAGAGAGAAAAGAGCAAGGGCCATACCCAGGCTGCAGTCCTTTTCAAAATGTCCGCTCTTCAGACCAACGAGGAATGTCCTGCACTAAGCAGCCTGGCACTGTCTGCCTGTGCTCAGCTCTACTAGAGTCCTGTTTTTGTTCTCCAGGGGGTCCCCAGGGTGGGGCCTGTGGAAGGGACCTGAGGCAGGGAGGGCCAACATTGCCTGCTCTTGGACTCTGATCACTATGCACCAGGGACAGCAGCAAATCTCAGAGCCTGCCTCTGGCCTGTGGCTTAGAAACAGGGCTTCTGAGACAGTAACTGACTCTGACCTCCAGGGAGGGCACTGGAGCTCCCAACATGCCTCAGTGGCTAAGGATGACAGCCATTATTTGAGGAGGACCTGGATGAAGAGTTGGGAGACACATGCTTTGCCTGGCACTGTCTATAGTTCATTTTAGTAGTATTAGTAACTCAACCCAAGAAACAACACCCTTCAAGGCTCTCTGGGTACCACAGAGCCACCTGACCCCTTGTTGCCCTTGTACTCCTGATCCAGTGTCCTTTGGATGCTAGATCTGAAAATTCTTCTACTGTTTGCTGGAACTTAGCACTCTTCATTATATTCTCAGAACTTGAACCAACTGTCATAGGAAAGAGTAAATAAGTACCATTAGAATTGGGCCACCCAGGGTACAGAACAGCCTCCACTGGGAAAGCCCACCCATGCTCTCTGATCCCAAACTTGGGCCCCACTTCAGTCAAGTGGGTCAGCACACACAGGGATGCATGCATGCCCCTCAACTGAATGCACGTTCTGGTTAGGGGCTGGATTTGCATGTATTGAACTGAAGGAAATACAGCTTGGGACTTCTGTAGGGTATTTTAAACCATCTGATGCCCAAATCAGAAGGTCGAGAAGACAGCAGTCACCACCATCTCTGGAGCAGAGCCTGAAGCTCCTTGGTGGTTGACAGACTGCATCAGAACCACAAGGGGCTCAGTCAGAGAAGAGTGGGCTAGGCTGAGTCATGGTGCTACCCTTGACCCTCATGCCCAGGGTGGAGGGGCAGCAGTCAAAGGGATTCAGTCTTTTCTTGTCTGGCCTGAGAACAGCTTCAAGGGCAGGACATTCATTGTTCCTTGACCATGGGGAGAGAGCAGGGCCTAGGCTGCCTGCAAGCTTGGGAGATTCAGCCTACTCAACAGACTTCAGCTTGGAGCAGAGGCGCTAAGGACAGAGATTTATCCCAGCTGGCTACATCTCCAAGGATGAGACATTAAAGTGGGTGTCTGCCCTAGAGAGGGTAACTTTGGGATGGGCCTAGGATGAAAGAAGTCAGACAGGAGCTTTCTAGAGCTGTGTTACTGCTCTGGGCAGTTTTGGGCCAATAGGTTTCCAGAATATGCTTGAGAGCGAAAGCCAGGTCTCCCCAGAGCTCCCTCTCTGAGACGGGAGGGGGTGAAGTCATCAAAAGGCAGCTCATCAGTGCCTGCTCCAGAGCCAAGCCAGTCTTACTCAGCTGGGGTCACCTGTCAAGTCTATAGGAATGAAAATGTATGGTGGAACAGGCTCTGCATGGCCTAGAAAAACACACCCAGGATCAGAGAGATGGGTCAGCAGGTAAAGCTACTCTCTGCCAAAGCTGACAGTCTGAGTTTAATCCTCAGCCTCGGGACCCTTATGGTGGAAGGAAAGCCTACTCTCCTTTAAGTTGTCCTCTGATCTCCATACATATGCTGTGGCGCGCGCGCGCACGCGCACACACACACACACACACACACACACAAACATAATCATGTAAAAAGTCTAGACCCTGCTCTAACCCCCACCATAAAAGAATGAACAACTTCACAGGTCTCTACTGCAGATGTGAGGACAAAAGCCAGCATGCACGACCTTCCCCATGTGCCTCAAGGACCTGTTTAACAACACAAATCCAAGGCCACACAGTGTCACACACCAACAGAGGCTTTTCCTTATTGGATTAAGGGGGGAGAAGACAAGCAGAAAGGCTCATGCTGCCAAGCCAATGAGCAAAGACACTCTTATAGCCAATGCTAGGGCAGGCATGAACAGGGCTACACCATTCAACTCTGATGGACACCTGAACACCCAGGGAGGGACCCAGGGTGACTTTTCTCTGTGGCATCCCCCCACAACTTCTTCATGAGGCTCATTCCACCCCACCACATGTTCTTTTGGAGGAAGGGGCTGCAAGAACTGTCTGTTGCCTATTGGGAAGCAGCCAGAGGCTCACAGTGTCCCAAGGTATAGAAGTTCGCACTCAGATTTTTCTACTGTGCAATGAGTTTGTGGGAGAGCCAACACATCAACTTCAACTTAGGACATATTTCCCAGGATATCGCCATGTTGTAAGTGGGGGGATGTTCTGTATTAATCTCCATCTAGGACTCTGGGATGGCAACATCCACATCAGGCCCTACATTCTGACCTGGCACCTCCTCCAGCCTCTTGAACCCTGGTTCTATGTCCCACCCACCCTCCAACCTAGGTTCAGCTCTCCGGGGAAGCTTCTCCCTAAATGTAGGTCTGACAGGGTTGAACACCCTAGAGTATGCAATCATTCTAAGCACATGCTAAGCCAAGAAGACCAACACACAAAGGGGTATATATAAGGATTTTGCAAGATTAGGAACAAATCTAGATGCCCACCTAAAAGGGACTGACTGCAATTACTTTTATGCCCACATAAGGAAAGTAACAACAACAAGATGTGGAAGATCTGACCTGACAGTTATTCTTGTGAAGAGACCTGGAGATGTTTCAGCTGACTATAAGACTGATGTGAGTTGATGCTGTCACACAGCTGAGGAGGCCCGGCGCCATGCTGGACAGAAAGCCAGGAACAAAAATAGCCCTGGTGCAGCTGTCAGATCACAGCAGAAGCCTCTGCATCTTGGAGCTAGGCTAGAGGTGGCAGACCTTTCCTCTTTCCCTGCAGACATTACTAATCTATCACTGACTCCCTCCTGATGATTTTGGGTGGGACCTCAGCTCGGTTTCACAGATCCCCTACATCTGATACTAGCTGGCATAGGATACAGATCCTGTGAGTCAGACCCAACTTACTGCAAGCTGGGTCAGCTGAGCAAACTAGGCCAGAAGCAGCTCCTCTTGGGGTGTATGATCCCTCATCTCAACCCTAAAGGAAGATAAATTGAGGCTGGAATAAATTTCCCCAAATGCTATGTCTCATGTAGTTCCTACATGAGAAAGGAGGTGGTGAGCACTCTCCCTCTGGGGCTATATGAGCTGCATGTGTCATTCCCAGGCAGGACTGAGGAATACTGTTTGCCTGACTGGAAGTCTCGATAGCCAGCCCCACAGGGCTGGTCTCAATCTGTAGTCTTTAGTTACATCTCAGGGTCTACGAGAGCCACGTTCTCATCTGATCTCAATCCCCACTCTTTGGAGGCCCTTGCCACTTCCTACCTGTACAGCAACTGGGGTGTGTCCATGAGTGCTCCTTCCGCAGATGGGGGATGAGTTCCCCATGTTCAAGAGGGTCTGGTGCCACCCATGAAGAGGTGCACACTCTGTCCCAAGGTTCCCTTCCCACCTGGGGACTTCAGGCTGACTCAGAAGGCCAGCTTTCTATCCTCTCCAGTCTCAAATGTTCCTCCTGCCTTACAAGAGATTTTTTTTTTTTTTCCAGACCAAGTGAGGCAGAGATCATTCAAGGAACCCTAGAGCCCCTGCTGCCCTAGTGTACCCACAGGGCACAGGGAGTCTCTGCTCACTGCCTTTCTGCTTGCACACTGCTTACCAGTTGTATTACATGAATAGGGATACTGGAATCTCACGTTCCATTTCAGTGCATTGAGAACAGAAGGGTTGCTGCAGGAGGCTCTTGGCATAGCAGAGTTGACACAGTGCCATCCTGCATAGGGAAGGTTCCACCCATGGGAGAAACATACTTTCTAAAGGCAATGGTGGGAGGTGGGAGGGGCCCAGCTGCCCAGGACAGTCTCATGTCTGGGACCTCTGAGGCCCTGCCTATGGGTCAGAAAGAAAGTCTGCATCTCTGGACTAAAAAGCTCCAGGGGAGGGAAGACAAGGGACACTGATCGGGCCCCAGGGGGCCACATCCTGGCTCTGGCCTTGGCTGTAGTTCTAGCTGAATGTGAGTCAGGGTGGGGGTAAAGGCCTTGCCTTTCTGCCTTGGATGTCTCTAATTACAGTCTCTGAAGTCATGAATGACTTTTCTCAAGAAAAACGTTGGTCAGAGGAGGCTCCAGGCGGCAGTGAGGGCACAGCAGAAGAAGGGACCTGTTGTTCACCACCAGTGCCGACGACAGTGGTGGCTAAGGTCTAAAGGACACCTAAGAACATTCATTCTAAGCTTCACATGTAAGTCAGTCCTCTCTCCCATCCCACAGAGCCCAGGCAGGCTGGCTTGAGCCTAGCACTGACCCACTTGTACTTGGTGTTTCTTCCCTGAGAGTGCCTGAGGGTCACAATAGTCTTATCTGAGATGTAACAACACAGGTCCTACACACCCCCACCCCGGCACTGTCGATCATCTAGAGGACTTAGAATATGTAGCCCAAAGACAATGCTGTGAAAAGACTCAGTACTCTACAATGTTTGGGGAACAAGGAAGAGGCTGCTTCTTGTGGGGAACCACCCTCTTCAGTGTAGGCTGGACTGGGCTAGAGGACCCAAACTATCTGAGAGGCTCAGCTGTGGTCAAACATCCACATTTAAGTGTCTTGGGCTAGATTCTAGGCAGACTGCACCTGCCAGAGCCAAAAGCCTCCTGACATGTGTGTGCCTCTTGTCGCCTCCTTAGACAGGGTTTCTGATTTCCAGAATGGGAGGCTAAAATAGGTCAGGCCAACCACTCTCAGGCCTCACAAGCTCCCGTGAGGGCTTCTGTATGGCTATTAGCTGCTTGGGGGACATTAATTGAGGCTGATCACCCAAAGAGAACATGGACTGTCCTGGTCTCTTACTAGGCTGGGATCCCATGTGCTCCATCATAGCCTCAGATAAGTTGGGTGGGGTTGTTAACATAAACCAGCACAGGGCCTGTGAAGTAAGTGAGGAGATCATGTCCTCTAAACATAGGTAGGACTGGCATAGCTCATGAGGGAAGGCTATCACCTTGGGTCTCTACGGGGTAGTTCTAGGGCCAAGGGGACAGGCTGTATGGGACAAGGGGTAGGGAGGCAGTGGCTTGGAGAGGTTGCTGGAGTGTGTGTGGGGTGGGGTGGTTGCTCACAGGGTTGGGAACATTAATTTGTCCAGCTCACTGCCTGGGTAGCCCAGAGCCAGCTAAGGCAAACCATCAGGACACACTGCTCTTCATTCTGCAGCTCACAGAGGCTTAAGCTGAGTCAGGAAATAGTCATTGCAGTCCTTAGCCCTTTCACTCTGGAATGTTTGCAAGCTGATGTGGCCCAGGAACAGAGTACAAAGACATAAAGGGATAGGTTAAGGGAAAAGTAAGTGGTGGTGGGCACTCCTTGGCAGGCCCTCTACCCCACTGGTAAATGGTTGCTGGAGAGGACTGTACACTGCTGGTGATGGAGGAGTCTTATGGACTTGTAGGGAGGAGGGTGGGGACCTCCAAGACTGACCTGGCAGAGCTGGGATGAGTATGATTTGGGAGAGAGATCATGCATGGAGATTGGAGAGCAGCAGTGGAGGGTGCTGACAATATCTAGGGTGATCTGGGCAGGGAAACAAGGGAATAGAGAGCCAATTAGATTAGGGTGTGAGCCCTGTGCTCAAAGCCTTACAGGCAGCCAGGCCTGGAATGTGGGGCTGGGCCTTTGGGAATACAAGAGTGAAATGAAGATTTAGGGCCCAAGTTTCCAGGGGGTACATGGGCCCTGACAGCCACTCAACCAACATTATCATGGCTCCAGCTGGGTAACCAGAAGCATAGCTCTCCAAATGAAAGCTGATGACGTGTACTTCTAACAGTGCAGAAACTTCCCCTGCAGGGTAGGATGGAGGGGGTGTGAGGTATCAGGTAGGTTTCTCCTTTTATCCTGTTCTCGTTTGCATTAATGAGGGCACAGACTTAACAACCTGTAGCCCAGGGTGGCAGAGGTCCTCAGAGGTGGGGGTGGGGTGGGGTGGAGCATACTCTGCCCCTTCCACCTGCAGGAGGGTAGTTTATCTTTTTGGTTACTCTCTCACACATCTTTTCTCCTGCCCATCTGTTGGCCAGCTTTGACCACTTAGTTGGTCTCCCTGCCACCAACCAGTGGACACTGCCCTTACTCCTTGGCCTTATCATACAGCCTCTCCCATAGGTCCTTCAGAGCCTCGTTATCTGCCCTCCTCCTTGGAACAACAATGATCCAATCAGATCACAGTTCCAACCATATCTTGCCTCAGCTTCCAACCCAAGGAAATCAGGCATCACTATGACCCAGAAGGCGTACAAGACCCAGCCATGCCTCCTGTCCCCCTCCACTATACCCAAAGGACCACCAAACTCAGCTTAACCCTACTGTAGGTCTACATTCCAGCTCCCATCCCAGGACCTTTTTATATATGATTTGCTTGGCAGCTCCAGGCCCTGGTGGAGCAATAGGAGTTGAAGGTGTCTGTGGAAGACTGGGTAAGGAAAAAAAGAAAACAAAATAAAACAAAAATGAAAGCCTGGGTGGAGAGCCAAGGATGATGGACTTCAGGCAGGACAGTGGTCCTGGTGTTGCCACAGGGGACAGTGGCAATAGCAGATTTCTAGAAGCAGGGCTCTGGGCAGGGCTGGGATCTCTGAGGCCAGCCAGCTGCCCACCCCTCCATACCCCAACAAGATACAGCCTGAATATCTGCCCTGGGTAGTTCAATATTACTCTGGCCCATGCCTGCAATAAAGAGTAGGGTCCTCTGTGGCTACAGGTGCCCTGCACTTGAAATACCTTGAGGCTACTCTAGCACAACCCAACCACCTTCATGGGGATGCTGACCTGGTTCCAGCTTCACTGCCCTGCTGACTTGTTACTGGTCCCAGCCAGACAGATACACACAGCAGCCCCACTTCAGCCCACAGCCTGTGGCATGCTCTGACTGCCCCAACTCAGACGGCTAGAAGCCACCTTTATATATGTAGAAAAATATGGGTCTCCAAACAATGGGCTTTTCAGAGCAGCAGCTATTTTTAGAGCTCTGCTTACTGAACTAACATTCAGCATTTCCCCAACTTGTCAGCTGCCTCATAGAGCCAGGCAGGCAGCAGGAGGAGCAGAGGGGTCAGAGCTGGGGGCTTCTTGAGTCATTTGGGGGTCACTCTGGTGTGCAGAGACAGATGTCAGTTTGGGGCTGCCCCAGGCTAACAGGAGCCATGGTTAGCAGCCTGTTTATATGCCCCACCCAGCTCACCATGGCTCCTGCCCTCCCAACAACTGTCCTTTATCCAGTGTGTTCTGGGTTGGAATTGTACATCCAGGACTGAATACTGGCTTTTTCTGAGGCTGTTTCCCTTTCTCATGTGTGACTACGCTATCTCTCTGTGACAACATAGAGGAGTTGGTCAGAATGTCTGAGAACCCAGAGGACAGGCTGAGCAGGAACTGTTTCCACAGTGTCCTGGGCAGCTGTCCTCACATAAGCCTGTTCATCAGTCCATCACCACAGGAAAGGAAGAAAGGGCTCCATGTCCCTTGACCCAGACCCTGCAGCCAGGCCTTCACAGTGTCCTGTCAACAACATGTTCTAGAAGGCCAGTCATCCTTCCGGCCTCCAACACTCCCTCCCACTGTAGGCAGGAATGGGTGCGGCGTAGGGGTGGGGGGAGTGTGGGGAGGGGTAGACTGCCCCCTGGCTCTGTTGGAGTGGCTTGCTCCTAAAGAGTTCCAAAGATCAACTTAGGCTTTGAGCCAGCCCCAGACATTGAAACCAACCAACCTTGTCCATCTACAATCTCAGAGACTCCCATCAAAAGGACACAAGGGTCCTTAGCACAGGGCCACAGAAGGGCCTGGTACTCATGGGAACAGTGCAGGTGCCTCAGGACCCTAGCCCTCAGTACACCCTCAACAGCATTCAGGAGTGAGCGAATAAAGGGTACAGACACCTACAATTACCACCACTTTGGATCTCCTTGGCCCTCTCCCTATGGGGGCATCAGCTTAGAGGGCAGAGGTATCCATTAGCTTACAAAATGACCCCAGTCCCCCAAGTAAGACTGGGCACATCAAGTGAAATGGGTAAAAGATGCTGACAGTGAAAGACTTGAGTAAGAGGACCAGTTCTTATGGCCTAGAGCCCAGAGAATAGGCAGGGCCAACGCCACAATGAGGTAAAAATAAATAAAAATAATAAAAAAGATAAAAGGACATGGTCTGGTATATCCCCCATCCCTCCATCCCCTGCCTCATGGGTGGGAAGGCCTGCAGGGGGAAGGCTTGCTGATCACACACAGACTAGGAAGCTGCATTGTAGAAATGCCACAGACTCCACCTAGGCAAGACCCATTCACATCATAGCATAGTTCCCGAGCCTCAACCCTCCAAGAATGGAGGACAACACAGACACACCCTCTAGGACATACTGGGCTCAACTTCAGAGCCACTGAATCTGCCCTGGACCAGTTCTTGCAAACCCAGGATGCTTCTAGGAGCTGTGCCCTAGCAGGCCTGACAAACGCAATAGCAAAAGAGTTCCTGACACAGGCTGGCAACACACACCCTCCCTTGGGAAGATAGCCAGCTGGCAAAAGGGATAGGCAGCTTGGGGGGCAGGAGGCAGACGCAAACACCCTCAATCAAACCCAGCCAGGCCTCAGTCTGGCAAGGTGTCACTCACATAGTCACCACTATCATTCTACAGAAAGTTCCATCATGCCTGAGAATACTATCCCACATCCCAGGACAAACCTAGAGTGAGCAGCCTTTTCAGAAACTCCAAACCAAGACCAGGGTAAGGCTCATCTACCTGGCTGGGAGACTGGTCAGTCTCTGCTCATAGGAAGGCCCTAAGTTATTCCAGCACAGACTGGCAGTATGCTGTGTGGCTCCCCACAATGCATTGTCTTAAAAATTAGAATAACTGGGCATGGCGCTACAAGTCCATATCTCTGTAGTCAGGAGTCTGAAGTAGCAGGATCACAAGTTTGAGGCCAGCCTGAGCCATAGCAATGAGTTCTTATCTCAAAACAAACAAACAATGGGTGAACCAAGGAATAAACAAAGGGAAAAAAGGGAAAGTCTGAACCATTTTAGCATCTAGTGATTGGATACAAAATTCTGACTTCTGGGAGGAGACAACAGATAAGAATCCTGCCACCCTGGGCCTACAACCCAGGAGTGGAAGCCACAGCCAATTTGAGAGTGTTTGTACTATACACTTTGCCACAGTCCTCCACTGATCTCATCACCTGCCCACATCTAGCCTTCTAGTCTTTTCACACTCCCTTTCTGTCTGTGCAGATCTGTGCAAGGCTGAAATTCAAGGCCCACTTGTCATTCCCAAGAAGCCCAATTTAGAAAGCAGAATCCCCAGGGCAGGGTTCAAAAACATCAGAGCTCTGCAGGGATGGTTGGAAGCTGAGGCCCTGTACTCTGTCGGTTCTCAGAGTGTGGGTTTTATCAGACTTCACAAAGGCAGCCTCATTACACTGACCACAGTCCACAACCCATGGTAGGTCATGCAAACCACCAATTCTCTGTACCGGGCAGTCTTGTGTGAGCCTCAAAGAATCAGGACACAGTTTATTTATTTTAAATTGACAGGGTGGCCTGCCCTGCCCACCAAGAACGTCAGCCCATGTTTGGGATGACATCTCAACACTACATGTGAAGTGCTACATGACCTGGGGCAAATGACCATACCCCTCAGGGTTCACATTGGCTAGTGCCTCTGGCCACTGACCGCTGGGAACACGAGGTCCAACAAAGACAAGCCTTGCCAACAACAGCTCCCACATTGGTCTGTCCTGCCCTGTGCCAGTGACTAGAGAAGGGCTCAACCCCAGGGTTCTGTTCCACTTGTCCAGGGTAGAAAACCGACAGGAAGAATGTTCCCATGCTACCACCCAACTGAGCCCTTGATGGCTCTGGAGCCAGATACATCTTGGAGATCTCTGTTCACTCCAAGTAACTCCCTGCTGGGTCCAGGAGCAAAGTTCCCCACAGTTGCCACCATGTTCTTATCTAGCTTTCCCCTTCCTCCTCCCTTTTTGCTTTCATGGACCACTCCCTGCAGCCAGCCCTCAGCCAGCCTACCCCAGCTAGCAGGGCGGCTCTTGTTGGTTTTGAATGCACAAAGATGACCAGAAGCTTCCGACCCCGGGGCTTGCTCGGAAAGATTTTTCAGAATACACACACACACACACACACACACACACACACACACACACACACAGAGCCAAAAATCTTCCTGGCTGAGCCAAATTAAATACAGAGTCCTCTAGTTATTTCCATACGCGCAAAATGGACTTAAATAAAGCAGCTCTCTGTGGCAGGCTCCAGCAGACAGGGCCAGGCTGGGCCCCAGGGACTCCCCGGGAGGGCTGGGGGAAGGCACAGACTGGGGCGGGGGGTGGGGTGGGGGTGGGGAACAGCCCTGGAGAGTATGGGCTGTGCCAGGGAGAAAGAGGCCTGTGTAACAGGCAACCTCTCAGCCCACCCTACCACCGGGGATGCAGCTCCCAGAGGTCCCAAGTACATGGCAGAAAGCACAGCAAACTGCTCCTGCCCTGCCTGACACATGGGCAGCCCACAATACTTAGCCTTTCATCCAAGGGATCACGTATCACAACATGGGCAGCCCACCATAGTCAGCATTGCATCCAAGGGATTCTATATCATAACTGAAGACCCCAAACTGCCACACACGGACCACCCAGCACTTACAATGAGGAGAACCTGGGTATTGCAAACATCAAATTTCTGAAGATGTGCCAGATTGGCTTCCTTCCCATTTTGTGGAGGAAGCTGACGGCCCAGAAAGGTGAAAACTTAACCAATGCCACAGGCCTCACAGAAGAAAGGGGGCTATGCCAACTGGGATGCAGACCACCTGCTCCCTGCCTATGTTACCTGGGTCCCTCTGGGGCCAGTCCACTACTTCTAGTCACTCAGGGACAGCAGCCAGCAGGGTCTTACTGTGCTTTCAGTTTCCTGCGATCCTCATCTGCCCCATAAGCCTAGAAAGGCAGATGGTATCACCCGACTCCCCATATCACTGACACACAAGGCTCTTTCCCAGTGACTGCATACTCCTCAGCCACAGGCCAGAGACTAGGCCTCTCTGAGCCTATGCTTCTTAGCTATAAAGTGGGAATACCAGCAGGGAGGAGTATGCCTTTAATCCCAGCACTTGGGAGGCAGAAGGAAGTGGATGTCTGTGAATTTGAGGACAGCCTGGTCTACACAGTAAGTTCCAGGACAGCCAGAGCTATGTAGTAAGACCCTGTCTCGAAAACAAAACAAAACAAGGTAAGAATAAACTGACCACACAGGGCCAAAAAATGACATACCCACAATCCTTGGCTGAGGTCTGCAGGCCAGGAAGTGCTTCTGGGAGTCTTATCCCTGCATTGTAGCCTGGCAGCAGGTGAGAGATGATGAACCTGTGCCAGGAGGAGGCTCAAAGAGGAGAGTACCCTATGGAATCAGTAGCATCTACACCTAGAGCAGGGGTGGATGTCTGACCTAAGTATGATCCCTGCACCAACACAGAGCCAGAGGCAATCTGGACCTTTTCTGACCAAACTTGAAGTCCTGCGTCCATGTGCCAAGAACTGTAGTAGAAGCCAGGGTTAGTTGTAAGATATTCATAACAATGACATCAACTAATATCTAGAACACCTATCCTGTGTCAGTCTCATTACTGGGGACCTACTATGTGCTAGGTTTCAAAACCAGTACTGAGGACTGACCAAAGAATGCAGGCCCAAGGTGGTGTCAAGGGAGACTTAGTGGGCCAGACTCAGACAGGGAGGAGAGCAACAGAAAACTTCTCCAGGACTTGAACTGTAGGTAATCACCAGACCCCTTGGGAGGGGTGTAGTGTTAGTTGTTCAAGTTGGGCCTGGGTTGAACCAGTGTGTCAAAGGAAACAATACGGTGACCAAGAGGAGGGTGGCAAGAGCCACAGCCTTCCTCATAGCAGGCTACACTACTCAGTTAAGAACCAAAGTGAACAGACCTGGTGGGAGATACCAAGAGCCCATTTTCTTGGCTTCACTCTCAGGGCATACTGGGGTGGCAGAGAAACATACTTTAAACACAATGGATGAGGGAGCCATGCGCACAGCCTCTGCCACACACCAGGCCTACCAAAAGGATCAGCCATCAGTACATTATCAACTTAAAGCCGGCCCAAGCCAGCTTGGAATGGAGTCAGTATGGCCAGCGGCTCATAAGGCACCCACCCCAGGAAGAGGATATCTCCAAGGCCAGGATAAGGCTGACTATGAGACAAGCTCCAGATTTAAAAACCAGAGGAATTTGCTTCAAAACAATAGATGGCAGTAAGATGAACTGTCCATGGAAATCATTAATACTGTTTCCTATTTCTGTACACATTTGAAATTTTCTAAAATGGGGGCAAGAGAGATGGCTCAACAGTTAAGAACACTTGCTGCTCTTTTGGAGGAAAAGGATTTGATTCCCAGCACCTACAGGGAAGCTTACAAAACCAGTTCCAAGGAACTCAGTGCCCTCTTCTGGGCCACTGGGGCACCACACACACATGATGCACATACATATATATGCAGGCAAGTACTTATACATTAAAAAAAACAAAACAAAAAAAAACTTTTCTAAAATGAAAGGAATTTTCAACAGTAAAGGCTTAATAACTAAGACAATATTTACATCAAGGCCTACTGTCCTCTGAGGCCATTTTGTGTCAAAATAGAACAAACTCAAAGCACATACACTGAACAGTCAAGGCTAGAGGGGCTCTAAGCTGGCTGGTGCAACTGCAGAGCCTGCTTCCAGTAGCAAAGAGCCATTCCCCATTCCCAATCCCACCAGAACTCACAAGTTGGGGACCCACTGGGAATCACACCAGGACCAAATGTGATGGCTGGGTTCAAGCAAGTTATCAGGAAGCACAGAATGGCTAGCAGGCACTGACACCCACTACCTGACTGGCGTTCATTCACCTGTCCCTCCTGTCATGGTGAGTAGAGAACTGACCCTATACTGTCTTAAAATCCACTGGACAAACTTGAGAAAGAACAGATAGCTTCCCACGGCTGGCAAATGGGTCCAGAGAGGCAAGAGCACTAGATACCCAAGGCTCCTCCATCCTCTCCAAAATGGCAGTGCAGCCCACACCAATTCCATGGGGTACTCAGGAGCCCCACAAGGATCCTATAGGCTCTGGTCTGTATAGCTGCTACCTCTTCCCTTCTGACTGTCTTCACCCAGGGTTCTAAGCATCCCCGCAATGCCAGGGCAGGGTCAGAGGTGCTCTCATATACCAAAAAGCCTTGCCTGTACACAGCAAAGCTCAGTACTTCTGCTCACCCTCAGTTTTCTTGCCTGTAAAATGGAATGATGGCAGCAATTCCATTGTTCATGGGCAGTTCCAATGAGTATGTGTGAGACTCAAAGGCCCTGGAGTGCAGCTTCTGCTGTTCTTATTGTTGTCTGGCCACATCCCAGTCTCAAGCCTGAGCTAACACCAGACCACTAAAAGTTGTTGGGGTTTTGCCTAAACCCAGCACTGTCTTACTTTCCTGTTGTCATGGACAGGGCACCTGTTATGTGCGATACCCATGTTGCCTCTCTCTGCACAGTCCCCACTGACAGATAAGGCAGCAGGAGCTCAGAGCTATGACCACTTGCCTCAGCACACATCCAGAATGGGACAGATCTGGGACTCTGGCCAGGTTTCTCTAACTCTCATTGCCATCCTCTAGCCCCTGACATTGCTTCCAGTCTGGAGTGATGTTGGTGTGGCTAAGGAGGCCACTCCCCCTGCCAGGACTGAAGCCAAGCCCTGAACTTGGGCCTCAGGTGCCAGAAGCAGCATAGACAGGACCAGAACCACCAGAGTGGCCCAAATCTCCACCCAACACTGCCACCCACTGAGCCCAAGGCCCTACAGCCCTACTCCATCTGCTTCTAAGCTGGGCATTCTCCTCACAGTCTGCCATGTCTAATATCCCTGGGTTCTGCCTTATAAGCATGCAGGCGGCCAAGCCTCCCTCTCTCCACTCTAGCTGAATGGCAAGCTACCTTGCTGGGCCCTCTTTCAAAGCAATTCCCTTCACCTCTACATGCTTCTTAGCAGCTGTTCCGAAAGTACAGCAAGCACACGTGTCTGTGGACCTTCGGCACTTCATCCTGCTCTGCTCGACTCCTGCTCTGCCTTATCAAATGCATGACAGCTCTTGCCCCTCACTGTCATGCCTGCCTCCCTCCTTCTTTTAAACCTAGTTTTCTCTGTGGCCAGAAAGTAAAGTTAACTGCTCCTGTCCAGAAAGACATTTCCCCTGAGCAAGCAGTGTGGTCCCATCCTAGTGTTGGGGAGCCACACGAGCCTGAATATTCAGCGCCACCATCTATCACCACTGGTTTCTATGCACCTCTACAGAGTGCCATGCCAATCAGTGCCCCATAGCCATGTGTTATCATCTATACTTCATAAATGGGAACACTGAGGTACAGAAAGGCTATGGGATGTGATTAGGTCACAGAGGCAGTGAGGAGTAGAGCTGAGGCTGCAAGTCTGGGCACAGGCGGTCCAGTAACAAGTCTGCCCCCAACAAATGGGTTAAGGAGCACCCTCATCTACCAGTGATCCCAAGGGTCTTCACAGAGGTAGAAACAGGAAGAAAGAGGGGAAATCAATAGCCAGTGAGGGCCAGGCTTTCCCAGGTGGTCTCCTCTTGAGGGAGGGGGTGACCCCTCAAAACTTATTAATAAACACACACACAACAATAAAGCCTACCAGAATAATGGCAACCATAGCCACCACTGTCTAGCAAGCGCTTAGTGGGACTACAAGCTCTCTCTGGTCCAAATACTCTACCTGCATCTGAGTGCCCAAACCACTCAGCCTCCAGTCAAATGAGAAAAGTACTAGACACTTCTAACTCTTAAAGCAAGTGGGTCTCTGGGAGAATGTATTCAGGTTGCTGACAGACTCCAACACAGCCTGGGCAGCAGGCAATTTGGGGGGATGCTTTCTGTTTGCATGCATGAGAGGTTGCTTCCAGCTGGGGCCTCTTCCAAATCTTCCAGTTTATTAACCATCCTCCTCCCCTCCAGGGGATTAAGTTCACTGCCCACAGCCATCTGTCCTTTCATGTCAGAAGCCATGGGTTTCCTTACCATGTGGAAGCCTGCCGTATTTGGACTGGTCCCTCAGTAAATCAGGGGAGTTTTTGTCCCCGAGCCCCCAGACCATGCATAGGTGGAGCTGGGGACGAACACGGGATGACAGTATAAAAAAACTGAGTGCTACCCACATAGCCCCTGCAGAATCCAGAAAGTGGTTCTTGAGGTCTGTGGGGAAAGAGACAAGACGTCAGGAAGGCCTAACATAATGTCACAGACCAGGTACTGGCTGGGGCACTTGGGAAAATTTTGGGAATCCAGACACCAGAGGATACCAGATCTATTTACACTAGTGACATTTTGCCAGACATGAATTAATCCCAGAGGAATCAGATCCTGGCTGTGGTGCACACAGGCCCTGAAGCCAGGCAGACAGGGTGCAAATCCCAGCTCAGCCTTCTCTGGCTGGGAACTCTGCACTTCTTCCCCACATCTGAAACGAAGTACAGAAGCCTGTACTCCTAAATGGAGAAGCACATACATACACACCACTGCTATGCACAGCCATGTGGCTATTACTGAGCCGATCTTTGAAAGGAAAAGCAAATGCAGTGAGTCTCCCAGCTTTGCAAGCATGGAAGAAATCTCATGACCATTCCAGAATGCCTCAGTTCAAACTCACCTGTCACTGTGGTGAGAGCCCTCACACCAAGAGTGTAAAATGTGAAGATAAGCAGAGAGGCTGTGGCCATATAAAAATGACACAGACAAGAAACTCTATGCAAGCTGCCTCAGAGAGTGTTCCCACGTAGGGTCCCCAACCCAGTCTTTAGCCTAAAATAAGAAGAGAAGACGGTGGGGACCATTTTAATCCAACAGTCCAGTCACAGTAAAACTGGACAGTAACAGTAGCAACCACTCACTGGGCTCTGGGCAGAGCTGCTCACCTCACCCCCACTCACAATTATAGCCCCATTTCATGGGTGAGACAATCAAGGCTCAGAGAGGAGAGGCAACATACCCAATACTGCTCAGCTGGAAGGGCTCTGGCAAGACTCTGTGACATACAAAGTAACCTTGTTCCTCTATCAGCTCAAAGCCTGGCCAATGGGGTGCTCAGTAGATATCATGGGAATGAAAGAGCACAGGTAAGCCCGGGGCTGAGTACCCCTTGGGTCAACCTCCTCCAGGTTTATGCTTGCGTTCCTGGATGCAGTGGTCAATCTGATCACGGGCCAGGTGCTGTGCTAGGTATGGGTACATGCCATGGACCATCACTCAGTAGGGGTACTGCCACAGAAGCCAAAGTTAGGACAGGCCCAGCTGGCACTGTGCCATATTTTCCCCATAATTGCCATCAATTTTCTCTCTGCAGCAGCTCCCGCAGTGGATCAGCCAGATCCTCTAAGGCCACAGCAATTAATTCTTCAAGAGCCTTAATAGCCTTTAAAGTCATTAGTATCTGCTTTTAAGGACTCAGGGTAAATCACACTCCACAGCCTTGAGCCTCCTCTCCCCAAACAAACACACCTCCACAGGCCTCCAGCCATGACCCTGTCCCAGCCCACTAGAGCCTGGTGGTTGCCTTGCCTCTGTGCTTACTGGGCAGATATTTCATACGTCATCATCATTCAAAGGAAATTTACAAAAGAGGAAGGAAGAAAACACAGCGGGTCACTGGCAGCTGGGAAGTGTACAGTGCTGACTTGAACAAACCGGAGAGCAACCTGGAGGCTCTAGGACTGGCTAGCCATGGAAGGCCACCTATACCTACAAAGTCCATGCCAGGCACTACTTTCATACTTTTATCATTAAAGGGGAAACTGAGGCCCAGAGGGCTATGGTAACTTGCATAAACTCACAAAGTAAGCTGTGATTTGAAAAAACTGTCTACTGTATCATCTTCCTGCTGCCCTGAGCTGCTCTAGACTCCTGATAGTCCAACACACCAGGATTGCATGTCTGCAGAACATAGCCAGGGAAATGCATGCACCACACACACACACACACACACACTGAGCTCCTGTCCAATCCCTTCCACAAACACCCATCTGCCCAGTCATCAGGCTATTCAACCATGCAGCTGTCAGTTGTGTCCATGTTTTAAGTCAAAGCTGTGTAAATATTAGCACAACTAGTTCATAATCCGACTTCCTTGAATGAAAGCCTCAAGTCCTGATAGGGGCTCCAGGAGCCTACCCTCTATCATAATACCTGGACCTGAGCCCCTTGAGCTGTTGTGATCCAGGTTTGGCCACCGGGCTCTCAGTCTTTGCTTGTGCTCTTTTAGAAAACAAAGGTAAAGATCCTGGGTCACTGTGATGTGGGAAGACAGTGAAGCATCAGGTGGTCCATGCTATTCAAGACACCTGTGCATGCAGGACGGCGTGCCAGCCTGAGAGTGACCTGAGGCGTAGAGACTGCGGTTCTTTAAGTCAATGGAACATGCTGGCTCCTATATGAGTTTAGGGAGCAGGGAATGGCCAGATGAAAGGACTATAGGCAAGATGTAAGAAGGTCCCAGGAAGGCTTTCTAGCCATAGGAACACCTAGCTCAGCCTCCACAGCACCCATGAGTCTCTCCAGCCCTCCCAGGTTTCCTTAGAAATCAGGAGGTGGGGGGGGGGATGCCCATCTGCTCTGTGGCTGATGGGCTGCACCTGAGCAGGGCTTTCCAGGACACCTGGCCCCACTGCAGCTGCAGAGAAGCTGTCAACCAGCAAAAAAAAAAAAAAAAAAAAAAGAAGCTGTCAACCAGCAATCCAGATCTAGGATCTAGGCAGGACCCCACCACCACCCCACCCCGGCTGGAAGACTGCCATTAGAGATACAGAAAGACTTCTGCTGATGGATGTGGGACAGAAATACAACAGAGGCAGCCATGGACACACCAACTAAAGTGACACTGGGAGATTCTAATGAAGGAGAGGAACTCCTCCACCACCCATCCCCTTCAGCTCTAGGGGAGAAGAGGTATGGCCAGAAACTGCTGACCCATTTCCCGTGGTCACATTGTGAACATGGTCACCCCTAAACTGCTGGCTGCATTGGGACTAAAAACACAACTCTGAGCTATGTTCATGGCTCTGCCCCCGGTCCCTAGGGTAGATAGAGGCTGCTATACACACACTAGGCATTCAATAAACCACAGACTCTTAGTACTGATGAGACTGAAGGCCCAGACTCTTTCTGCTTTCTTACAATATGAGAATGCTGGCACAACTGGGCAGGAATTTAAACACTGGATGGGACAGCTGAGGAAGTGTGCGGGGTCTTGACCACCTGTGGGGTCGGATTGTGACCCCCAATCCCAAACGAAGGCCACAATTCTAGACAGATGGCCGTGCAGCTGCAGCTTGTCTTGCCTCTGCCCCAAATGTTAGAAGTACTGGGTCTTAGGAAACAGCCCCCACTTCTCACAGCCCCACATGAAGCTTCAGGCCAGAACTCCACACTTGGGGTGGGACAGGGTACTGCAGAACATACTCATGTTTTCATTGCAACTGCCAGGCAGGCCTTGGGAAAGATTAAAGGGCTCCAGGTGGGCTCTCCCAGAGAGGCCCAGTCCACTTGTCAACAGATCCCCTCAGCCCCACACCCCTGCTTGTGGAGGGGCCTACAGACAGCTCGGGGGCAGCTGTGCTGCCAAGCAAGAGGAAATCAATATTCCTAGCACATACACACACAGTTTCTCTCTCTCTTCATAAACACAGGCCTAGGGTACTCAGACAGTATTCTCTGAACCACTAGACTCCATGTACAAGCTTCACTCCAGCAGGTAAACAACACCCACAGCCTGCAACCCCACTCACATCTGTACTTGGTCAAAAACAGCAGCCACCCCAGCACCTGCCCAGGTGGCCTGCCAGGTGTACACACACACACACCACAGAGAGAGAGAGAGAGAGAGAGAGAGAGAGAGAGAGAGAGAGAGAGAGAGAGAGAGAGAGAGAGAGAGAGAGAGAGAGAGAGCATCCTTCTTGCTGGAGTCTCCCCAACACGGTGGATACATACAGTCAGACAGACCCAGGATCTCCAACAATCAGACTTGTAGAAGAGGCCCCTGGCAGCCTGTGCACTGAAATCAGATATAAGTCACTGGCAGAGCTGGGTATCTTCTCTGACACAAACTACAGACCATTTGCTATTTGCTGTCTTGCCCTTCACACACGCACCAAATCTAGTTTCCCACTCATCCCCACAGAACTCCTATGCCCACAACTCACTTCTGTCCTTACACACCCTCACTAACAGAGACCTGCTCCTAGCAGGCAGGCTGGGTGCTCTGCCCTGACAGTCACACCCATTGCCGCAGCCCCCCTCTGGCACATTGGATCCCCACCGCTGGCGACCGAGCCCCGGCTGGGGCCCATCTCCCTCCGCTGGCCTCTGCTCTTGCCCAGCCGACCTTACCCGCTGTCAAGCTCCAGCTCCAGCAGGGACTGGGTCCTCTCTGAGTTGCAGTGCAAGCACCACATGACGGCTGCCGCGGGAGCGGCCCGGGCCAGCGCCCGGGGACCCAGGCCGAGCCGCGCGCCCGCGACTCCCCCCGCGGCCGCCGGACCCCGGACCCGATCCCCGACAACCCGTCCGTCCTCTACGGGTCCTCGCCGGGCCCTCCCGCTTTCACCCGTGGTTTCGCGCTATCTTATGTCCCGGAGTCCAAACGCCGGCCCTCCACTACCCTCCCGCCCTTGCCTGCCTGGCGTAACGCAAGTCCGGCCGGAGGAATGTGGTCGGGAGGGGGCGTGGCCAAAGGGCGGGGTGGGGATTTGGAGGCGTGGCCAGAGCCGTGAGTTCCGGGAGGAGCACAACAGATTCGGCTCCAGCAGAGTTGGCTCCAGCAGAGTCACAGGCTTGCTGCGCCCTGGTGCGAGTCTGCAAGCCCGCGTCTTCCACACGTGTAAGCACAACAGGTGAAAGCGCCGAAAACCTCAATCTGTGCCAATCCTGACTGGCTTCAGCGTACAAAACTTTGCTTCCACAAACAGAGGAGCAACAAGTGGTTCCAGAACTCTGACACGCCTGTCCCAGATCTGGTAGAAAGAGATTTATTTCTCGCTAAACATACCCACACACCCTTTGCGGCCAGTGACACGCTAGAAGCCATAATGATCAACATCGTGAAGTGGGCAGGGTTACTTTGGGCCCTATTCACTGATGAGACTGAAGCTGGGCCCTTCCTCACCCATCTACAAGCTCACATAGCTTGCTGACCCCCTGTGTATACTTGTTTATTTCACATACAGCAGGCAAGGTGCCCAGTACCAACACTTCTAGTAGAATGCATATACAAATACATATACATATATAGATACAGATACAGGGAGAGAGCAAAAAGATATACACAAATCAAACACCCACCCTGAACACCCCACCAGCAAGACCATTTCCAGTGGGGAGTGGGGAGGCTGCAGAAGCCACTAATGTGGGTGCATCTTGCACACATTGGCAATGTTAAAAATACCCAGGCTGCATGTGGTGACACAAGTCTGTGTCCTAAAACCTAGGAAGATCCTAAGTTCAAGACCAGCCTGGCCTGCGTCGTGAGACCTAGATCAAAATAGAGGGGGGAAACACTTGCATATCATATCTGATAATACTCTAGTGTCTGTCTCCCATAAAGTTCTTGCTCATCAGTAAGAAGGCTGATTTTCAGCAAATGGTAAAGGATGAGAATGAACACTTTGCCAAGCAAAGAAACCAAGGACCAGCGAGAAACTGAAAGATGCCTGGCACCAGTGTGAAATAGTACCACTCCTCATTCACTTTAGAAGGCTACAAAAGTTCCCGTACATAGACACAGTGGCCACATCTGGCATCTGCTTGGCCAGGGTGAGGTAGGGAGGTGGCAGGAGGCAGGGTCACAATAGCTACTAGTGGGGAGGCCAGAAGAAATCTGCCAACTCCGACCCAGCTGTCCTCTAAAAATAGGTGATACTAAATAGAATCAAAAGGATCCCCAGGCCCAGATTCAGGAACCCTGGGGAAGCAGGCTCCAGCCTCCCTATCTAGATCCACCAGGAATTCCAGGCACTCCCCCCAGGTCCAGGGCATACAGCTGGCCAGGCTGGGATTTAGATGGGGCGAGTTTTCCCCATGAGCAAGTGGAGTGGTGGGGTGTGTCCCTGCAAGCCAAAAGCCTCTGTCTCCTGACTTCATCTTCCTGAATATGGTATGTCTTGCTCTTGCTCCCGTGCCTGGCAGCTTCATAACAAATGACCATGAAGGGGAACAAGGACAGCCCTGCTGGGGAGACAGAGGAATGCTGATTTTTCTGCAGAAAAGACTAGCCCAGATAGAAATCAGTTGTTACTCCTACCATTCCGGCAAAATTCATAGCCCCCAGTGTCTCAATTTCTTCAGAGTTAGCTCATCAGAAATCTCTACCCCAGCTGATTCAATATCCTGTTTAAATTTATCCAGCATTAAGAAGCATGCACTCTGTCCACATCTTCCCAGGCCTCGGTGAGGAGATACTGTAATAACAAGTATAGCCTAATATGGTGTTACTACCCCTGGGAAGGTCATAATGATGGGGACATTTTGGATTAGGCCTTGAGATATACGTAGGAGCATCTCAAAGGATGTATGAAGCAACAAAGTCATAAGAATGTTTAGTTCCCCAGTTTGTGCCTGGGTTTAAGTCCTGAGCTGATTGCTTTGGCCTGTTTTAGATACCATAATCCCGACATATTACCATCCTCTTGGCTTTTGACAGTCTTCCTGCTCTCCATGGCCAGGCATGTGACATCCCAAGCTGTCAGGGCAAAGCCCAGCTCCTCCCTACATCTGGCTGAGGCTCTTGTGGCCTGGCTATAGGCCATCTCTCCAGCACTGTCCCCACCCCGTCCCTCCTGCCTGCCTTGCCAACAGTAAGCTTCTTGCTGCTAAGCTTTTCTCAGTCCTCCTAACCTGGTTAAGGGCTGAGATTTTGGGGTCCAAATTCCATGTTTCTTCTCCCAGACAGACATCAGACTAGCCCCTCATCCAAGTCAGTTTCTCTAATGAGCCTCCCCCTCCTTATGTGAGTAAGAGACATCAAAATTCGAGGGTTTGAGCTATTCTTCTGACAGCCACCCTATGCCTTCTCTGGGGAGCCTGGGTCCCTTGGACAGAGCAGTTACATATATAGGTTTGGCTGAGATCTAGATCCAGCCTTATCTGTCTTTGTCTTAATAAAGTTTTATTAGAAGGGAGCCATGCTCATTCATTCAGGTCTTGCATTAACTAGTTAAATAGTTGCAAGGAAGACATATGACCTGCAGCTATCCAGCCCTTTCCAAAAGGATCCCAAATTCCCACCAGGAGACTCACACTGGCCCCAGTAACTTGGTGAAATCTGTTCACCCAACCAGACCTTGTGCTTAGGCAGGAACTGCCAAAAGCAGATTGCAAAACACTGCAATGAAACCAACAGACTAGGTCAGGTAGTTTGTACACATGAGAGCCTAATCCTAATTCACAGAAATAAATCCTGCTATACTGTCTGACCCATCAATGGAAGCTCCCACTAAACAGACAGTAGCCAGGGCATTGCAAATGCTCTGGCTGTGGTGACAGTGCCAGGGGTTGCTGGGGGTGGTGGGGGGTGGGCATTGGAAGATATATGTAGCATTATAGGATGAAAGCTATAAAACATGTGTTTCATCAGATAGGAACATGATCATGCTTCCACAAGACTGCAGTCACATGACACTGAGACTATGCTTGCTTTCTGTTGGGGGGCGGGGATGATGCCAGGGCTTGGGATATGCTAGGCAAGCACTTCAACACTGAGCCATACCACAGCTCTCCCAGACAATTGTTGACAAGAGACACAAGGAAGAGTACCAACGGCTGTCATGAGAAGGGGACCTGGGGATCCCAGAGAGTCCTTGGCCCCTGCACCTAAAGCCTGGCTGGGACAGTGGTGGGAATGAGGAAGAGACTTACATTGTCTGACATTAATATTGTTTATTTTTTTTAGGGGTGTGTGTGTGTTTGTATGTGTGTACACATGAATGCAAGTATTCTTAGAGACCAGGAGAGGGCACTGGATACTCTGGAGTTTGATGTAAGCTATGAACTACCTAATATGGGTGCTGGGAACATAACTCCAGTCCTCTACAAGAACAGTACAGGCTCTTAACGCTGAGCCATCTCTCCAGCCCAGTTGAAAATTTAAACCATGTTTATTACTTCGTAGCACAGCAAAGAAGTCAATAAAAAGACATTATACTGCAAAGGACTAGAGCAATGCTAGTTGATTTAGTGACCTCAAGCAAGGTGTTCAAGCCCACCAGAGCTGGTCCACAGAGACTCCAATTCTGCTGGCATTTGAGCAATCTCTAGGGCTGCACTGAGGGCCCTGACCTGGCTTTATCTTGCAGTTAGCCAGGGAGATCACCAGGAGCTTCTTCACAGAATCAAGCTGCCACCACCCCCCTGCCTGTTAATCATTAACATGTAACTAACCACTCTGCTGGAAATTTCCTATCACAGCCAGGCTCTGTGCTGAGGGGGAAGCTCAGTGACCATTCATTCTGAGCCCAAAACCCTCATGAATGAACAGGGAAATTTGGGACTGTGTGGGTATGTACCAGACACACTGTCATTGACTCAGGCTTTTGGGCACACTGTCCACCAATATCCACTGCCTTAGTAGCACAGCCAGGGACCAGGACAGTAGGGCAGATGAGCCAGACTGGATGGTTTTAAAATCCTCCATTCTAGCCAGGTAGTGGTGGTGAATGCCTTTAATCCCAGAGGCAATGGAATCTGTGAGTTCAAGGCCAGCCTGGTCTAAAGTTTGTTCCAGGACAGGCTCCAAAGCTACACAGAGAAATCCTGCCTTAAAACACAAAATAAAACAAAACAAAATCCTCCATTCTAACTCAGGCATGGAGTGCAACTTAGACCTGGCTGAGAAGAAGGCATATGGAGTCAGGGTTAGTGGTCCTAGCTCCTCAGGAGGTTGAAGCAAGATTTCTTGCACCTTTGAATTTGAGGCCAGCCTGAGCCATAACATGAAATCTTGTTTCAAAACTAAGCCAATACAAACCACCCAAACTAGGGAGAAACAGAACAGAGATGGACCCAGAGGTCTGAGCCAGGCAGTATGTCCCCCAGGATAGAAACACTCCAAGGTAAACAAAGATCTTTCTAACAGGGACCAACTTCCTATTTCAAAACTTGGGTCAGTGTTCATAGAAGAAGCCACATGGAAACTTCCCCTTTCTCCCAAGAAAGGTAAGCAGGACGAACTTGGAGATAAGGGGAACCTTAGGGGCTCTTGCTCTGCAGCCTTTAAAGTTTAAATGAACATGGAGGATGGCCCTGCACTAGGAGCTATGGAAAACAATCCAGGCACCAGAAGGGCTTTCCTGCATGAACAGAGGCCATGATGACCCTTTTTCCAGATATCCTTAGATGCCTGCGTATTTGCAGGTCCCCAGTGTCCACTGCTACCCTGCCACACATCAGTGTAAGAAAGTGATAGAGTCTCTGTGTGCCCCATATCCCTCATGTACTCTTAGCAGACCCCACTTTCCTGGTCCCCTGCTGTTCCAGCCAGATGAACTGGGCCTGGTGTCCTGGAACCCAGTGGATGGGCTTGTGGCTTTAAAGTACAGTCATATGAACTACAGTCTTTGTCCAAGAGCAAAGGAAATGGCTCAAGGCCAGTCTTCCTGCTGGACCAAGGGCCCAACATCTGCTACCTCTGTCAGCCATCAACTGTCCTTTTTACACACACACACACACACACACACACACACACACACACACACACACAAGCCATATCGCCTGGCACACTTCAATTCTAGTGCCTACATCCTTAGCAAACAAGCAAAAATACTCACTTTAGCTCCTTATCCCTCCTGAGTGAGTGGTAGAGGGAACTACAACACACCTTCAGGAAAAGTATAGGATGATCATAACTACCCCAGCTCACCACATTCCTCAGGCCCATAGCATCTTCAGTCTAAAGGTGCCTGTGAAATGTAGTGGTGACATATCACAGGTGACAGGGGAGCCTGAGAGTTCCTCCCCTCCTCCATTCTTACTTCCCAGAGGACAGGAACTCAAAAGCAGCCAGCATGCTAAGTAACTAATAAGCATCCTTTCTGACCTGTTTGTTTCCCACAGTGGGGACCCAACAGCTTTGGTATGGTCCAAAGCACCATTGTTTAGTGTGTGATCTTAGTGTGTGATCTTGGATCTTGGACAGGTTCTCTAGTCTCTTCCCTCCCCCACTTCCTGCCTCTCTTCTTCTTCAAGAAGCACTGTTACCTCTCAAGTCATACTTCACAGAAGCCATCAGAATGAATCCTCAGTAAGCCTTCATTTCACAGATAAACTGAGAATGAGAACTTGAGAAAGTTACCTAAGGACACACAGCCAATGCCTGGCTAGGTACATCTGGCTCCCAGTCATGGACTTAACTATGAAGCTTGACCCCAGGTACTAATTGGATACAGGCCCTGGACTAAAAGTACCATGATCCAAAGGAAAGAGATCTGGGATTGGCAGAGGTAAGAGCCAAAGTGAGTGAAGAATTTGAACCCAGGGCTGGTGTCTAACATCCATGCTTGCTAATTGTTCCATTGAGCTTTCATAGCTGAACTCACCCTGGTCCATAATCACCTTGCTTAGTATTTGCCTACTGGCAGTCACTTCCACCAGAGTGACATTCTGAAACTGTTGGCTCACCTCTGTTCCTGGTCTATAGTAGGCAATCAATAAATATTGTTGAATAATTCTTTCACCCCTCTGAACTCCGTAGATTCTAGAAAAGCCAGGAGAAACCAAAAATGCTGGTCCTATGTACGCTGTGCTAGGAGGGCCCAACATGAAAGGAAGCATTCTGGCTGAAGTTTATAAACAAGACAGATTGATGCCATGGCCACTGTTGACATGGATTTCTTTCCTTTCAGCTTTACCTAAACAAGGGCTAGCCTGCCTATTAAAGCAGGCAGAGAAATGGAAGGAACCCAGAAAAACCTATCTGAAATCTATAAAGGCTTGCCCTCCTGCTGACCATCTCACTTGATTTTCCCACTTCAGGGGCCATGGCAGAGCAGGCCCGTTTATTCCTAAGCACTGAATTCACGGCCAAGAGCAGCTGGCTGGGTGGTGCCAGGCCCGAGCCTGGCGGCTTCCGTTTAATGAATAGATGTGTGCCTTTATAACAAGGGCTGGGGCGCCTGCCTGGCAAATGGATGCCATTAAGGGCTCCTGAGACACCAGCCACTCTTAAGTGAGTTAACATTCCCCCCTGCAATCTTCTCTATGTAATTGATTTAAACAACACCTTCTTTTGTCCCAGTGGGGAGGGAGACTTCGACCAGTGTGACCCTGGCACACTGGCTGGGAATGACTTGAGGTGGGGTCCTGAGAGGGTGGAGGCACTTTTGGCATGAACCTGAAACTGATCATGCACACTGTCTGCCCCTGCTCTAAGGCATGCCCAGACTAGGCATCTCAGGACGCAGAATCAGACCTGCCCTCGGGAGGCTTAGGCTTCCCTGGGTGAGAGGAGTTAAGATAATGCATCATTGTGTGTGTGTGTGTGTGTGTGTGTGTGTGTGTGTGTGTGTGTGTGTGTGTGTGTGATTCAGTTCTGTGAGTTCACATAATTCCAACAGCAAGTCTACAACACAAGGATTGTTTTCCAATTTGATCACTGAGGCCTAAGCACCCAGAAGGAGAGTTTCCCTTAAGAAACACACTTTAAGTGATGGAGCCACCTCAAGCCAGTAAGGTGAGTCACACCTGCATGCTGAGTGGCAGCCAGCAGAAGGGTGTGCCTCATCCCTAGGTGAATGCTCCCCACAGTAACAGTGCAACTGCCCAGCTGCCGCCAGCATCATCTTTGTCGAAAGTCAGTTTATCAGTCCTCCTCAAGCAACACTCGGCACTAAGTGCATGCTCACATGTTAAGAAAGCAATCAAACCAGACATTGCTGCAGAAGCCTGCTCCATCTTCTATAGCCTGGAGATAGGCAAGTGGGAAAAATCCAGCTGCTCAGCCAATCCAACGGAAGGATGCTTTTGACACCTGTTAGGGGCTAACCTTCAAGAAATCTTGCTAAATGAAAAGGAACCAATGTTGAGGTAGAAAAGGGGGAGCTGGGGATGTGGCTCAGAGGTGTTTGCTTAGCATGCATGGGGCTGGAGGCTCCATGTGTAGAGTGTCAGAAAGAAAACAGAAAGGTGTGCATGTGTGCTTGGGTATGTACACTGGACAGTGGTCATGCCTAGTAAGGAGAATGTGACACAGGTGGGGACTCCATGCTCATGTGTGCATGCCTTGAAAGCTTAGCTGCAGAACATACAGTGTTACTATGCATGTAATCAAGAAAGGTAACTAAGCCTTTTGGGTGGCAGGCACTTGAAGACATGACTCTGATGGACACCTTGATCTCAAAGCAAACAGAAGGGTTGACAGGGCAGTGGAAGGAGAGAGACTCCTCCTGGGTGTCCCCTGGAATGGAGTCTGTAACCCACCTGGAAGCTCACCTGTAGCCTGAACCTCACACAGTCAGTATTTGCTCTGTAAGCAGTGGAAATCTAAGCACACTTCATGCACTATAAAAAACAGCACAGTCAAGTCCAGTCAAAGACTCAGTCAGGTCTCCCAAGGCAAGTGAGGAGGCTGCCAGGGGCCAAGCAAGGGAGGTTTTCACCTGCCATATCCATAGCATGGAAGAACTGGGCTCTGCCCCAGCCCCCGATGCCTCCTGCAGGCCAAGTAGAGGACCAGCACTCAGGTGCTATGATCCCAGACAGCTGAACTGGTCTGACATGTGCTGCCTCTCCACTCTTCAGTTTATGGAGAAACAGAGACAGACCCTAGAAAGCCAAACTAATTGCCTCCTCAAGGCTGTTCAGCCAGTGTGGCAGAGCTGGAATTTAACCTTAATCAAGAGCCTTGAAAGCCTATGGGCCTTGGGGCTAGTGAGAGCACCCCACCCCCACCCCAATACACTAAGGAGCCTCTCAGCTCCTGCAGCCAGCATCTTCCAAGTGACACAACCCACAGCCCCTTCTGGTCTCTAGCAATTTTCATAATCAACTGTAATTTATATTCAATGGCAAAGACATCCAGGGATGGACCCCCTAGAGTGCTGGGAAGGCAATTTATGATTTCTAGCACAGTGTTTGCTCAGCATGCCAGCCACCAGCTGCGTCACCTCAGAGACAATTACCCTGGTTACTGGTAATTCACACTGAGTACACCACACAGTCAGGAGAGCGGCTGGGCTGGCTGGCCACATTGTCTTCCTGCATCTCGCATCATTCCATCCTTTGAGGACACTGACAGGAGCCGGACAGCAGAGCTGTCCTGGCTAACTGGCCTGCCACCCACTGTCTCACAGGTCCAGGACAATGGCCACTTTCCAGGGCATTTTTTCCTTTAGTAGCCAGTCAGCTATACACTGTTGCTCCCCGAGTGCACTGGTGTGTGGTTGGCCTTGCATAGGTAATTAAGGATGAAAACCGAACCAGCAGAGCCAGCACTGCCATTCTGGCATGTTTTCTAAGATGAGTGCTCCCCTAGACTTGGGGGTAACTATGAATAGAGACTCAGACAGACCCCAGGTTACACAGTAGTGCCCAGCCACCTAAGAACTACAATCACTTCCATGGCAGGACTAGGGCTGCCTGGGTCTTCTGGCCACAGGCTCACCTCTTAATGTGGGAACAAGTAAGAGTGGCCAAAGAGGAGGCATGTGGAATGAGATGGTCTTGATAGCAGTGACAACATCCTAGGGCCCCTTGAATAAGCTGCCCTCTTCCTGAGGGGCAAATGGTACCTTCTGAGCCATGGCCAAGGATATCTCTGCAGCATCTCAAATTATGACCAAAGGAATAATAAATGAAGTCAAAAGGAGAACATGGGTTGCTGTGGCTCCAGGGTGAAACACTTATCATGTGTGGGTGGGTGGGGGATGTTCTGCAAGAGTGGAGACAACAAAACCAAAGCTAAGGTACCCAAATGCTTAAGACATGTGACCTCAGCTAATCTTGACTATATCCCCATCCAACTGGCAATGGATGTGGAGAGGTTAATTCCCTTGCCCAGGGTTGTAAAGCTGGTCCAAGAAGCACTGGACAGGGTACCCAGGCTCTAAAGGAGCAAATAAGGCCTGTGGACCTGGGAAGCTGGATCCAAGGTGCAGGACAAAGCTCTTTTGGAAAATGATAGGAAGACCTAGACAAGAGATGAAGAGAGAGAAAACAAGCAATGTCCCTTGTCCCTACCCCCTGCACCTGCCTTTTATGTGTAGTGGGGCTCAGACCCACTGCCCTTCCTTTTTTTTTTTTTTTTTTTTTTTGCCCCAGCAGATCTATTTCAGATGAGTTTTAATCACAGAGAAGCAGGGTGGGAGTCGACTCCAACGGCTGCTCTGGAGTGAGGCTCTATGTGGTACAGCCAGCAAGAGGGGCATCGGGCATCTGCCGGCCCTGCTTTTGACTCTTGGCTCTGCTGTTTTCTAGCTGTACAACCCGGGCAAATTAAGGACCTCCCAGAACTTCAAATCCTTTCTACATAAAAGATAATAATGCCTATATCCTAGAGCCGAGAGAGAACAGCGGCCTGCACAAGGTGTCAGATGGTGTCTGTTCTCATCATCACAGTCTATGTTGAAATGGAGGGGGCTCAGGGACTGAGCTATATTGTGGTTTAATAAGGATCAGGAGAACAAATAGGCTGAGTTATGGCTCAGCAACAGAGTACTTGCTTAGCATGGGTGAGGCAGGGGCCCAGCTCCAGCAAGACAAAAGATGAAGGGAATAATGTTTTTATATACTTATATGTAGCTTATAGAAACATGGAAGTTGAATAAGACAGGAGAAGCTGAGCCATAATGGGTAAATTCTTGAGAAGATAGCCAGGCCAGTGGAAACCACAAGCTTTGCTGCAGTCCCCAATGCAAGGACAAGGGGGAGAGGACATCGCCCAATGTTCTGTGCTATAATTTCAATACTTAACTATATAAGTAAACGTTATATAGGTGAGAAACACAAGGCTTGAATAAAGGGTTCTCATACGGAGCTGTTCTTTATATCTGCGGGGAACTACTGAGGTGCTGTCTGGAATCCTCCGTGTTCTCTTGCACATGCTCGGAAGCCAGGCACAGAACCAGGAACCAGCTCAGGACAGTAACTTCCAACCACTGACCACCAGATGGCAGCCTCATCAGCACCTGGAGCTCACCCCACAGGTACAGGCCTGGGAGGTCACACTTCAGACCTGCTATCACCCTTCCCAGGAGGACATCCAAGTCCCTGACTTCTGATGCTGCCTGCAGAGTCTCTTACACAGAAAGAAATCCTGAGATTCCAGCAGCTGGCACTGGGGCATGGGTCTGTTGAGCTGGTCTGAGGGATCCTGGACTACCCTGGGTGCCTAGACACCTGCCTAGTTACTGGCACCTGGTACCAAATCAAGACTGGGCCCTATGAGTGGCTGAGCACTATCTGGCTGTAATTCCCACCATTGCTGTTTGTCTCATGTTGAAACAACTATCAGCTGTCCTTTCCCTATCAAGTATTCATAAATTTTTAATTTTTCAATTTAGGCAAGTGATGCTCAAACTTTTCAGCTTAAGTTCTGTTTTTAACAACTGATTTTGCCCAGGCTAGCCTTGAACACATGGCAAATCTATTGCCCCGGGCTTCCAGTGTTGGGATTATAGGCTTGTACCACCATGCCCAACTTCTTTTCACTCTTTATTGAGGACCTGCAAATTTTTCCATATTTACCATATCAAAAATTAAAAGCCATCCTTTTAGTACACAAGGACAACAGTGCCATTCCACTAGCCAACATGGCATTAAGCCTCCAGAAAATTCCACTGGGAGAAAATGAGGTGAAACAGCGGCTATTTCTAAAATGATTTGAACTCGTAACTCTTGGGATCACACTTGAGAAACATGGCTGGCGAAGAATCTTCTTAGCTTTAACCAAGTCCACATGGCCTCACGTATGCCTATTCCTCCACTGACACTTAGGTCCGACCCTGTCTAGAAAGGGGTGAGTGTGCTCTGGGTCTACAGGCAACATCAGTGGAATATCCCCTACTCATCTCACCCACCACAACCATGCCACAACCATACCACAACCACATCACAACCAGAGCTTCAGCTATGCACAGTACCTGCCCCTCCCAGGTGACTTAGGAACCTAAGATTCAACCCAGATGTGCTCAGCTTGCAAGAGGCAGCGCTGGGGTGCTAGACCAAGTGCCCTTACTCTGCAACTCAAGGAGGCCCCAACCATGGTCACCAAGTTCCAGCAGGGGTGGCCATATGTCCTTTCTGTGCACTACCTGCCTGAAGCCTGCTCGCTCACCAGGCTCTCCATGCTTTCTCTTATAACAAGTATTTCATCTCAAAGTCTGCAAGGCTGGATCTGAGCCCAGGTACTCTTGACTCTAGCTCCTGAGCTCTATTGTCTGCAAAAGAGGGATTCTACCAGCTGTCTCCAGGTTGGTCTGGTGGCAAATTTATATTGGCTTAAGAAGACAGCCAGGGCACACAGCTGGTGGAACAATCCTGAGAGGGGATGAAAGATGGGGTGCTGATAACTGCATTTGGGGATCAGGGATGGCATGTGGGTGAGGGGCAGAGAAGCCTAGCCAGTCAGGAGAGAGCAGTCTCTAACCCCCATCTGTCCAAGGCCTGTTAGGCGAGACTACCACCACTGCTGGAGGCTGCTGCCACCTGCCGCCTAGTTGGGGAACTGCAGCCAAGCTGGGGAACTGCAGCCAAGCTGGGGAACTGCAGCCTGGCTGACCCAGCCTGGAGACTGTGAGTGAGTCCAGAGAAGCATGCAGCTTAGGGTCCAAGGAATCCCAAACCCACCTTTGTACCTCAGCTTCTTTGGGAAAATATGGGTCAGTCATCTCCTTATGGGTCATTCACCTAAGCTCCAGGGTGACCTTTGGGGGAACATGGCCTTTTCTCTGAATAGGGTAGACTGTTTGTGTACTTGTCCCTAGGCTCAGCACAGGTTTAGTGCTACTGGTTGTTAACAAGTTTTTGTGTTCCTGTCCACATCATCACACCATCTTAAACACAGAAGTCTAGCCCTTGGGACAGGCACAGAAGCAAGAGGACTTTTGCATGCTCTGGCTGGACAAACGAGACTGGAATCTCCACAGATGTGTCCTAACCAGATGCACAGCCAGGAAGCGCAAAAATGAGATGCTCCTGGAGTCTGCCTCATCTCTTTTTGACCAGAGTTCACAAGATGCCTTCCCAGGGTTCTTTTGTGAAGACTCAAAGGCCCTCTCCTGGTGTATGAAAACCTCAGGCCCAGGGCGGGACAGGGCAGGAGTAGAGGCCTCCACAGACAAGTGCTGTTGTGTGGGTACACAAACTCAGCATCTCAACAGGGAAGAGTCTGAGATTCACCAAGAATGGCTGTGAGTTCTGGTTCCTGCCCCATCCCCAGGCCAACAATGGCTATTGCTTTTCTTGGAGGACGCAGGGAGTCCAGGTGAGGGCTAACAAACATATATGACCTGTGGCCTCATGCAACCTGCTACCTTCCCGTCTTAGATCTGAAGCCCTGCTCTAGCCCTCTGGTAGATGTGGAAATGGACAGAGACAGGAAGCTTGCAAGCCCAGATGTCATTAAGGCCAGGCTTAGCTTTGCCTTCAGTCTCCTCTTGGTGTGCCACAAAAACCTATAAGGTATTTATAAGCAAGGTTGAAGGCAAATAACTCCCACTCCCATATCAAAGATCTCAGTCCTGGTGGCTTAAGTGACATGTGGCTTCCTTGGTTCCTCAAGAGAACATAGTCTCCACTGATTCCTGCAGCTGCCACACAGTTTGGGCTCCCCACTGAGTCAGGAGTCTGGAGGACAGTTGTCAGAGTTGGCTCAAGGTCACACAGTGGCCAGCTGTCAGACAGGCTGGGCCTGAGCCAGGTCCTTAGGCCTCACCCCACCCCCTACTCTAAACTCAGAATCAGCTGGTGGTGGGGCAGGGGGCTAGTCTTTCCCCGGGGGCCTTACTGGGTACAGAGGGTCTTCCTGCTCACAATCCCTGCTGTTTGTCCTGTGCCAGGCTGCAGCCTCCCTCCAGCCCTGCTGACGAGGACAATCTGGTGCCAGAGTTGACAATCTGTATGCCTTTTGGAGGGAGGTGGCCAACAGGGGCCCAATTCAGAGTGAAAGGGCATGGAGTCACAACAAGCTGCCATGGTGACTGATCACTATATATCTGACAGATGCTTTTCATACTTGCTCTGGGGAGGGGCACACACACTCCCCTCCAGGGCGGAGTTCTTGACCATGATCTGTACTTCCTAGCAAGTACTGGGTCACTAGACATGCACAAAACCAGAAAAGCTCCAGAAGGAAAGGGACAGGTGCTAAGAACCCCAGAAGACCCCATGAAAACAGAGCCTAGATTGACTAAATGCCTGAGGGGTATAGGGTCACAGAGCACATTCTTCATAGCATTTCAGAGTCCCTGAGTAACAAATACTAAGGAAGGTGCCACTGTGACCCCTACAGTACAGTGCCAAGTCAATTCCAGCAGCCTCGGCTACTGCACATTGTGGGTAGGGCTATGCATGGCTGAATGGGATCCGAGATGCTGGTTTTTCCCTGACTCTCTTCCCAAAACCCCCATGTCATACAACCCAGGAAATACACTGAGGACCACTAGCAGAGCCTATAACATCCAGGGCCCTGTGGATGGGCCACTGAAATGCTGGGAGTGTCTGGGTGCAGAAGAGTATCTTGGAGGCTGTTTCCATATCTGTCAAACGCTGGATCTTCCCCACTTGCAGGCTATTTCCTGTCAGGTCAGGAACTGAGCACTGACCCAGGAGGAGATCCAGGGCCAGGCTCCCTCCCACTGAAGAGGACACATTTGGAAAGAGGTGTTGGTTGGTAGAAATCCTGTGCCATGTGCAAGCTCTGGCGGGCACTAAGACCAGGCAAGAGAGTGCTGAAGGCATAGTCTCAGTCACCTTCCAGCTCCCAAACACTTAAATAATAAGAGCCTGGGATGGGATATTCCAGCTTCTGGATAGCACCCACAGCTGGACCTGGACAGGGCATCAGTTTTCCTTACCTGGGTCCAGTGCTGGGTGGGGCCTCTTGCTGAAAGGTAGCCACAGTAGCCTCTGAGGAGCCTCTGTGTCCCTGCAGTGGAGCTTTCTCAGCCCTCTGCCCAGTCAGAGGCCAGCAGGGTCAAACCCTGAGCCCCTGCTTAATCCACCAGCGCCAGAGTGAGCGCTGGCTGGCCATGTGACCTGAGGCCCCAGGACCTGTTTGGCAGGAGCAGCAGCTGGTGGGGTGGAGCCGGGAGGGGCAGTGTCTGCCCTCTGGTTGCTTCTGGCCATTTTTCCCCTGCAGGGACTTATGGTCCAGAGCCTGCAGCTGGTTCTGGGACCCCAGGGAGGGCAGGGATACAGACTGGGACTGAGTACAGCCTGAGAGTGCCTCACCCAGAGATGCTGAGCTGCCTGGGATGTGTCTGCCAAAGGACCTCACTGCACACAGATCTGTTGCAGGTGTGAGAGGTGGATTGTGGGTAGGACTGAATTCCTCAGATGTGTGAGAGGTCATCAAGAAAGCTAAAGATGGGAACGAAGAGTTAAAGGAGGAACTGAAACCAGAAAATCCCTCCCAAGGCCCCATCAGAGGGGACAAAGTGGGTGGGAGAGGGCAGGCAGCCTAAGGGGCATGACCGAGGGAGAATTGGAACCAGGGTCAAATTCCTATTCGGCAAGTCAAGGAGGGGAAGAAAGCAGTGAGATGCAATTGACTTCAAACGGCGCTTCACCAACAGGAAGCGCTTCACCAACAGGAAGAGGACAGTAAGAGACAGCACACCCTGAAGGGGACAAACCCACGCTCCCTTTGCTTAGTGTGTGTGTGTGTGTTTCTGTTTCACAGGAATGGCCCCAAGCTGAGACTCAGAAGCCACCAGGCAATGCAGTCAATCGTGGAGCTCATCCTGCTCCCTCCTTGCAGGCACGTAGTTTTTGTCAGAGCTCATGACCTCAGCTCTGACAAAAAAAAAAAAAAAAAAAAAAAAAAAAAAAAAATCTACATCTATCACTCTGTAAATGTGGACCTGACATTGCTATTTGGACTGAGGCTCTAGTGGTCTCTGTCACCTCCCCCAGAAATAAGGGTTAAGCTGCCTTGTGCTTGCACAGAATTATTCTCCTCTGTGCCTTAGCTGGCTGTCAGTGTTGTCATCACCCCAATGAGAAAGAAAGCCAGGCAGGTGCAACCTGCAATCCCAACACTCAGGAATCAAGAGGATTGCTGAGTCAAGAGGCCAGCCTGGGATGGATGGATGGATATAAACATACATACATACATAGCCACATAACAAGACCCTGTCTCAAAAGGCCAAAAATAAATAAATAAACAGGAGAAAACGGAGACTCTGAAAGGTCTAGGGACTTGTTCAAAGCTAGGAAATAGAGTTGGATCTAAATTCCCACTAGATTGAGGACATGAACAGCTATCTCCATGTCCTGCCTCTGAACCCTCTGGGGCATGCATTCAAGTTCATCACCTTCCAGTCCCTCTTGTTGCCACTCATCCCCATCCCTTGTAACTTCCTAAGTGGCTAGTTTTATGTACACTTGACATGAGCTAGAATTATCAGAAAGGAGGGAGGCTCAACTGAGAATATGCCTCTATAAGATCAGGCTAGAGGCAACCCTGTAGGTCATTTTCTTAGCCACCCCCTGGGCTGGTGGTCCTGAGTTCTCTAAGAAAGCAGACTGAGCAAGCCTTGAGGAAAGCAGCACCCCTCCGTGGCCTCTGCATCAGCTCCTGCCTCAGGTTCCTGCCCTCACTGCTTTCGATAATGAACTGTTATGGAACTGTGAGTGAAATAAACCCTTTCCTCATCAAGTTGCTTTTGGTCATGGTGTCTCATCACAGCAATAGTAGCCCTAACTAGGACACAAACATTCTTTCTCGTCCAGCCCCTGTCTACTGTGGGGAAGCCTGGGTGGTGACAGCAGGTTAAAATGAGGGACACTTCAACGTGGCTCAGGAAAAGGACTTGTGCATAGCAGCAAGAAGGGCAGCTCTAGGACTGCCAAGCTCTCCAGGTTCACAGGTAACAGTGCCACCAGTCACTGCCCCTGGATGTGCCATACGGTACTCGCTTTTCTTCCTAGTTTGGTTTAGACCAAATGCTCAGGCTAAGCCCAAAGCTCTGCCCCAGATCAGCATCTAACAGAACTGCAGGTGAAATGACCTGCCCCATGCGTGGATACGCTGAACACACTCAGGAGTATTACACAAAGTCCTTGGGGGAATTTATACAAGGTACAAAACACAACATTGGTCCTGGAGACTTGGAGCAATATAGCCCCTCCCCCACAGGGCATCACTACTTTCTAAGGCAGGGCATTTCTTTTCTGGGTGCAGCTCATGAATAAACTCATATTAGCCCCAAGCATTACGGTCAGATAGGGTCCCCTTCCTCCCTACACCATCCCTGCGCCATGTGGAGGAAGGAGGACACAGGCAGATGGGCTCCCTTCCACAGATCACACACAGCCTCCAGGGCCACACACAGCATGACTGACCCATGTTGGTCAGCAGGAATGCTGAGCCTCCTCTATACAACCACCCTGCCCCAAAGACACCCTCCCTGAGAGTCTGGGCCCACAGACTGGCAGACCATTGGTGATCTAGGGTAACCAAATCACTGTGAAAAGGCCCTTGGGTTGTGGGTTAGAAGTAGGCTCCACATTCTTTTTGCTGGTCTGCAAGGGTAGCATCATTGGTTTAAGAAAAAGCTTCCAGAACTATCATGCAAGCTAACGGACTGACCAGGAGTATTGCAGATGGAATGGATGCTACCTGTGAGGACCCTGTGATCTGCCTGCCATGTAGCAGGTACCTAAGAAGAAATGTGTGTTGGGCTTCAACTGCAGGACAGAGAGTCACACAGTTCTTCAGAGTCACTAAGAACTTGCCTGGCACCCCAACTTGCTCTTGCTGTAATATCCTGGGGCTAGAGAACTGAAAACCAACATCCCACCAGCCTAAAGTCACTGTGATGCTGATGCCCAGCAAAGGACTCAGCAGAAGACAACACAGAGAGTAACTGGTTTCTAGGTAGCAGGAATAGGGGTTTCTAGGTAACAGGGGTGGGGGGGCACAAGAAGATACTGCCCCCAAACAGAATGGTGTCACACATATTGTGCTGTGTTGGGAGATTACATCAAGAGCTGCCCCTGGCTAGGAGCACTCAGGGGTTTAGATACATCCCATGCTAGTGTCAGGAGGCCGGTAGGAAGACTAGCTGAGGAGACTGGGGTCAGCTCTTCAGTGGTAGCCTTGGTTCTTCCCTCCAGACACTGGGAGAAGGGGCCTGTTGTAGGATGGCAGGCAGAGCAGAGCAGAGCAGGGCAGGGCAGGGCAGGGCAGTCACAGCAGGGACTGCTATGGGCCCTTTAAGCAGCCTAAGACTAGTGGCAACTTTAGTCACAAGACCTGAGATTATTTAATGTTTGCAAACTGCAGGAGCCAGAGTCCCTTAGGGGTAAGTGTGGGGGGGGGGGAGGGTGCGCTGGCTCCTTTCTCTGTTCCTCCGTTGCACAGACCTATGTGGTGCCCTCCAGCCCTGCAGCAGTAGCTACTCAAGAATGCCTGGGGTGCTTGGGAGATGAGAACAGATGCCTAAACCCTGAATGTGCTGTGTGACCTTGGACATGCCTCTGCCTCTCTCTGGTCTCAGACTCTTGGGTATTCTCTCCAGAATAACAATACTCAGGGGCTGCGCTGTGGGCACTGTGCCATTCTCAGCCACCTCTTGGCCTGTCTTTTCTAGCACTGGGGATGGTGAGATGGGGGGGGGGTGCAGCTATTTTTCAGATTCAACTCCTGGGCTCTTATGGGCAGGTGGATTCAGAGGCCTGGCTACCTTGCCATCCATAAGGAGCAGAGCACAGTGATTGGGGGGGGGGGGGTGACTAGAAGGCCAAGCTGGTGTCACCCCTAGAGATGGTGAGGGGCTACACTGACTGGCCAGTGTGAACACAAACAGGTAGATGCCGGGCATGAAATGGAACACTCATTCAGCAGACTGCACAGCCAGACTCCTACTTCTGGCCAGAGCAATACACACACATGCCTGACAAAGCAGAGCCCATTGCTGTCCTTGGAGGCCTCATGGAGTGGACAGAGCCAGGGGAGGGGACATCCACTGTCATCTTTGTGCTCAGCTTGCTCTAGTGACAGATCAGCTGTGGCAGTTTACAGCTTGGCAATTTAGGGTAGCCACTACCCTGCAGAAACATGGAAGGGGGCTGTCCCTGGGACTCCTGGAGGTGTGGGAGTTTCTTGTACATCTTCTCTGCTGACCTGGCCTGCCAAGGCACAGCCTAAAGGCAGCTGCTGTGCTCAGGGTGGGTGTGGAATTCCTCACACCGAGCCTCACCCAGCCCAGGCTGCTAGATAGGAATGGGGTTTCCTTTACCAGTCCCCAGCACATCTCACACCCCTACCATCTGCCTCTTGTCCCATAAAAGACTGGGCCCAGAGGTTTCATGATGTCCTGCTCCTAAGCCTTGACCCTTGAACAGATTCCACTGGGGGAAACCTACCAGGACCCCCACTCCGCTCTCAGAGATCAAGATCCAGCAGGGCTGCCCAAGGCCACACAGCAGGTTAGAGGCAGGGCCAGTTTTGGACCCTGTCCCTCTGGCCCAGGTTCCTCAGCGCGAACTAAGCTTTCACCCACTCCCGGGCGCGTCCAGCAGGCTGGAGCGAATTCCTGAGATGCTTCAACCTCCCTCCCTCCCTCCCTCTCGCAGGCTCGGGACGGGGAAGCGCAGGCGGGATTTCTCCAGGTGGTGAAGGGGGAGGGGAAAAGAGGCGAGGGGCACGGAGCGACCTCGGGGCTCAGTCCCCGCGCAGCGGGAGGCACCGCATTGGCGCGGCAGGCGCCCGCCCCCACCCGGATCGTCGGCACCCCGCTGCGCCGTCCGCAGAGCGCCGTAGCTGCTCGGCCGTGTCCTCCGCGCGTCCCAGGGTCCACCCTGCGCCGCCCCGCATGCAAGGTCGGTGGCGCCGGGTCCCCTGAGCCTACAAGCCCGCAAGGCGCGCGCGCGCGCGAAACCACCACGGCTCCACTAGCCCTCCCGGGTCCGCACAGCCCAGCCCGCGAGTGTGACCGGCTCCCTGCACACCCGCTCCTACCTCTCGGTGCCCGCAGCCGCCGAGTGCGCGCCGACTCGCCGGGAACGCGGCTCCTACGCGTCCGGCCGGTGGGGCGCGGGGTTCAGGGACGCACAGAACTGGAGCCTGACCCCGCGCCCCCGCCCGACGTGACCTTGGCGGGGGAGTCCTCTCTGTGCCGGGCCTCAGTTTCCCTCTTCCGAAGGTGTGTGTGTGTGTGTGTGTGTGCGTGCGTGTGTGTGTCGGGGGGGCGGGGAGGACGGGTGCCGCCCCAGCCAACGACGTCACCCGAGCCCGGGCGAGTGGAGGGCGCTGGAGGCCGCGGGGGCCGCCGCAGCGGATAGGCCAGGTTGCCGGGCTTGCGAAAAACCGGCGCGGAGTCGTCGGCACGGCGGCGGTCCCTCGCCTTTCCCCTACGCACCTCAAGATCCCCGAAAGCAACCCGGGGCCAAACTCCCGGCCCTCCCATGGTGAACTCCAGCTCCTGCGGCCAGCGCTCCCCCTCCCGTGCTCGTCCCCAGCTAGCTGAGACAAGCCAGAGAGGGCAAGCCACTGGCTCCGTGTCACACAACATCGGTGTTGCTGAAGTCTACCTGGGCACCAAGCTCCTCCACTTCCCCTCTAGGACTCACGCTGTTCAGTTGAGCGAAGTGAGGCCAGAGGCTAGGCCTGAAGGTTGCACCCCTCATACTACCAGAGCAATGGACTCGGTACCAAATAATTGCTGGGATGGGTCTCAAGTAGCCTGACAACTGCCTTTGAGATAAGGTAGGGCGATTTGGACCAGGAACCCCAAGTTTGGGGGAAGAAATAGCCTGCATAGGAGAGCTGGGCCTGGAAGGTGCAGGGACAGGGAAGATGCGTGCAAAGCGCTGTGCCTAAGGAAAAGACCAGGATGGGAAAGCGTTGCGGCCTGTGCAATGGAGAGCAGAGGAGTGGGGAGCACATAGACCTCAACCCTGAAAACCCGACTGTCCTTCCTGGGCAGAGGCCCTGCCCCGCCCCCCGCCCCGCCCCCCACCCAGGTGGAGCAAGGGCGCCCGGAGCCCGCAATGCATTCAAGCTGCGCCCCCTGGTGCCTAAACGCGGCGAGGCGAGAGGCTGGAAGGACTCAGCTGCTGCGGTCCAGCCTGGAGGAATCTGGGGGAGTGATGTAATGTGTGAGCAGATGGGGCTGGGATGGGGGCCGCCATTAGGATGTGTGACCTTGAATAAGGCGCTTCCCCTTTCTGGACTTCTATTTTATATTATCCTATGCTTCTTTATTTATTGAGAAAGTCTTACTCTAGCCCAGGCTGGCATGGAACCATGTAGCACAGGCTAGTCTTGAACTTATTAGGATCTTCTTGCCTCAGTTCTGTGATTACAGATGTTAGCTCCCATGCTGACACACAACAAATCTAAGGGACAACAAGCTCCTGGTCTATCTTGCTCCTTGGTCCTTCTTTCCCTGACCCCTGGCAATCATAAACCCAGGCCTGGTGGCCCACTTCTGCAACCCCAATACTTGGGAGATGATTTTTGAGACCTTTTCCCCCTGCAAAAGTAAACCTATGGCACCTTGGGCAGTAGAATGGGCTCACAAGGCAAGGTGTGAGTCTTACCCCTGCTACTCTCCATCTCCTTTCCCCAAAACCTAGTTATATGAGCAATGGGTTATTGTTTTAGTTTGGTTAAGACAGGGTCTCACTAGCCTGCAACTCCCTTGGAAGATCAGGCTAACCTCACACTCACAGGGATTCTCCTGCCCCACCTCTCGAGTGCTGGAATTAAAGGTGTGTACCACCATGCCCAGCCTACTTTATTAGTTTAAAAACATATTTTTTAAAAGCAGCACTTCGCTGGGGGTGGTGGCACACACCTTTAACCCCAACACTAGGGAGTCAGAGGCAGGAGGATCTCTGTGAGTTTGAGACCAGCCTGGTCTACAGAGTGAGTTCCAGGACAGGCTCCAAAGCTACAGAGAAACCCTGTCTTGAAAAACTAAAAAAGTAAGTAAATAAGTAAATAAATAAATGCAACACTTCAAAGATGAAGATTCTTGTGTAGTTTTTAATAACTAATATTTCTGGTATGGAGCTCAGTTACTGGGCTGGTAGAAAGCAGGTGATAGAAGATAGGCTGACTAGGACTGGCAGCTGTGTGACCTCAGCCAGGTCCCATCACCTCTCTGAGCCCCACATAAAAGGTAAGATGGAACCGATGGAGTCCCCACCCTGGCTCCTTCAAGGCTACTGAGCAGGTCTGCTGCACCGACATGTGGAAGGTGGGCAAAGGGTACTGTGCAGACACTTCATTCCCAGAAGCCAAGAAAGCAAATGTTGATGTATTGAACTATATTAAATTAAACTATATAAATGGAATCAGAATACCACAAACAAGGTAAAAAAAAAAAAAAAAAAAAAGACAAATGGCACCCTGAAAAACAATGTATGCTGCACATAGGACAAGTTAATGAGGAGAATGAGAGGAAAGTTAATTTCCCTAACACAAAAAGTGCTCCTTCCAATCAATAGGATGACTAACCCATTAGAAAACAGCCAAGACTATGAAAGCCGTTCAGGAAAATTATTCACTCCTGCTTGTAATTAAATGCACATTAAAGAAATGCAATCAAAACACAATCCAATTCACTTGCTTAAGGAAAAAAAAACTACCTATTTGCGGGGGGGGGGGGGGGGGCTGGGAAGGAGGCTCAGTGCTAAAGAACACTTGTTCTTACAGAGAACCCAAGTTTGGTTCCCAGCACCCACATTTCCCTTTGCTGGTCTTTGTGTCTCAGAAAGTTAAGTATAGATAGTCCCCAAGCTATTAAGGTTCAACTTATATTTTCCTCACTTTACAGCAGTGAGTGACATGTACTCGACAACACGCCAGTAAAATACACACTCCAGTCATGGGGGGACCAGCCTGCTCTACACAATAGGTACTGCTGAGCTGGACAGTCAGGCTGCTACTGTATTGAATGAACTTTAAACCCAACATTTCCAGTTCATGATTCGGGATTTATTGAATGTGGTTGTTTGGACCTTAAATATCTCCCAAAGGTCCATGTGAAATAGCGTTGGCCTCCAGGGTGGCAGCATTGGGAGGTAGTAGAACCTCTCCTTTTTCTTCCTTCTTTCTTATGCTTTGGCTAGGAGCTCCTTCTGCCTCCTGGTCCCGCCATGATATGATTTCATGGGCCCCAAAACAATGGAGTCACGCAACTGTGGACAGAAATCTCTACAACTGTAAACCAAAACAAGATGTCTGCTACAGTATCAAAGGGCTGACATGTATGTTCGCTCGCTCATGTTAAGTATTTGTGCCTTTGGCAGTAAAGGGGCACAGAATATCTGCTGCTCCCTGCATGTACTGCCTCTGACAAGGGTGAGCCAGGGACAGGCACAGCAAAGAGCCAGGGACAGGCACAGCAAAGAGCCAGGAGGGTTGCTAACTTTCCCCTGAAGCATTCCACACACACACACACACACACACACACACACACACACACACACACCTGTATGTATAATCTCACTAAACAGTTGTGTGGGTGGGATTTTTTGTTTGTTTTTTGTAAAAGGGTTTCTCTGTGTAGCCCCTGGCTGTCCTCGAACTCACAGAGATCCGCCTGCCTCTGCCTTCTGAGTGCACCACCGACGCCCGGCTGTATTGCTGTTTTTTACAATCTGTTTGCAAATAATAAATTTCCAGGGCTGGAAAGATAGTTCAGTGGTTAAGAGCATTTGTTGCTCTTAAGAGGACCTGGGTTCAATTCCCAGCACCCACATGGTGGCTCACAACCACCCTTAACTCCAGTCCTAAAGGATCCATGATCATCAGGTACACAAATAGTGCACCTCCATACATGGAGGCAAGACACCTATACACATGAAATAAATGTAAAAATCAAAAAGAAAATAGCAGTTTCTGAGCCTAGACATGGTGTTGGGAAGTATGGTGTCTAGGCCTGCTCTGGCACTGGATTGGGAAGATTGCCTACATGACCTCAGGACTGAGGGTGTCCCTTCTAAGCCCAACAGTTCTTTCCACTAAGTGGACAGGAAGCGTAAGACAAGTGCCCGCCTGAAGGGACACGAGCCCACTGGAGCATGTGGCTCGGGCAGGTCTTGCCCTTCTCCCCTATCCCCCTGCCTTGCTAAAAACCGTTAGATTACATCCCTAAAGCCAGCCACCAAAGTCTATTTGCGTATTTGGCCACTTCCTCTTCCTAAGGCTGACTACCAAGCTCCAACTATCAAAGCATTGAAGTCTAGCAATCAGAAGCTTCTCTTTGACTCACCTAATTAACATGTCCAATTCAAACTAAGCACCTCCTTCTAGCACCGGCTTTCCCCCTTTACCTTTACCACCCACAAAACTGCCATTTTCCAGTGTGTTTCCTCTCTATCCAGAGGCAGCCCTTTGTCCCTCTGGGACAAATGCCCGACCCTCGTCCCCTCTCTCCTTCACCACTGCATCCTAGCCCACTCTAACACAGACCTCCCCTTTTCTCTTAAAAATGACACCTGCAGAGTCAGTTGCTGCTGTTTTTCTGCCCAAGTCAGAAAGCAGTCTTGAACTTTTCTTCTTTGCTTAATAAAAGATCTCTCTGTGAAAGCAGGGGTTTGGGTGTGGTTTGTGCCTAATGTGGGGTTGGGGAGGAAGCCCCCACTGTGCTTGGGCGGGGGAGGGGGATCCTCCTTTACCACCTGACACTATCAGTCCAAAATCTTCTCAGCAGAAGAGCTGAGTGTTGAAATGGCCAGCAGAGGTGAGTATCAGGGGCTCTAAGTGACTTAGGAGATCCCCCCACTCCCTCAGTGCCATTCCTATCTACTTTCCCATGCCCATATCCTGGCTGGAAATACTTGGTTCATGTTTCCTGCCTGAGGTTACCCTGGCAACAGCTCTGTCATCTGTCTGGGTTGGAGGTCAGTCCCGTGGCATGGGACAGATGACCAAACACTGGATACCATGTGGGTCTGAGATGTCTGGGCCAGAGCCTCATATTGGGCAACCAAACCTACTCACCCAGAAAACAGCCTGGATCCTCTCCTGCCCTTCCTCCTCAATGTGTGGAGGAAGCCAGGGGATGGTTATGGGGGAGACCACAAGACACAAAATAGTATGCTCAAAACAGTGCAGATGCTAGCAGCATAGGAAGTGTGTGTGGCAGAAGCCATCCATCCCCATTTACCTCCCCCTCCTTCCCTCCCTCCCTTCCATCATCAGCCATCCTGTCTGTGCCCTCTTCCCACCAATTAAAACAAGGCACTCTTCAACCAGACACCCATGACCTGTACTTTCCAGCCTCAGTCTACCCTTCTAGCTCCTCCCGCTTTCCAGATCAATTTTCACAAATTGATTCCGTCTTATCTCTTTCCTGCTTAGAACTCCTCTACAGCTCCCTATGATCTTGGGATAAAGAGGCTCCTTGGCCCAGCTCCAACTCCAGCAACTTCTCAAAAGTCAAGCTAAACTTAATGGCCTTGAGCACACCCTGCTGTGCCACACCACACCACCACGCATTTGCTTGAGCAGTCCATTCTTCTGCTTTGCCTCTATATCCAAAGAGTTCTTCAAAGCAAGAAAACAAAAACAAACAAAACAAAACAAAACAAAAACCCCACAATTCACAAAATTTTAAAGTCTAATTCACTTAGGCAGCTCAGAGAACAAAAACACAAATGACCTATAAACATATAAAAACACATACAACTTCACCAACAAAGGCAGAGATTGTACAATGGCGAGAGCACATGGGCAAATTTTCTAAATGCTCACCTGTCTGTTAGCTGAGTCCAAACCCATTAAATCCAGCTCCAAAGATATCATTTCCTCTATGTGTCATTTTCTGGGCTTTTGTGTTCCGCACTTCCAGGACAGTGCTTAGGACAGGGCAGACACGGTTATGTGCTTGCCGTACACAACTTTCTGTTACTTCCCGTGGTACCTACTCTATGTGAGGCAGGTAATGTGCCGGGCTCTACCCACAGTCCTCCACATATACACATATGAGAGGGCAGTGGCACCTCAGGAACTTTACTAACTAGGTTCTTATTATCACTCGTTGACACCTCTGTTGGCTTGGGGCACAGTGGGTAGATGGCATGGGATGTTTTCCTTACATAATCTGAACCTCTGCCTTTCCACAGGATTTACGAATGTGAGAATGTGGTCTGTGGTCTCTCAAGCCCCACTTGAATAATCATCACTTCTACTGTTTAGTCCTGCCACACTGGAGGGTCCAGTGATAGCCACATGTTCAGAACACAGGTAACAAAACTATGGCTGGGTTCTGGGCCTCTTGCATGCTACGTAGGAATTTTGCCCCTGAGATATACCCCAGCCTTCCAAACTCTCTCTAGATAACCCCTTAAAATGGGGGAGGGTTTTAATGTCATGAAAGTAGCATTTTAAAAAGTATGGTCAGGCTTGGAGCATGGCTCAGGGGCATAGTGCATGTCTAGCACATATAAAGCTCTGGTTCCATCCTTAGTTTAAAAGAAAAACAAAATGCTAAACTGATGGTGCAGGCCTATACACCCAGTGCTTCCAGGGCCCAGGGTCAATTCCTAGTACTGTGAAAAAACAAACCAACCAACAAACAAATAACAAAACAAAACTAAGTACTGTAAACTGAGTTGTGACTGACCTGGGTGCCGAGGCAATTCATTGGCCCTTGCTTCATCCCCGTGACAGCTGGCTGTCTATATGCAACAGGACACTTTGAACACTGACTTCCTACTGCACAGAACTTTGGATCAAAACAAAGATCTAAATGGGAGACTGGCAATTCTAAAACTCTTAGATAAATCACAGAACTGAAGTGAGCTGGGCAATGATTTCTTACACAACTATCATGCAAAGGATAAATTAAAATCAACAAATGAGACCTTATCACAATGAGAAACTTTGCATATCAAAAAGGAGCATTAAGAAAGTGAGAAGAGCCAGGGATGGTGGCACACACTTTTAACCCCACTGCTTAAGGTAGAGAGGTAGGTGGATCTCTGTGAGTTCCAGGCCAACCTGTTCCATATAGTGAGTTCTTGAACAGCCAGGACTATGTGGAGAGACCCTATCTCAAACCCTATCTCAAACCACCCCCAAAAGTGAGAAGATGGCCCATTCGCAGGAGGAAATATCTGTGAGTCTTGTGAGCACTGTGAAGTGCTTATGTTTGGAGCATGAAGAAAACGAGATGATACAATAAAAAAACAGGATCGGGGTGGAGAAATGTTTTGCCACAGAGATATATAAAGCCTGTGAATGCAAGAAAAGACCCCATCACTGGTCATAGAGTGCATATAAATCAAAACCGCAGAGGGCAATGTGTCACACCAAAGAAGATGCTGGAATTGCTGTGGGTGACAGCTAGTGCTGGAGAGGGCACAAAAAGGACTACACCCTGCATAGCACAGTGTAGTGGGGTGGGAAGGGGCTTTACTTTGACTGTTTCTTCTAATGTGACCTGGGACTGCACTCATAGTTAATAGCTTGAGAAAGGGAAGTCTGTGTCCACATAAAAAGGTTGCCAAAACCCCATAGCAGTATCATTTGTAAATGCTCAAAATGGAAAGCACTAGTGTCCATCTTTTTGGGACCAGACAAGCCAGAAATGGACAATGAACTGTTAACAACACACTGAAATAAAGCGCAGACACGCTACAGCCCTTGGTTTCATGCCACACATCACAGGTGTCCATCCAGAGATCCTTCCAAGGCAACTCCATAGAGACAAGAGGGCTGATGGGTGCCAAGGATGCAGATGCATGTGGGACAAAGGAGGGAGTGGAGAGACTTCAAGCAATTCTGTGGTGCTGGTTATACAACACAGCCAATATGCTAATATTAGGGAGGTGTACATTCACAATGGCTGAGTTTTACAGCATACACATTACCCTTCAATAAAGACTTCAGAAAATACACAAAGACTCAATGCAATGAAAGAATCAGATGGATGCAGGAGTGGTGGCAGCAGCTGTGATTAGCACTTAAACAGAAGCAGGAGGGTCAGGAGCTCAAGGTCATCCTCGGCTACATAGAGAGTCCAAGGCCAACCCAGGCTGCCTGAGACCCTGCCTCAGAAATGAAAAGGGCTCTCTTTCTGCCATTTCTATGAGGCAGACAAATCTGTCTCTCCGTCTCCCCTCTTTTTTATTTTCTCTCTCCTCTCTTTTTTTCTGTCTCCCCATTTCTCTTTCTCTTTTCTCTCTTCTCCCTTACCTTCCCCCAATAAACTTTCCACATTAAAAAAAAAGAAAGAAAGAAAGAAATGAAAAGAAAGGAAGACTAGGAAGGAAGGAGGGAAGGAGGGAAGAAGGGAGGTAAGGAAATTTTGATGTACAAAACCTGATTGGGACACCTGTCGAAATAAAAACATGGCTTGTATGAACTTTATTTGGACCACAGTGATGTTGAGCTGCTGAATATCTTGTTCTTAGGAAACAGACTAGATGGAGTATTATTAGGGGTAAATGTCTTGCTGCACATTTGACATGACCTCAGAAACAGAGCCAAGAGGGGAAAAAATATAAATATATCAGAGTAAAATTTGGTGACATTTTTACTAATGGTGACTGGGGTAAAAGGGACATGGGAGAAGGCTGTCTTTGTCTAATTATTCTGGAAACCCTGCCTTAAGATTATTGGGCTTGGGATTTAGCTCAGTGGTATACAGGACTTGCCTAGCATACCTGAAGCTGTAAGTTCTGCCTCCAGTGCCGGAAAACTAAAACTAAAAATAACAGGGTAAGAGCTGACGAGAGTTTACTGAGTAAAAGTGCTTGCCACCAAGCCTGACAACCTGAGTTCAATCACTCAGTCCCTGGAACCCACACAGTGGAAGGAGAGAATTGACTCCCAGAGTTATCCTTTGACCTCTGCATGTGCACCTCGGCATGCGCAAGCGCTGTGCTAGCATGTACACATGCCACCCATAAATACACACACATACACACATTATATATAAGTAAATAAATGAAACAAAAGGTTTCACATTAAATAATCTAAAAATAAGATAGTTAAAAAATTAGTATAGTAAAGTTCAAACTAATTAGTTCAAATTTCTTACAACTCAAAGAATTCAAGAGTAAAACTAAAGCACAGAGGCTGGGTAAATCTGTGCATGGCTGCATGGAACAGCACTGACCTGGTGGTGAGCAAAGGTCCCTGGGGGTTGGGGCTGGGGGTGGGGGCTCAGCTTATCACTCCTTGTATCTGATAGATCCCAGAGAAGACATAGCCAGAGGTCAGTGTGGTGATACATTTCCTGGTACCCACAGCTTGTATTCATTCTTCCACTCAGAATATTTATTGTGTGTCTTCTGTGTGACCACACACATACACACACAGAGGCATGTATACACGCATGCACACACGCATGCACACACATCCTGCCTTTTAGTCAGGGAAGACTGTGTAGCAGGAAGCGAATGTGGGCACCCCACAACTGTACCCTGCCCCAGGCCCATACCAGCTCAATGTCCTCGATAGCAGTGACTTGTGTCTTAACTCAGATCTGCCCTATGGCCCAAGATTATAAGGACGTCAAATTCTGCAAAATTCTCCCAGTTGTAGAGCCCAGGGACCACAAGCTTAGTGAGGGTCTTTGGTGCTTTGGTCATGGCTTGTTTCCCAAAGGACCACAAGGTGGACAATTAGTTCCCTTGCAGGCAGTAGGGACCTTTGAGATTTGATAATGGGAGCATAGCTCTAGGAACAGGTTAATGTTCAAACAGCACAGTGGTTATCAGAAATCAGGCTGTGCTTTGTTTGTAAAGTGAGGTCCTTGGCCTTTCTGCACTCCAGTCAATCCCCTATCCCCTTGCCCACCACATTGTGACCAAACTGAGGTCCTTACCAGACATTGCTCCCACGTTTGGATCTTCTACCACTAGAATTCTGAGCTAAATAAACCTCTTTTCTCAAACAAACACCCTTCTTTTCTTTATAAAGTATCTCATTTCAGCTATTCAGTTATAGCCATCAAAAACAAGAGCCCTGCACAGAGAGAGTACATGCGCAGGGTGACTTTCTGGCCATCAAAGCTGAAAACTGCATCTGCGAGAGCAAAGGCAGAGATAGCTAGGCCGAGGGATGAGATGTGACATCATGTGGCAGGGCAGGGTCTGGGAGTGGAGGGAGAGGACACCTCACATCCCTCCCTGAACAAAGCACAGTTCCCAACCAGATGCAGCTCTGGCTTCCAGAGGACGCACAGCCCTCCGCCCTATCACAGAGCTGACAATTCAGAGATTCTAGCTCCTGGAGGTTTGGGGGATTCCCAAGCTGGAGTCTTGACTTACTTTAAGGGATCTTGCATCCCTTATGTACAGCCAGCACTGTGGCAGACCAAACACTGCCTTACACATGCTGACATCCTTCAAACCCAAACAAACTGCAATGCTGCATCTCCCTTACACTGGGTCCTCAGTTAAGCTTTGGAGGGGGAGGAGTGGAGGGAGGGGGGTGAGGGGGTCGGGGGGGGCGCCTCTAACACAGTTTCTTATGAAAAGCAGCCAAACTCCTTTCCTGGAAAAGCCTGGCAGGCAGACGGAGGCCCACTTGCTCCAATGCAGGGCAGGAAAGGATCAAAGGGAGGATTTGCTGAGGTGGCTGAGACTAGCCATCTGGATGGGTGAGAGGCTGGAACCCTGAGGAATTTGGGGACCTGGTACCCAACTTACCCTTAACAGACCCAGAGCCTCCAGTCAGTGCTGAGCCCGGATGGTCACTCCGGAGGCTAAGTGGCCAGCACAGGGCCTGGGTGGTGGGGAAGGCATGCAGAATGGGGGCAGGGCTGGCATGCAGTGCCAAGCCTTCCTTGTCCCTCTACTTCTTAGCATGTGACCACCAAGCTCTCAGCATGGGACCTAGAAACTGAGGTTTTCATTTATCTTGTTTAAATATCAACTTCTGACTACTGTCTGATGGCTGGAGTAGTTGAGCTGAAGAAATGAAGAGTGAAGAATCCTAGGAGTGAGTGGCTGTTGGGTGTTGCGCAATCGCAGTGGGGGCCTGGGGTCCCCTCCTCCCAGCAGGAGCTGCAGGACTGGGCACTGACACACCTCACCAGGTGAGCCAAGCTGCTTCCTGCAGGAGCAGCACACAGAACGGATACGCTAAGATTCGGGTGACTGAAGTGTAATGTCACCAGAATAACACATCTAGGTTTGTGAACTTTGCCTAACCCATGTGACACAGGGACCAGCAACATCCTACTGAAAGGTGTCCCATGACTGCCAACTACGGCCACGGTCTCCCTCCTGGCACTCGTGGTAGGTCTTTGCATGGTGGGAGCTGTCCTCTACTGCAATCCAGAGGCGGGTCCAAGTTGTAGAATGTGGTAGAAGTTCTAGTCATGACCGATCCATGGGCTGGGCCTGGGTGCTTGTGGCACATATCCCTCTGCATGCTGCCCTATGGCTGTAGATGCAGAAGGCAGGGGCTGGCATGGAGGAAAGAAGGGAGCTACCACGTGAAGGGCCCATTTGCACTGAGAGGCCAAGTAGAAGTTGACAAGGGAAACAGTCTGAGACATCTTAGACTTAGTTGCCAGAGGATAAGAGAAATATTTTGAGTAAAATAAAACTGTTACCACCACCACTCTAAAACCACAAACTGTTCCACACTCTTAAGCCTCTGATGAAACCCTGGGCACAAAGCCCAGATGGGAAGTCAGGTACATCTCAGTAGTAGAGCATTTTCTGTGCATACACTTGGCTCCAGTACCATAAAGAAGCATCCCCAAAAACATGGGGTAGAGGAGGCTCAGAGTACCACGAGACTTTACCCAGAAGCAAAGGATCCCTTATGAACTGTCTTCCAGCCCCAGGCAGTCACAATCTTTGCCTGTTGCTTGTCTTTCCCCTTCCCCTCGTATCCTAGCCACTGTGGGTTCCAGTACCTTCCATCCCACATTCCTAAGTAAGACTCAGCTTTGGTCTGGTGGATGGTTGCCCCCTGCCTCCCTGACTTGCTGTTGGTGCTCTAGGAACTCACCCCAGGACCAGGCCCTTTCATTTTCTGTATCAATAATGGCTCCATAAGCCCTTTTATGGCAGAGATCCTTATTTCATCTCAAGAGCTGTGGTGCAATAAAGGGACCTGAGGGGCTGGGCTGGAAGACACCATCCACTGACAGACATGAGAATAGGGCCACCTCCTACATTCTAACCTATCTGGCCTGCCTGGGAGACCAGCAGAAACGGGCAGATCCCACATCACAGACCACTGCTGTTTCAAGCCATAGCACCACACAGCTTGTTACAAAGCAACAGCCAGCACTTGAGTATTCACCACTGACTTCCTGTGGCACCCTGGCCAGGGCACCTGTTTAGGGAGAAGGCCCAAGAACAGTCTCCACAACCCCCAGGGAACTCACAGCTTTTCAAACAGACCATACACCCACACAAGCAGAATGAACTGGGGAAGACACTGGAGTTGTGGTCTGAGCTCATCTCCAGCTGACACACAGATGGGTTTCTGGTGGGCAGCAGCCTGATGCATCAGCTTCTCCTGGAGCCTTCTAGTAAATGACACAGCCCCTGTCTTAATGGCAATCTATGTCCTCCTCATAGATATAGAAATAGTCCAAGAGGCAGGAGATGGTGTTCACAGTCATCCTTGAAAGGATTTGTCCTCCTCTGGATGAGTCCCCTCTGAAAGGGTAGACACTAATCCAGTTCACAGAAGTGGACACAACAGTCCAGAAGAGGTGAGGGATAGAGTGTCTTCATACCCTGGCTTCTGAATCAATGAGTTTGTAGGGGAAGAAGGCCATTGTGATCATGCAGATGAAGGAGGGGTGAAGTTTTCAACCTCTGCCCAGGGGAAGAGGGTGGGAACAGTGAGCATGGCTTCCAAGAGGATAGAAAATACTAGAGTCTCTTTCCCAGTCAGTGGGACACACACCCTCAATCCCAAGGACAGATCAGTTCTGAGTTCTGATTCTGATGATGCTACTTTCTAGAATTTAGAAAATTCTGGCTATACAACTAGCAGCCTCAGCTTCCTTCCTCTGCTGCAAGGTAAGATCTAAGCTATTACTGGCATTGTGGGCCAGCACTGTGGGCCTGTAGGCCAGCTACTCAAGACACTGACCAATTACAAGTTCAACCCCAGACTGGGCTACAGAAAGAGCTCAAACCTGTCTCAGAAAGTAAAAAGACAGCTGAGGGTGGCACTCAGAAGTGGAACCCAATCCCTACTACAGAGAACAAACAGCAAGAAAAGACGAAAAGACTCGCATTCCTGTGAAAATCAATGATGTCAATGAGGCTTTTTTTTTTTTTTTTTTTTTTTTTTTGGCCTCAAATACAAAGCAATTCTCCTGCCTCAACTTCCAAAGTACTTGGTGAGCCATCAATGCCCAGAACTCTAAAGAAGCTGTCTTAATCAGATGAAAGCTCTAATCACATTCAACAATCCTGTGATATAGGCAGGGTGCAGGGTGTGGTGGTGCTTGCTAGCTCTAGTTCTTTTAGATAAGGACAAGGCTGAGGGACCAAGATGGCTTAAGCCCAGGAAAAAAAAAAGGGGGGGGGGCGGCAAAAGGGAAGAGAAGAAAGGGAAAAGACAGGAAGAGAAAACTGCCAGGCCTGGTTGTACAGGGAGGCAAAAGGATTGCCATGAATTTGATGTCTTGTGGCTCCGTGGTAGAGTGCCTGAGGCTCTACTTTCAGCACTGTAAACAAACAAGCAAACAAACAAACTGGAAACAAATCCTAGGTTCTTCACATTGAGTCTGCCTATAGGCTCCTAGCCCCTGCCCTGCTCTGCCCTGCCCTTCTCCCCCCCCCCACCCACGTCCCAGCGGGTGGGGCTCACCCTTATCTCTGCTGGCAAATGAAGCAATAGGATTGAAGCTGAGCTGAGTTTAATGCTGGGTCCCACCCCTTACCTCATCCCTTTGGCCTGGGGCTCATCACAGTCTGCTTGTTATAAGTACCCAGCTTGTCCTGCCCCCCACCCAAACAAAACCCTACAGGACCCTTTAACAAAGTGGTTCTTAACCTTCCTAATGCTTTAACCCTTTAATAGAATTCCTCATGTTGTTGTGACCCCCAGCCATAAAATTATTTTCTTTCTTTTGTTTTGTTTTTTGTTTTTCAAGACAGGGTTTCTCTGTGTAGTGGATGTTCTGGAACTTTCTCTGTGTGAAGGGATCAGACCTTCACCCAGCCCCCTGCTTTGGCAGCCATAACAGGCTGCAGAAAAGACCCAGCAAGATGTGGCCTCAGACTCAATATATGTTTCTTAGTTTTTAGCTTTCTGGCCTTGAAGGACCTGCCATAGTCACTAGGAGATCAGAAACCCTCACGTGGCAAGGAACCAATCAAAAGTTAGCTGGCAGGCTCTGGACATGCTTTACGGTAAAAGTGGCATAACAGTGCCATGCAGAGCATAGCAACTGCCCTGGGAGGGCCTATACGCCATAGTAATCAGTTAACCAATCAACACAGGACAGGTCACCAAACCCGGACGGAAGTGCACCAATCCTGAGACTGTTGCATACCCCTAGACACCCCCTTTGCACACCCCAATAAATTTCCTGCCTCATGGTTCCTCCGGGTCCTTCTCACTCCACCCACTATGATGAACAGACAAAGGGCCCAAGTTAAGACAGTTAACTCATTAAACAATAAAAGATTCTTTGCTTTTGCATTGGAATGGGTCTCTTGGTGATTTTGGGGTTCAGAATTTGGGCAAAACATGTGGACCAGGCTGGTCTCGAACTCACAGAGATCTGCCTGCTTCTGCCTCCCAAGTGCTGGGATTAAAGGAGTGCCCTACCACACCCTGCCTGATAAAACTATTTTTATTGCTATTTCATAACTGTAATTTTGGTACTGTTATAAATTATAATGCAAATATCTGTTTTCTAATGGTCTCTGAAGTATGGCCGCCCACTCCCCTCATTGCCTTCACCTGGGGCTCCAGAGTCAGCCAGGCTATCTCCATACACAGCAGCTAGAGTCTGGTCCTCTTCCAACCTGTGCTGAGGCAACAAGATAAGGACTATCCAACAGTGAAGTGGTCCAGATCCTGTGCTCTCCAGGCATCCCCCCCAAAGGATACTACTAGAATTCCCCAGTACTGTCCTTGGAGTCTGAATTCCCAGCTGGTCCTTCATCCAGTGGCCTCCATTTTCTTGGCTTCAGGTCCCTTGTGACCACTCAGGAAACCATTCAAAACCACACTGCCCATTTTTCTCTGTGGTCTGTTTACTGAGCCCCCAGCATTCTAGGAGGAAGGAGTTCAAATGTCCCACCCTTACCACTCTGGGCAATGCCCAACACACAGAGGGAGCTTAGGAGATATTAGCTAGGTAAATTATTACCCAGATAACTCACTCAGCTCAGCTCTTGGGGCAGAAAGGGTGGTGGAGGAGAAAAGATGCTTAGGTAGCCAGCCCAACAGGTAAGGAAATCCATCTGGACCAGGCATTGGTTAATCTTTCTTAACTATGCCAGGATGGTTATTAAGCCATTTTCCAGATGAGTCAACCAAAGCCCAGAGGTGTAGAATGACTGGCCTAAGGACATTCAGCTTGCTCAGGGCAGAATGGAGTCTGGGGCCAGCTTTCTAGGACCTACAGCTGTCTCCCACTGTGGGGCACCCAGGGTGACCTTTGGAGTCCACCACTCAAAGAGGAATCCTAAGTGCTTGAAGAAGCAGGCACTGGGCCAAAGTCTTTCCATGAGCTTTCTTTTCTACTTTGGGAAGAACTACAGCTCAGTTTGCAAATGCTCAACGAAGGCCCTGAGTGACTTTTCCTAGATCACACAGCAGAGCAGTAGACCATAAGGCTACGGAATCCCTACCACCAGACTTCCCTGTGTGGTGACTGGAGAATGAAGCACACTGAGGTTACTGCCTCAGTTTCCCCTTGTACACTTGGCACTGAGGGCAGGGTGACCACTGACAAGGCATAAGGTGATTAGGCAGGCCTCTCACCTTCCACACAGGGCTGAAAGGGGAAGTGAGGAATAGCTGTTTCCCCATCCCATCAACCCCACCCTGCCCCAGCACCTGGTGGGCAGTACCTCTCTGGAACCAGTTCCCCCTGGGGAAACTCCCCAGGAAATGCCCCCAGTGTCATAACACAGTGCTGCTGCAGCTTCTACGTTGGGAGCCTTGGCCTGACACAAGGTATAACAATTCAAATATCGGAAAGGCCTGTATCTACAGATACTGCTGATTGGATTAAAAATACCTGCTCCTTGTGCAAATATCCCTCTGCCCTGGGACACAGGAACCTGGGGTCTGGTGGCATCTGAACTCAGATCCACAGCTCTGTGTGCCTAAGCATCTTTCCCCAGCCACCCCTCTGCTTTCTGTTTCTACTTCTAACTTAAAAGGAATGACTCTCCAGCACACCTTCTCCTGGAGGCCAATGAGATTTCCAGCTTGCCCATACTGTTTCCCCCCTTTCAAATCTAATAAAATTGTTCTGAGCATCTCTTTGAATCTTAATTTTAAATTCTTTCCTTGGTAAGACCCCAGTTTCTCGAAGAAAATCAGGACCCATCCTTTCTGCCACAGGGTCCCGCCTCTCCCCAGAAGGGTCTATCCAGCTCCTCTGCCCTGCAGAGAATACCCCAAGCACCCTAGGACACACTATGAGATGTGATGAGTTCAAATAACTCATGGGATTGGGCTGGATCCAGATGAATTCTCAAGACAGGGAGGTAAGATTTTAGGATTGAGCCACCAGGAAACCAGAAGCCACTTGCTAATTGTGAAGTTTCAGTAGAGGACTGTCTCCCCCAAGCCTATGTTTTCTTACTTGTAAAATGGGGACCGCATCAGACCCTACTTTGTAGTGCTGGCAGGGACTGACTGTGTGCTACCACCAGGCCCTCCAGGTCTGTATCTGATCCTATCACATTGTCAGTTTGCAGAACTTTGCCTGCTTGCCCCACGTCTTTCCCTGGGTGCCTGACCACCATGGTTTTATTTGTGGAATAGGGGTCTAACAGGAGTCAGTTTATTCCAGGGCTGAGAAGAAAACCCAGGGCCCTCATCTCAAGGGTCAGTCAGGAGAGGCTGTCATGTGAGAAAAGCCCAGCCTGGGTGATGGGCTGCAAGTGATGAAATGAAGGGGAGATGGCGCCGGCACCGGCAGGCACAGGCGCAACCTGAATTCATCTGTACCAAGGCCTCCTCAGGAACAGAAGCGGACAGACAGCTTTCAGCTTAGGCCAGGGCGACTTGTTCTTAAGTCACAACAAAAAGAACTCTGATTGCTGGCCGACTCTTCTAGGAGGGACTAGCGTTCCGAACCTCTCGGCCTCACCTGTCTTTCTTCCTGGCCTAACCCAGGTCCTCAGCTCCCCAGGCCCATGTGACACCAGAGGGACGGTGTTTTCCACACACCATGGTGGAGGGTGACTTGGGTCCTCCAGTCTGTCCAGGACTATCATGGCTCCCACCACACCTGCTTCCAACTACCACTTTCTCCTGGAACTTTCCAGAACTTCTTCCCAGCATCCTGAAATGTCTTAAGCATTTAACTTGGCTTCCTGGGAAGGGGTGCAGCTTTAGGGCAAAGGGCACTGGTTGCTTTCTTTTTTCTCTCAGGTCCCTTTGTCTCACTGTCAAGAACATCCTGGAGTTGACATACTGGAAACTCCACTTTCACTTCAGCATTTGCTAAACTTTAGGCCTGGCCACTACACACACTACACTGGTGCCTATCCTCAGGGCACTGGGCTGAACTAGCTTCCCAGGAGGCTGAAGACCAGGGCTGCAAAGTGACAACATTTAAAGACTTTAGTTCAAATTGAGATCCTGACTCTTCTTGGAAGCTAACAATCTAGGTGTTTACTGAGCTGTTGTCATGGCCATCACCCCTGACATGCTCCTTTGTGTTACATAATCCTAACTCTGGGAGAGTTGACCTATTTCCCAGATGGGGAAACTGAGGCTCCCAGAGGTACAGGGAGCTGCAGAGGTTTGTCCACTCCCTGTGAGGTAGGCCTCAATCATGGACCAAACCCACATTCTTCCCATCAGCTCCTCCCATCCATGATGGGAGAAGGCACTACAAGTCAATTAGTACACAAGAGTCAAACACCCTGGTGCTCAGAAGCAAGAGTCTGTCCTTGGTCATTTCACCCTTCACACCTGGCTTCAGACTAACTGTGGTTGCCTTCACTGCAGCTGTTGACAGAGAGGTTCTGCAGTTAGCTTGCTGGGAAGATATTTCAACACACTCCTGTTGTGAGCATGATGACTTCCCCTATGTCACCTGCATGGGTGACATCCCAGCAGCCAGCTGGTAGCAGTCAAGAACCCACAAATCCCTGGATGCAGACGTTGCTGCCCATTCTCTACAAAGGGGCGAGGGACCTTCAACAGTGGCTACATGGTACAATAAGGCACCATACTGGGTTTTAGAACCGAGGGTTACAATATAGTAGGTGCCCACTAGGTGCTTGTTCCCTCCAGAGCCACGGTGGGGGCCCTCTCCTTCCTCCCAAGGGTTGGGGACAGGCCAGTGCTCTACCATGAAGTAGCACCTGGGCTCAGGGTTATTGCTCACTCAGTCACACACCATCTCTAGTGCTAATGAAGCAGGGCTCCTAACAGCCCAGGCTGGGCAGCCCACTCTTGAGATCTGACCTGACCCTAAGCAACCTGTTTCCTTGGTTCTTAGTGCCGAGGCCAAGTCCCCCCATTGCACCCAAACCTAACACAGTCACTACCTCCCCCAGGAAACCTCTGAGGAGCTCCTGTGGAGAACTCTGATGTTCCTCCTCTGGCCTGCTAGCTCACCCTTTCCTCAGCACCGACTGCCCTGTGTGGCAATTTCCTCTTTGCTTGTCCCACCTCCCCCAGGACATAGCAAACAACCATATGGGAGAAAAGTATGTTACTCATTGCAGCTGGCTTGTCACGGGATGGTGACACTGAATGGAAAGAGATGGCTATGGTTTTCAGAATACTTGCTAACATGGTAGGGTATCTACGAGGAGACAGCCTGCCTTGGAGTGAACACAGTAGGTAAATGTGGAAAACCCCAGATCCACCAGTTGAGCCCCTGGATTCTGCTGCTCCTGAAGCCATCACCCCTCCACTTTTTAGTTTCTTGAACCACTGAAGCCTTTTTTTCTGCTTAAACCTGTTTGGTTTGGGCCTCTTCTCACTTAGAGGTAACAGGGTCCTCATGGCAAGCTTAAGCCCAGAGACATGGTTTGTAACAAGGTCATAAAACCAGTAACATAGCAGAGCTGACACCTTGAGTCTGGGTTCCTAACCTGTAGCCTGACCACAGCCCAGCACCCTACTTTGTGCGCCAGCTGGCAGTTGCCTCGATGACCCACTTGTTGGACACAGCCTGGACTCACCTTCTGCTTGGCCAGTCCTGCTACCTCTGTCCCGAAATTTCTAGAGTCACGCTGGTTTAAATTTGGGGCACAGTCCTAAGTCCTACCATCTCACCACCTCTTGCCCTGTGCCACCTGCCTTCTCAGACTCACCACACTGCTATGTTAGTTTAGTTCTGTTTGAGGACCCTATTTATGCCAGAAGAGCAACTAGTTAGATCAAATTTATCACCTTTGTAGTCCTGTAGATAAGGCAGTACCTTAGCATTCAGTAAGTACCCAATAAATGCTTGACATGTGATCTAATGATTAAATGAATAATACACAAGAAACTTTGCCTGAAGTCACAGTCACCAAGTATGGAAAGGCTCCTGGTCCTACCTGGCTAGCCCTGTGGATATGTGGATGCCCTAGCTCCTAATCACATCCTCTGGCCTGTACTCAGAGAGTCTTTTGGGTTGGATCTGAGCATGGGGTCCTTCATCCAGCTTGGGTCCTGGAGTTCTACAAAGGCTGTAAGTAAGGATCTGACCATGTGGCACTCCAGGGACTATTAGGAGGCTCTTGCTGGCCAAGCTCAAAGAGCAGCAGGGACACTCTCACTCCCTCAGCCCAACTTCCTTCATCCAGCCTGGATCTTCAGATGGCAGCCCAGCCCTTGGAATATAGAAAAACAGACCCAACAACGGGGAAGTGATGGAGCGTTCTCTCCTTCCCTGGAACCCATGCAGAAGGCTGCATAGTGAACAGGAGGCATAGTAGAATCTCTGCACTCCATTAGTGAATGATACCAGACAGATGTCCCCACATCTCTGAGGCTGGTTTTCCAGAAACCAACATTGAAAGCCTCCCTTTCTGGGTTATCATGAAACTGGATGGGAGCTGGGAGAGCAACTTCCCTAGGGATGTGGATGAGCCTAGTACCCCTTCACCAGAAAGAATCTCCCAGGACACAGCACTACTCAAGGACTGTCCTCCAAGACTCTCCCAGTCCCAGGATTGGAGAGCCTCGGGTTCTATCCTGGACTGGCTCAGAAAGAAATAAAGAAATGAAACAAGCTGAACTGTCCTTGGTCGGGTGGCTCCTGATGGGGGTGGGGTACAAGGCATCTGGAGGAAGCACCCAGGGGTGTGGGGAGGGATTGCCCCAAGACAGGCAGGATCTTCCCAGCACTGATTTCCCCTAATAGGCAGGAACCCCACACGGGTTCTGGCTAGGACTCCTACGTGTGCTCTGAGAAGTCAAGGGAGGGTGGCGGTGGGAACAGAAAGTGCCTCAGGTCATATAACAGGAGCCCTGAGTCACTGTGTTTGAAGGGACTCAGTTTACTTAGCTGTAAAGCAGATGTGGCCCCTTTCTCAGGTGGCTGTGAGGCACAGGCAGAAATTACAGGCCTGCTGGGTAGGCCTTGTGCAGCCCCGTGCTCATGCGGGCCTAATGACCTTGAAGAGCTTCTCTTGTAGTTGATGCTACCCTCTGGCAGTTGTGGGGGAGCACCTGGAGTTCCAGGGCCTGGCTCAGGCTGTGTCTCTCAAGCAGAGAAAAGTGGTTAGTCAAAACTGCTCCTAGAAACAGTGTGAGCCACCACAAGAGGCCCCATAAGACTGCTGATAGTCACCAGACCCTCACAGGCTCCCAGACTAGGCAAGTGGTACTCACAGTGTCATGGGAAGATTGGAGATCTCCCTGGAGTCAGTGCCTGGCCTGCCTTCTTGGGCCCTGGGGATGAAAGGACTTCAGGCCCTCCCTTCCAGGGGACCTCCCCACTATGGCCGTGACATCTAACTTCCTCCCGACTCAGCCAGCATCCAGGAAGCCCCGCCCCAGGTGAGGGGGCCAGCACCCAGGGGCCCACACCCACGCTGTACGAGATACTTCCCAGAGGGTTCTTTCAAGGCCTAGCTGGTTCAAACAGCCTCACTGGACAGACAATAAATAATGCAGCTGCTCTCTGGCCAGCCTCCTGTGACTGATCGTGTTTCGGGCCACTTGAGTTTCGGCCAGCCTGCTTTGTTTAGAATGCCAAGCCCCAGCTGGGTTTCTGGCCACGTGGGTACTATGGTCCCACTGAGGGCCAGTCTGAGCCTGCCCTACAAAGGCTAAGTAAGGTGGCCACCCTGAAGAAAATGCCCCACTGATTTTGAAACCAGCTCGGGACTAAGTGGGATCTAGGGGTGTCATTTTGGCAGGGTGGGTGGTCGTCCTCATCTTCTGGGGTCAGCAGGGTTCTCTGATGCCTCCATGAATCAGAGACTCAGCCCCATACAAGGCTACCAATGGAGAGCACCCTCATTTTGTCCCAGCTGACTGTGCCCACCTCCTTGAGGCCACATCAGACCCTGCATCCAGAGAGCTTTCACCTCACACTGAAATGCCTATATTCTCACTGGTGTGTGTGTGTGTGTGTGTTGGGGGGGGGGTTACAGCCATCCCTGTCTGCTTTCTCACTGTGGTCATCTGCAGATTGTACTATCTCCCTTGAGTGACAAGGTCCTCTATCTAAACGATGGCCATCATCTCCTTAGTGCCATGCACTGCCTTCCTCCCTGCAGTGGTCTCATTTCTTCATGGAAATGGATTGCCTAGAAACCTCATGTCTCTCCACACCAAAAATATACATGTCCTCCTCAGGGGCTGGCCCTGCCCACTTCCTTCCTCACTCCTGCTTGATAGCCTGGCCTCCAACTACAGATGTAATGTAATGTAAACATAATGGCCTGGAGGCAGGCCCAACATGGATCTGCAAACACACAGGTGGCTTCTGCCCCAGGGCCATAACACTTGTTCCCCTGCCCAGAGGTCTTCTCCAGCTCACTCTTAGTGAACCCCCATTCAAGGCTATCTTCTCACACTACTTTGTTTTGCACTTCATTTTGCAGAAGCCATTTCATTCATGAGTAATTCCTGTGCCATGTAATTCATCCGGTTAAAGTCAGCCCATGGATGCTCCAAAATCTCCATGCCTGTCACCACATCCAAGTTCAGATTGGTCTTTGCTTTCAAAACAAGCCCATACCTGTTTCTCTATGCCTCTCCACGGCCAGGGCAGCCCCCCACTCTGTTCTAGAAACTTCTATGAATAGACAGCATGTGGCCTTCATGATGGGGGCCTCTTTCACTTGGCACATCTTCCAGGGTCAACCAGGCTGTATCTCAGGTTGAGATTTCACTCCCTCTATGGCCCAGGGCATTTTACTGTATGGGCTTGCCACATCTTGGGTCCATTTATCCTGGTAGAAGTCCTAAAGAGGATTTTCTGGCTGGCTGGGCTGTCATTATCACCCCTCCACTTTTGCCTTCTTGGCTGATAACATCTTCACCTGTCTGTTTCCTATCTCTCCCACCCATCTGCTCCTTGAGGCCTGGATGGTCCACCTAGCTCACTGCTGCAGTCAAGCACCTACTATGTACTGGGCTGCCACATAACAGGTACTCAGCAAATGCTCTGTATCCTGAAGGAAAGAAGGTGCTTCCCCACGTGCTGGGGCTGCTCCTGGTCTCCTCACCTGTGAGCTCTCTGAGAATAAGTGCTGCCTAGTATGGCTCACCAAGCAGGGCCTTGGGCAGAAAAGAAAAAGGCAGGCCTTGGACCCCAGTGGCCCCTCCGCAGAGTAAACAGTGACTCTCTTAGAGCAATGCTGGCTGCTGCCTGTGAGAATCTCTCCTGAGGTTCTGGTGTGGCACCATGGTGGCCCAGAGGGGCTGACAGTTGTGTACTGAGATTCAGCAGGGCCTAGTTTGGAGCACTGCCCTGCAATCTAGGAAGTTCCAAGATAGCATGGTTATGCAGTAACTCCATAAACTGAAGACACAGCAGAGGAGTGGACAGTAGAACACTGTAGTAGAGGAACTTGTAGGGCTGAGCCCAGGAGGAATGGAGAGTACCACGGGAAGGAAGGGAGGTGGCTTTACTCTGCCTCTAGTGTTCTCCCCTGACCCACACTCAGCTCAAGTCCTGCTCAAGGGCATCGGCCTGCCTAGGCTGTGTCCACAGGGGGAGGAGTCAGGGGAATCCTGACTCACCAGGATGGGGCAGCAGATGGGTCAGGGACCCATAGTGCAGAGCCAACCACACAGCAAGCAGAAGGAAGGATCACAGCAGCAAGGCGGGGGGGGGGGGGTCTAAGAGGGAAAGAGGGTCCCCTTGTCATAGGTGTTGGGGCAGGCACAGCGCAGGATGGGAAGAACACAGGCTCAGGGCCTCCGGTGAGGGCACCAGATGGCTAATTGTCCATAGAGCTCCTGGGATGCTTTCAGGGCCTGGATGCCATCTGCTCCCAGCCCTCCTGCCTAGGGGCAGCTGCAGCAGGAGAGGAGAAGGATCTACAAGGCTCAGGGTGGGTCTGTTCCTCTAAGCCTGCCCTAATCATGCCCTGAACCGTGTGTTCAGGGGCAGCCTGGTGTAGGAGATGTGACTGCCTCTTGGGCTCTCAAGGGACAAACCCACCTTTCTTGCCCAAATATACCAGTATGTGACAGTCATTCTTGAGCCTGATGGAGACAGGGCAAGGATAAGGTCTTTGGGGAATGGGCTGAGTGTCCTATTTGCCTCTGTTGTTGTGACAAAACATCCTAACCAAAGGCAACTTGGGGGATGAAAGGGTTTATTTGGATTACACTTCCATGTCACAGTCCTTCAACAAGGGAAATCCACACAGAGACCATGGAGGAAGACAGCTACTGGCTTGCTCAGCTACCTTCCTTCTACAGCTCAGGCCTACCTTCCAATGGGTGGCATCAACCACAGTGGGCTGGGTCCTCTGATATCAATTAGCAATTAAGAAAATGTTCCACAGACAAGGGCCCAGGCCAATTTGATTTGGGGTTATTCTTCAGTTGAGGTTCCCTCTTCCCAGGTGATTGGAGATTTATGTCAAGTTGACACCTAAAGCTAACTATAACACTGATGATATGGCCTGATGGGAGACACACTGAGGACATGGCCTGTAGGGGACAGGATGGGAATACAACCTGATGGGGACACCTGGTGAGGTAGATGGTAAGGGCAGCCCACAGAAAGAGGAGGGTTGAGCATTTGCTGAAGGCCACTTACAGTGTTAATGTCACCAGATGAAACTCATTGGTAAAGCAACTAGGGGTCATAGTTGTCCAACACAACACCAAAACAAAAACAAAAACACAACAGCTGATAAGTGACAGCTACAGGCATCTCTTCCCTGGGGCCAGCTTGCAGGCATCCTTTCGCTGCCTTCCAAAAGTCTCCAAAGTTATTTTCACAAGGCTAAGCCAAGTTTTAAGTTAAGGGGGCCCCTCCTGAGCCTGGTTCCTCTCCTCTTCCTGTCTGCCCACTGGCACAGCCTCCACTGTACCTCAAGGGAAGGAGGGGAGATGAAGCAGGGGTCACACCTATGGGCCCCACTGCCAGAGTTCACCAGAGCTCCCTGCTAATCTTGTCCTGGAGTCTGGCTCAGTTTGCCCCACTCCCTGGATGTACAAACAGCCTAGCAAAGTCCACAACAGACAGATACATCTTCCAAGTGTTTGGGCACTGGATCCAGATGGCCCTGCACTATGAGCCAATAGGAACCAGCATGGCCCTCACAAAGACCTTGTCTTGGAACCTTGGATCCCCTTGGCAGAGAGCCAGGACCAGCAGCAGCAAGAGCTCTATGTACACCTCACGCTTTTCCAGATGTGAGTGGGACTGGGCCAGGGGTGACAGGCTCATGCAGAGGGGAATCTGAAGACGAAAGTGGAAAAGTATGTGCTGTCCCAGTACAACCCTCCAATTTGTTCCCCAGCAGCTGCCAGCTCTGCCCCACCGCAGATTTGCGGATTTAGGTCTTCCCTGGTAGCCTAGAGTTTAGAATGCCCCAGAGCCTGCTTGGACTGGCTCGCCTCATATCTGGCTCTCTGAGGATGGGAGGTAGGGATCTGGAAAGAATACATTATGTCTGGACAATACCCCACCCCACCCCATCCCAGCACAGGACACATGGTACCTATGGGGGCTGAGTATAGGATGGGGCAAACCCAGTGCTGATCACAGTGCCACACCCACCCCAAGCTGCTCTTTCATCACCAAAGGGGAAGTGACCATCCATCAGTGCACACTACCTTCCCAGAGGAAGTTCTACAATGTTCCCATTCTGTGGGTGAGGAAACCAAGGCACAGAGTGATCACTTTATCAACAGCTGCTCAGGAGTGCAAGAACCAGGGCCCTCTCAATGCTGGACTACTCCATTCCCAAACAGTCCCTGAGGGTCCTCCAGTGAGCCAACCCCTAGGAACCTAGGAAAGAGTAAGGCAGGGAAACCTATTGCAGTCTTTGGTGTGACCAAAACACCAGGCACTCGATGGGGTGGCCTGACCTTTGAACTACCCACCCAAGGAGGTCCATCATGGATGGAAGCAGAAGGTGGCCAGTGACTCATTCCAGGGCTGGATTCTGGCTTCTCTGTTCCCACAACCAGTTGGCATCCCTGTCCAAGCAGAATGCCTCTCACTGTTGGCTTAGAGACTATAAATCTGTCTGGGCCCAAGGCCCACCATCCAGGGCTCTAGACAGGCTTGCCTTGTAGCAGAGCAACTGTGGCTACTGTACCTGTGCTTCCTATCAAAGTGGGCGTGCACGGAGCAGCTGCAATTCCTCTGTCCCCTGGGCTTCTCCGGCAGCTCGGCGGTTTTACCTCAGCAGAGCCCCGGGTTCTCTTAATACCTCTGTTTTGGTTATGGTTGTTGCCATCATCAACACAACATCTTAGTCTGAATTATGCTGTTTTTTGCTACTAGTATTTCTTATATGACAGCACAAATATTCTGTGGGGGAAAGAGGAAGGCAGAAAAGAAAGGGAAGCGGGAAAAGGGGGAGGAGAAGGAGGAGGGTATGGGGGGAGAGAGGGGGCTTTGTGTAGTTGATATTCCAGACAGTGAGCCTAGAAAGAGAAAGGGCTCTTTACTCCTTTATGCTTTAGAAAACATCCTGTTTAAGTAAAATGTACACCAGCAGGAAGTATTCAAAACACCAAGGCATTGCTAGGACCTCCTATAAGCAAATCACAGACCTTGTGATCCCAGCCTCAGAGGAGAAAGCCCAGCCTTGCCTAAGATCCTGTGGCTTCCTGCTCTAGGCAGGGCCTATCAGATGTGGCTGAAGGTGGAACCAAGCCCAGGTACTCTCCCCCCTGTCCCTGGGTGATCTGTCTCTCCACAGGTTCTTAAAGCCCTGCTCAATTCCTTCACTCTTTCTAAACAGGGGCACCTTCCAGGAACCCCCCCCACAGACCCCTGAGGAGGTAGGGTGATGGATGTCACAGTGGATAAAGTAATTACACTCCACTAGCTGGTGGCTACTGGCACTCGGGCTGGGTCACATTTAATCCTTACATGAATCAAAAAAGCCTCTTCAGACAGGACGATTCACTGGAGAGGCTGAGTCGGTGTGCACACAGGTCTGAGGGGACAGCCTGGCACCTGATTCTGGACATTGCTCCCTGCCATGAGGGGACAGTGTGGAGGGTATAGAAATCGTTACTCATACCTGAAGGAGAGTACAGCCCAGGTATAAGAGGCCCGGGTGCAGACACCCAAGTCCCACTTCAAAGACAATGGTGTGTTACGCAACAAGTGCGTCCTGTTCATGGTACCTCCCGCCCGTGGCCTTCCCCACACGGCAGTAGCCAGCACATGCCCTGCTTGTTGGTCCACCCTCCTTCCCGCCTCCCTCCTTGCCACTAGACCCCACATTTCTCTGGAGGGTTCCAGGTTCAGCTTTGCTTCCTCCATCCTGTTCCCTCCTGGACCTCCATACCACACAGGTCCCTCACCTGGCCCACTAGGTCAAAGCCGCCTCCACACCCTGTCCCTGGTACCTGAGGGTCCTCACGGAGATGCAGTACTTCCACATGAGGCCCCACACAGCACCACCATCACCCTTCATGCCTGGATCAGTGAGGTGCAGTGACTGGGAGGGCCTTGCCACTGCCCTGGACCCTGGTTCTCCTCCCAGCCAGGGGATGGCTCTTGTCTTGGGCTCTCAGGTCACTTCCTTTTTCATGCTGATGAGAAGCAAAAGGTCCAAAGCAGGGAAGGCAGTGACTCCCCCAGGCCACTGCAGGTTCCTGGCGTGATATCCCAGGATGGCCTCTGTTGCTGCTGGAGGACGGGAGCTCCAGACCCTGACGACTAAGCGTCCCTCACACTCCAGACCCAGTGGCTTCAGCACAACCTTGTGCCTGCTGCCTGCCAAGAGACAGGAGTGGCAGAGGGCCAGGGGAGCAGTGAGTCACTGGGCGGGACGGAGGGGCGTCCACTATGAGGGAAAGAGGGGACTCTGGGATCCCAGAGCCCTGTGTGTCCAGAGACCAGGGTGGGACTGGAGAGGCAATACTGAGGGAGGGAGGCTGTGGAGGCGAGGGCGGGCCCACATCCTCCACCAGTCCCCAGAGACCTAAACCCAACACCGCCCCAGGGCTACAGCCCTGCCCACAGGACTGAGAAGGGTCTGCTTTGCTGCTGGCTCCCTAAGAAGCCTCGGGGACAGAGGAAAAGAAAGCCAAACTGCAACTGTGCCTTAGGACAGCAGCTTCCTCCCAGGGACTCCATCGGGCCCTGGGTTTCCAAGCTGTAGCAAGGCCATACTTTAAAATTAGGTGTCACTAACTGTGTCTTCTCTCTGGCCATGTTCTACTGACCTTCGTGAACTCAGGAGCCTGGCATACAAGGAGGAATTCCCAATAGGTATGAGCAAAACATCTGATTTTCTCCATGGCTCCATAAAGTGGATTTCAACAGCTTTGTCAACCACATACAGAAACTAAGGCACTCCAATCAGGTCACAGGCCTGGGAAGGGAATTGAGGCTGGGTGCCTGGCACTGGATTCTTAATGCCAACCAACCTTCATAGAGCCAGGGGAGAGGCTGGACCCCTCCAGGCAGTGGACCATTGGGGTCTGGACCCCTGGGGCCTTTTGAGACTAGGGCCCAGATGGAGCCCCACCCACTGACAGCTGCTCAGGGCCTGGCCTAGGTCTGGCAGCTGGGGCTTCCCAGGCAGGGGCCCCTAGGGACAGTGACTCACAGGCTACCGCCCACTGGAGGGCTTCTTTCCACTCCCAGCCCCCAGGAAGACCCCAGGGCCTGCAAATAACTGTTGTGCCCAGTGGGCACCAGAGTACAAAGTCACTGGAGGCTCAGGGCAGAGCCACCTAGACACTGCTCTGTCCCTGGGCTCTGACTCACTGTCCCTAGGCTCTGGCTTTGGTCTATGTACATCACAACCCTGTCTTGATTCCCGCCTGATCCCCACAGCAGAGGTCCCATAGCTGTGGACTGTCCATTCCCCAAACGGAGACCAAACTTCTTTTTCTTTTGATCTCAAAACAAGATAGATGGTTCTCAACAAAGGCCTCCCTGGGGGTTCTGGAAACCAAAAAAAAAAAACAACAACAACAACAACAAAACCACACACATACAAACACACACCAAAACCACAAAAAAAAAAAAAAAGTCAAACTAATCAAAACAAAACAAAATATCTGTCTCCTTTTCAGCACAGGAAACTTCATAAACCATCCTTACAGGCCCTGTATGACTTAAGAGCTCATAAGAAGCTCTGCTCAGAGTTGCCTTTAATCCTAGCACTCCGGAGTCAGAGGCAGGCAGATCTCAGAGAGTTCGAGGCCAACCCGGTCTACAGAGTGATATCTAGGTCAGTCAGGACTGTTTTACAAAGAAACCCTGTTACAAAAAAAAAAAAAAAAAAAAAAAAAAAAAAAAAGCCCTGCCCAGTTTCTACTGAACACCAGTGCAAGGTTGCTTACCCTTATGGAGCCCCTGACCTAAGGAAGTGAGACAGAGCTTACTGGCTCTTCTAGGACCAGCCTCCCTGCAGCACACACAGGACTTGTTCCGAATGCTCTGCAGCTAAGCTTTCTTAGTTCCTTGCTGGGTAGAGACAAGTGCTGTCTACACTGCTTTGTCTGCTCACCTGGGCACTGGTGTACTACTTGTGAGCTCTTCCTCCCTCTCCTGACCACTCCCTCCCTTCCTTCCATTTATCACAACTCTTCATCTGTTGATTCCCTCTTCTGTCCATCCCTTCATCTACCTCTCCTCTTTCTTCCTTTTCCTTCCTTCTACCACCCATTCATCTGTCCATCATCTTCTATTCTCCATCTACACATCCTCCATCTACCTACCATCCATTTACTCATCCATCATCCCCTCATTCATGCATTCTCTATCTACCTACCCATCATCTTCCCATCCTCCACCCACCAGTCATCCTCCCATTCACCCATCATCTATCTGTCAGCCACCCATTCACCTGTCAACCATCCATCTTCTATCCATCCATTTACTCACTCTCTATTAGTCCATCTACATACTATCCTCCATCTACCCATCATCTATCAATCCATCCACCCATCCCCCATCCATCATCCTCCAATCCATTCATCTACCCATCTCCCATATACCTATTATCCATCCATCACCTTTCCATCCATCCCAAAGACCTCCTCCTCTCTCCTTTGCCCTAGGCCAGCCTCTGGTCCCCATACTGCCCAAGAAAAGGGGATATAAATTGCCACAGCATCTTTCTCTCCCTTGCTGAATCTCCTCCTAGCCCTTCTGTTAGCACTTTGTGTCACTTGCGGTCCCCAGGTTTCTATCCATAGTTAAGAATCTGTGTTGCCCACCAGGATTGCCTTTCCTACTTAGCCCCTCAGCTTAGGCACAGATGCTCTGGTACTAGGGTTACTTAACACCATGAACACTTGTCACTGGATAGGGGTACAGGTATTTGTAAACTGCACTGTGCAAACCTATTCTGTAGCGGATGTCAGCCAGGGCAGCTACCTGCTGGACAGAGCAGGAGGCACTCTGTGCCCAAAAGTTGGTCTGTCAGACAGAGGTTGCCATTATCAGGTACCAGAGAGTATGATGCTTGGGGGGGGGGGGCTGATATCAGCTTGGACTCTGATGCATCCCTCTTATCCTTGGCTCTCCTCTATACCATGAGTTCATTGTCTGCCCACTTCAAAGCCAGTAAGCTAGGCCTAGAATTGGCATGGCTTCCTAAGGCCACCACCTCCCCAGTTTCCTGCCTTAGGGGCTTCAGGAAACTATCTGAAGAGCTAAAAGAGCCTGAAGGATGGTCAGACTGAGACTACAGACTGAGTAAATCTACCAGAGGGCAATCTCACAAGCCACATCCTACACCTCAGTGCAGGGGTGATCTTCCTTCCTTCCTATTTGTTGGGGATAGGCTTTGTACATGCTCTGCCACTGAACTCCACCCACAGACCTATGGCCACCACTCTTGTTCAGCCTGGGTCAGGAGTTGCTTTCGTATCCACAAGCATCTATCTCTGTGATAGGGAGCTGAGTGGGACAGCAGCCATCACAGGGAGCACCCAATAGCATGATCTGGGGCATGCTGGGCTCCCTGACCATTTCCATACCTGCCTTCCTTGTGCCCTCCAGCCTGGGCAGTTGGTAAGCGTTCCCCTCTCCCCTCTTTTACAGTGAAGGGAATGGAACCCAGGGAACGGGACCCTGTGCATGCTCTACTAGATAGTACCCCAGCCTGGGCATGTTAGGGATGAGGAATATTAAGACACACACTAAGATTTCTTGATCATGGATACCACCTCTGCCTGCAGAGGCTTGTCCCTGAGAACAGGACAGACTCTTTACTTATCCTGGACTTCCTTGTCCATATCTGAGGTAGCATGTCTCTTTGACCCTCAGTTTGCCCCACTGAATTGTGGGAGCAGGAATCTCACCATCCTCACCACAAGGCAGAGTGGCGATATAGAATTGAATGACCCTGGGGATGTAAGGTAACCTGTGGTGATATCTTGTTTGTACTCTAACAAATAAAGCTTGCCTGAAGATCAGAGGGCAGAGCTAGCACCAGTTAACCATAGAGATCTGGAGGTCTGTACAGACAGACAGGAAATGACATGGCTGCATGAAGGCAGTAGGAGACAGGAGCTCCGCTCTCTTTTTCATTTTGGAGGTTTGGAAGAGGTAAGAACTCTATTGGCTGGCTGCTCTGCTTCTCTGATCTTTCAGCTTTCACCCCCTAATATTTTTATTAATTTTTATTATTAATTATATATATTACTAATTACATATAACACAATATATAATTAAATATAAAATATTTATTATTATTATTATATATACAATAATAATTATTATTAAGAATAATTAGAATTCTTACTACGGTAACCTCTCGATGTTATGGTCCAGGGCAGTATGGGCTGGGCTGGGAAGTGCTCCATGAAGGTTGGTTGTTACAGAAGACTGAAGATTGAGGGTGGGTGGTGCTCAGGAAGGAGTGTTCCCTAGATCCCCAGAAAGGAACAGGGAGTCACAGCCCAACATGAGGTGGGGAAGGAGGGCAGGTCTGCATGGAAACTCTGTGGAGAACTGCCCTTACCCTCAACCCTGACTCATACGGCCTGTGGAGTCACCACCACACAGGCACAGAAAATGTCCTATTTGTCCCCTGAGAAGTGGTTGCCACTAGAAACTCAGCCTGAGGGCAGGTTTCAGCTCAGGGATCATACACCTTGGCAGACAGAGACCATGCCAGGGAGGATGATTGGTAAACATCCTGCTCAGAGGGTGGGGGATAACAGAGGTGACTTAGCTATAGACAATAAATCCTTGATTCAATTCACAGGTCTGGTGAATAATAAGTGAGATAATGAACATCTACCTAAGCTAGTCACCTGCTGTCTCTGAAGCTTCTTGTCCTTCAAGATGGAGGTGCCACCCCCTCCCCCAAAATCACCCCTGATTGTTCCAGCTCTAAGGATGCCTGGAGCCCCCCTGGACCACTTCACAACTGAAGACGTTGTACTGAGAGAGTTGAGGGTAGAGTGTGTGTGTGTGTGTGGGGGTATTCTTCCTGCCCTAGCTTAGTGGGCAGCCCAGAGCAGGGGCTAGCAAGTAAGTAACAGCTGAATTAAAGGATGAGCAGTTCTCTTACTTGATCCCTCTGTCTCTCATTTTACCAGTGTGGAAACTGAAATGCAGGGAGGGGACGTGATCCGGGGTGGGGTCTGGAGCCAAGGCCTACTCACAATCTAGACTATTTTCCAGCTGTCCCCAGGGGCTGGACAGGCAGGAAGTTTGAGGACAATTGCATGATCAGATGGAATTTTGTCACTGGGAGAGAGCAGGATCACAAAGAGCCATGGGTATCGGAGAGAGCTGGTCCTGGGCCATGATCACTCAGGAGCTTGGTGACACAACCGCTACAGAACCAAGGCCCAGGACAAGCTGGACATGGCGGGAGGTGGAGCCTAGGAGTCAGGGTCTGCCACAAGCCATCAGTGGAAACACGAGCTAGTCCTTCTGGTTCTCCACATCTTCCAAACAGGGAAATAAGGCATCCCAAGCAACAGAGGCCTACCCCAACTCTTCTCTGCTAGCGGTAGGGGCAGAGAGGCTCAGAGAGGTGATAAGCCTTGCCCAAGGTTCAACAGCAACAACACTAGAGATCCAGTTGTTGGCAGGTCCCTGTCTCTGAGACCCTGATCCTGTCATATTGCTGAGCCATGAGGTCCCCAGTGCCTCCTCCCCCCGCCCCCAGTACCTTCACTCACCAAAAAAAAAAAAAAAAAAAGAAGAAAGATGAATCCAGGGACCTTGTGAAAACCAAGCCAATAGGAGGTGGCGAGACATGCGCATCTGTTACGAGCTGCTTTTCTGCTGGCCGGAGAGAGGGCCCAGACCTCTGTTCTCTCAAGTTTCTACATGTTGACTTCTCCCCACTATTTCCTCGAATCCTCCTTGTCTCCTAGTCCCACCTATCTTGCTTTCCTATTGGCCAACAGTGTTTATTCACTAACCAATAAGAGAAACATATTTACAGAATGACATCTCCCATCAGGCATCCTTCTCAAGATGAATTAGGGAACTCTGCCTATAGGCTGCACTCTTTGACATTCTCGGATTGAATTTTGGCTGTACCAAAGGTAGCAGTGAGGCCTCTCCCTGTGAGCACTCACTGCCTGCTCACTGCAGCCAGTGTTCTATGCTGCAAACTCATAAGCTCCAGCCAGTGCTAGGAGGAGATTTTGTGATAGAGCAGAGACTAAGGTGTATTGCGGTCTGGGTATATGCACACATTATTCAAACAGCACATCTAAGAACAATGCTCTAAAACATGCAACACGGCTTTCTAGTCACCATGGAAGTCTTTCTCAGTGTCTGTCTTAACCCATCTTGTAGCCAGCAGTGCTTACTTTGTAGCCCACTCATAGATAAAAGAGAAAGCCACTCTTCTGGATGGACAGGAACCAGCTTCTGTAGTGTGTGTGTACATGTGTGCATGCACGCGTGTGTCTGCAGTTCCCCTTCTAGGAGAGCTGCTGTGTCGTCCCTGAGACGGCACCTCTTCTCTGGTCTCCCTGCCTCCTGTTTCCCCCTCCTCTGCTCTGTTTCACACACACACACACACACACACAAACACACCTGCACACACACACACCTGCACACACACACCTGCACGCACATACACACACACCTGCACACACACACACCTGCACACACACACACCTGCACACACATACACACACACCTGCACGCACACACGCACACACCTGCACGCACACACACACCTGCACACACACACACCTGCACACACACACCTGCACACACATACCTGTGCACACACACACCTACACACACACCTGCGCACACACACACCTGCACGAACGCACACACATACACCTGCACACAACACACCTGCACGCACACACACCTGCACGCACACACACACACCTGCACACACACATACCTGCACGCACACACACAACCTGCACACACACCTGCACACACACACACACCTGCACGCACATACACACACACCTGCACGCACACACGCACACACCTGCACGCACACACGCACACACCTGCACACACACACCTGCACACACACACACCTACACTCACACACCTGCGCACACACACACCTGCACACACACACACCTGCACGCACACACGCACACACCTGCACGCACGCACACACACCTGCACACACACACCTACACACACACCTGCACACACACACCTGCACGCGCACACACACCTGCACACACACACCTGCGCGCACACACACCTGCACATGCACACACACACCTGCACACACACACCTGCACGCACACACACACACCTGTACACACACACACCTGCACACACACCTGCACGCACACACACACACCTGCACGCACACACACACACACACCTGCATGCACATACGCACACACACACACACACACACACACACACCTGCACAGGCCAGCTGGCTGGCAGAGGCTCCTCTGTGACCTCTTCCTCCTCACTGGTCCCTTCAGACACTGTCTCATTCACATTCCAGTGATTTCATCTTTTAGTTTAAAACCACCTCGCTTACAACATCGGCCTGAGACTGGGCTCTCTCCTGTTGGCAGGCTCTATCCAGACAGACAGACAGATTAAAACACATCTATGGAAATTGATCTGCCAATCCTGAAGGTGGGATGTTCTGAAGGTAGGTGGCAACATGTAAGGATTGAAACAAACAAACAAACAAACAAACAACCCAGGCAGGGCAGCTCAAGCCTGGAACATCCTTGCAAGTTCCATGTCACCCTGGGAGAGGGAAGGAGAGGAAGGGTAGGGAGCAAAGGGGAGGGAAAGAGAGAAAAGACAAGAAGACGAGAGCCTTGTTATTCCCACTGCCTGATCAGAATGAAGAAAAATCGCAGTTGACAGTGATGACATTTCAGAGCTGGTTTAGAAAGTGAACACAAGACCATGGTAGGAGTGACTGGGGAAGCCCTGATATGATGAGCCATGATGGCTTGCAGGTAGTTGTTTGATTCACTTTGGAGTCCTGCACTGTTACAGGAATTCTGTCACTGATCCAACAGCCAATCAAGAGGTGTGTTTTGGTAAAAGAAGCGGCCCTTTTGAGCAAGGAATGGGTTATGGAGGGTATAAGAGGTGGCTGGTGATTCAGTTCAGATTCCCCATGTGTCCTTTAATATGTGTGCATGGATTTTGCTTGATAATAAATGGTAAAGAAATAATTTATCACTGTGCAAACCCTGCCAAGCAGCTTTCAGGTTTTGGTAATGAAGTTAACAGTGCACAAAGTGGCAAGCCATCCAGCCTTCCCAACTGCACATGTTCATGTTAAAAATAAACTTTACCTTGTTGTAGAATAGAATATTTGTTTAACTATGTAAAGATGTGTTCCATTTGTTTGTGTTGCAGAATAATTGTTTAACTATGTAAAGATGTAAAGATATGTTGCATTTGTTTATGCCGCATTTTTTAACTATGTAAAGATGTGTTGCTGTTTCACCTTACCTGCCTAAGATACCTGATTGGTCTAATAAAAAGCTGAACAGCCAATAACTAGGCAGAGAAGAGATAGGCAGGGCTGGTGGGTAGGGAGAAAATGGGGGCCACTCAGCCAGGGGCCAGCCAGCTGTGGACCAGCCAGCCAGTCATGGAGGAAGCAGGAAAGCAGGGCAGACAGTACATAGATGAGGTAAACAAGACTCAAAGCAGCACATAAATGAACAGAAATGGGTTTATTTAAGTTAAAAAGAAAAGCTAGTCAGAAGCAATCCTAAGCCAAGGCTGGGCATTCATAATTAATAACATCTCTGTGTCATGGTTTGGGGGCTGCTACATGACCTCCCTCCTCTTAGTGGAAAACTAGTGTCTTTGCTGCAAGTAGAAGGTTACCATGAAAGCTAGAAGATGCTACTGAATTTCAGCAGATACATTTCCTGCCAGTGTGTTTTTGGCTTGACCACTGCCACCTTCACGTGCGGCTGACTTCCCCTCCATAGCCACCTCTGTGTGTTGTTGAAGACCCTGCCCATAGCCACTTCCTCAAAGGCCACACATATTCTGCTGACCAGAGTAGAGACTGGCCTGAGGCAGGGGAAAGGGTCATCTCGCAGGAGCAGCTTAGTGGGGGCCTCCTCTGTAGCAGTTTAGAGATTTCTGTACAACTCAAAAGCTTCCTAGCTGGGTACAGATGACAGCACCAAGGTCCCCAGGAGGGCAGACTCTAGGATGTGGCCCTAGACTAGTTAACTCATCTATTACTCCTGGAGCTGACATCTGGAAGCAGTGGACAAAAGACACAGGTGCTAAGCAACCAAGTTAGCCATCTTGCCAGGGTGGAGAGGGCAGCCAATAAAACAAAGCAGGGTGATGTGAAAGAGGAGTAGACAGTAGCACTACCTTAGACAAGGTGACAAGGAAGGCCCTAGAGCTGAGGCCAGAGAGAGAGAGAGAGAGAGAGAGAGAGAGAGAGAGAGAGAGAGAGAGAGAGAGAGAGAGAGAGAGAGAGAGGCGGTGTGAGGTACAGGCTCCAGTAGCATCCAGAATAAGAGCAGGTGCCACTGGCTCTCTGAACTCTATTCTCTGCTGTGATCTTTGTTAAGTGCAGATTTGGGAAAGTTGCAAGCAGACTCAGGGCCAAGCTTAGCCCCAGGGCAATTCTTCTTAGGTTCTGTCCCTGGGCAGTGTTTTAGCCATATGCTTTAGCATGGGTCTTTGTTACACACACATATGTAAACATGTACACACATATACTCAACCTTTGAGAGTCAGTCAGCCACATAACCATAGTAGGGCATGTGTACTGATTCAAGAAGGCCAGCTCCTCTTCAGACCTCAGGGGAGCTGCCACCTGACCTAGTGACCCTCCCCCAATTCCTGACTCCATGCACACAAGCATTAAAGGCAGATGCATTTCCAAAGCCGTCTTCCAAGGAGAGCAGCCAGCTGATCCTATGGTGAGGGACAGTCTTGTACAAGGAACCCTACTTATGGCTTGTCCTCCTGGTCCTACAGGGAACAGATAGGTCAGCTTGGGGTCAGCAAGAACATGAGTTGGGGCCACTGGAATGTGATACATAAGGAAAATGTGCACTACAGCATACCTCTGTAAACCAAGTACCCAGACACCATGTATCTCTCTGTATTATGCGCCACTTTGTACGATACATTCCTCTATACTGTGCGCACCTAGGTACCTTATGTAGCACATACCTCTATATACTACACACCTCTACACATCACTAACCTAAGTGTCTCTCATGCTCTGAGCCAGGGAACTGCGTTAGTGAAGCTCTGGACAGCCTGCACTATGGATCTGCTCACATGTCACTATCATCGGAAGTCGGCCCTGCAGGCACACAAGAGCCTTGGGCCTGGACACTGGCAGCCTCTTGACTGTTCCAATTACACAATGATAGGGTGGTAAGACAAACCACAGCTTGTGCTTGCTTCAAGCCACGGCATTGTTTACTTGGTGGCTGGGTATTTTGGCATCTCCCTAAATTCCATGTTTGGGGAACATGTTTGCCTCCCTGGTGCCTCCACACACAGGGTCACGTGGACTCTGCACTGATTGGGTCTATACACGTGCCCAGTGCTCACAGCCTCAGGGTAAGCTGGAGATGGGGCCTCACATCCATGTCACAGACCAAGATGCAAGCCCAGGACAGGTTTCAAAGGACTGTACTATGGTCTGAATATGTTTCCCAAGTTCAGGTACCAATGCTAGCTCAATAGTGTTTGGGGTGGGGGCTGGAAAAAGTGCAGGCCCCACTATTATCCTGGGGATGGGGTCTCTTGGGAGGTTGAACCCCATTTTCAGTCTTCCTTGCCCTCCTGTCTGCCATGAGGTAGGTACCGGATGTGACCCCTCAACCTTCTGCTTCTCTGGTCCCAGGAGTGTAAGAGGCAGGGCTCTATTCATAATAGCCTGGAGATTGATATAAAAAACAAACAAACAAACAAACAAACAAACAAAAAACCACTTTTTTTCTGGATTCTGCAGAAGTTCAAACCAAGGTGCCAGCAGGACTGGTTTCTTCTGGACCTCTCTCCCTGCTTTGTAGACAGTACAGTATCATTCTATCTACATGCACATGCATGTACCCTTGTGTGTGTGTGTGTGTCCGTCCGTCCATCCATCCCGACCACTCACAGGATTACAAAGCTGACAAGAGCAGGCCCCAGAGTCCACGTTCAGTCAGCATCTAACAGGCATGGAAACTGGCATCTCAGAGGATGGGCAGGCAGGCAAGACTCCCCTTTACTGAGACGGACTAGGGTCCATCTTACCTTAATTCCCTTAAAGACCTGATTTCCAAACCACATTACATTCAGAGGGTGTTGGGGTCATGACTAAAATACGAGAAGTTAGGAGGATGCAAATTCAACACACAGAAGGCCCCAACAGGAGCAGGGTTCTTCTTGCTTGAGTGGGGCATCTGGGATGTCATGATCTTCCCGCTGCTCAATTTGGCAGTGGTCAAAGGCAACAAGTGTCTCTCCTGTGGTAACTCAGTGAGGTCTTCGTCAGCATCAATGTCCCCATGCATCAGGTCACCCTGAATTCAATACCATCTTTCCACCTCACCATTGCAGGGAAATTGCCAACACAGAGGACAGTGCCAGAGGCTGGCCTGGCCACCAGTGCCTCACCCCAGAGGCTGGTTCCATGTATCACTGCATAAGCCAGTAAGACTAGAGAGGCCAGGAGGCCCTTGTGTCCCTGGAATATGGGTTCCCCTCTCCACCCTTGCCCATCTTGTATTAATTACTTCATTAGGCTAGAGTTCTATCAACACAGCCTTTCCTAGCCCCTGGCAGTTCAGCCAAGCTGACTCTCTATTGAATTTCCCACCTGCCCGCTCCCCCACCTCCAACACACACTGGTCAGAAGTCTGCCAAAGTGCCTGAAATGGGGCAGCAGCTGGCAAGGGCCCAGAATACTCTCCACTGCCATGAAGCAGACTCCTGCAGAACCTCTCTTCAGTACTAGTGAGCAGACTCTGGATTCCCACACAGAGTGGGGACACTGTGTGAAATCCAGAAAGCTGTCACTCATGGAGGCCAAGAGGTATCTGGAGGCCCCTTCTTACTTCTGTTCCAGTGCACCAAGTGGTGGGACACTTCCTGGGCACCAATAATCACACTATCCTGAGACAACCACCCAAGTGAAGGGATATGGCTGTGCAGGCCTTTTCCAGAAAGAGCTATGGGCCTGTACTCGGGTGTCCAGAGCTGAGTTACCCTGCCCTGGCTCCCAGTTTACTTTTCCAATTTCCTGCTGAGTCTCCAACTCCCAAGTGGCTCCATGACCCTCTGTTCCCTTCCTTGCCTGTGATTTTTTTTTCTTTGTTTTGCTGTTTTCTCTTTGTTTTCAAGTCAGGGTTTCTCTTTATAATAGCTCTGGCTGTCCTGAAACTCACTTTGTAGACCAGTCTGGTCTGGAACTCACAGAGATCCTCCTGCCTCTGCCTCCCGAGTGCTGGGATTAAAGGCATGTGCCACCACCTTTTGGCTATACTGCCTTTTCTTCTCAGCCTGGTAAGCCCTATCCTAGCTTCCCATTTCTGCAGTATATAATTCGGCATCTTCGCTTACTTGGAGGAAGTGACTTTACTCCTCAGTAATCACTTTGAATGTAGAACCTCACTGGTAAGAGCATCTGCATTTGCTGAGGACCAACTGGGTCTTCATACCCTTTCCCTTCCTCCCCATCAGCAGCAAACTTCCTAAGCTCATTTCAACTCGGGGCCCTGGACATCATGGTAAAAGTCACTTGCTGCAATCACCGTGGCTGACTGTTTATGAAAATGCCCACCACCTGTATTCTACATCATGGGCTCCACCAGAACCCTGATCCAAGCCAAGAGGTGCAGAGTCTCAGTGCCCTTCCATGGTGGGCACGACCTTGTGACAGTGCAGTGTGTCTGGCCACACAAGGTGACAAGAAGATCCTACTGGGCTCTTCCTCTCAGTTGTCCCTTTGCAGCAGTCTCTAAGGTGTGAGGAATCCTGGATCACAGGGAGAAGCCCAAATAGGCAAGATAGCGGTGGAGATGAGGTCAGGGGTGTTTTTAGGAATCCAACTCCAGGTCTCAAAATGCACTAAGGGACAGTAAATAGCGCAATCCTTGCTCAGAAGAAAAGAACCTTGGTTTAAACCATTAGGTTCTACATTCATTTGTTATATAGTCACAGCAACAACAATATTACATGAGCCAGGAGGTTTTAATTGACATGGGTAATGAATAAAGCAGCCTAGCCTGGGTAAACTGATGGCATGCCACTTTTGTGACATCTGGGAAGTAACTTAATCTTTCTGTTCTGAAAGATAGGGAACCAACTACATCACTGACTTATTTTCCTTCTTCCTTTTTTTGTTTTTTTGTAAGTTTTCCAAAATGTATATGTGTGTATATTTGTCTGTCTACGTGTATGTGTCTGGTAGTGTGAATGAATGGCTCCTTTAGGCTTCTGTATTTGAACGCTTGCTCCTAGTTGGTGGAGCTGTTTTGGGAAGGACTGAGAGGTGTGGTCTTGTTGAAGGAGGTCTGCAACTGAGGGTGGGTTTTACATCAGGCCCAGCCTACTCTCTATGTCTCCAATTTGCAGATGAGATGTAAGCTCCCAGATACAGCTGCAGTACTATGCTTGCCTACCTGCTGCCTTGCTCCTGGCCATGATGGTCATGGACTCATCCTCTGACACTGTAAGCAAGCCCCTGGCGTTTATAAGTTGTCTTGTTCATGATGTCTTTTCACAGCAATAGTAACTAAGATGGTGTGTGTGTGTGTGTGTGTGTGTGTGTGTGTGTGTGTGTGTGTGTGTACAGTTGCCAGTGGAGTCCATAGGAGAGTGTCAAATCCCTTGGAGCTGGAGTTAACAGCTATTGTGAGTCTCCCAACACCTAACTCAGTCCCTCTACAAGAGCAGTAAGCACTCTTAACTGCTGAGCCATCTCTCTAGGCCCTCTTATTTTCATCTTTATGGTCCCCACCCATCTACTTGTCATGCAGTTCTAGGGATGGAACCTTGGCCTTGGGTATGCTAGGCAAGGTCTCCGCCACCAAGCCACAAGTACAACGCAGCAGTATTCCCTAGAAAGACTGTCATTCACTAAGGCAGCACAAATACCTAACATCTACGTCTCAGTGACAAGGAGAGAAAGTTCATACCATCAAAGGGTTGCATGGATTCCCATGAGTCTGCAGGGCCCCTCAGGCTGCCCCATGCCTGATGGAAAGAGCTTGCTCTGTGGGAGTCAAGACCTGGGATCTGGTGAGCTGGAAGCGCCTGTGCTGCCTCACAGCCCGGCATTCTCCTTTTCCAGCCGCCCCAGGAGCCCTCTGAGCCCCTATATGATGCCATGGTTTAGGGAACAGCCTTATGTGTTAGTGTTGTGACTTGTGAAGCCCAGGCTTCAGGAAGTTAAGTGGACAACTGCTATGTTGTGAGTTTGCCCCCCTAACCAGAGTGTTTGGAGGACAGACTACAAGGCTAGCATGTGACAAAGTAGGGCCCCCTTGAGGTCACTATCCTGGAACTGGAATCTTACAACTAAAGCAGTGGAACCTAAGTCACCAAGCTTAGGTAAGCGACACTACACCACACTGCTGAACGCAGAGAGCCCTGGGGGCAATTCCACACTGCTGACACACCTCTTCATCTCACTCTTCCTCTTCTTTTACAATAAAAAACACCACAAGGCTTTTAATGCCCAGCATAGCAACAATGTGGAGCTAACTCTCACCCACATGCTGTCACAATCCCTTTAGAAGCGACCTTGCTAAGCTCAGCAAAATTGCAGGCGCTCACTCACACACTGCCCTTTATACACCCACAGGAATGCCACAGTTCAAGAGCTAGGAAGCACAAGCAGGAATGACTATAACTCTAAACATGGGGCTATCTGTGTAACAGAATCCAATACACCTACAAAGATGAAGGGGGAGGAACCGTGCACAGCAACACGATGTATCTCATCAATTAAGTATTGAATGAAGGGGTTGGGATATTACTCAGTGGTAAAACACCTATCTAGTACACATGAGGAATTTTCTCCCCAGTATTGAGTAAATAAACCTTAAAATACTGAATGCACAAAGCAAATTGCATCATTTATTTGTTTATCTATTTTTAGACAAGGTTTCCCTACACAGCCTTGGCTGTCTTTGCACATGCAAATAACTCTGCCTCTACCTCCCAAGTGCTGGGACTTAAATTCACTGGTAGGCCTGGCAGCAAGTCACAACTTAAAGAGTGAATTGCATGCCCCATTCACTGGTACTGTTTATAACATTCATGGTATGAGCAACTGCAGTGTTTATCCCCTCCCCCCAGGAGGTAAAAGCAAAAGCAAAACAGGGTGGAGACTTCCAGTAGATTCAGGGTTAGAAAGCAAGGTTGCTGTGGCACCTGTGAGACCACAGACAGATGGTATGCTGAGTGAGATGAACAATCTCTCAAGGACAAATTCTTGGGTGGGGGTCCCCAGAAATAGAAGCAGCAATGTGGGGCCATGGGAGGGGATGAGGATCAGTGTTTAATGGGCACAGAGTTTTGATTTGGGAAACTGGGAAAGTTCTAGAGATGGGATGGCCGCCCAAGTGTGAATGGGGTCCATGGGGCACAGTGAACTGGTTACCATGGTGGCTTTTACTGGGCTTAGTGGTGTACATCTTTGTTCTTTGTTCCCAGCACTTGAAGGATGAGGCAGAAGAGTGTTTTGACAAAATCCCAGTTGAGGGCCAGCATTCACAGCATAATGAAATAAGGAAACTGTTTTATTTTGTTTTCTTGAGACAGCATCTCACCATGTAGCTCTGGCTGTCATGGAACTCTGTAGACCAGACTGGCCTAGAACTCATAGAGATTTGCCTGTCTCTGCTTCTTGACTGCTTGGATTAAAGGTGTGCCCCACCACTAGGTCCAATGTTTTGTTTTGTTTTGGTTTTTTGAGACAGGGTTTCTCTGTGTAATAGCCCTGGCTGTCCCTGGAACTCACTTTGTAGACCAGGATGGCCTTGAACTCACAGAGATCCACCTGCCTCTGCCTCCTGAGCACTGGAACTAAAGGTAGGAGCCACCAACCACCCAGACATAGATCTGATGTTTTTTGTTTGTTTGTTTTAATGGTAGGTTTTATGTTACATAATTTACCACAACAGTAGATCATAGTGTTCTGTATGTCAAGTTTAAATTGTAGAAACCCATCTTTTGTATTGGCCAAGTTACCAAACCATGTCTGGAAATGCATGCCCCTGATCTGAGGTCCTACTGGTGCCTGGCTCGGAGATGCAGGCAGGATGAGAATTGGGAACATGCATAGGGCCATCCTGTGGCAGCGGAAGGACAGAAAGCTCTTCAGAAAGTCTCTGTAGCTGACTTATTTCATTAATTGTGCCCTAGATCTGGCCAGCCAGAGGACTTGGGAGAAGGTCCTCCATCCTATCCCAGATGAAGGGTCTATAGGTACCCATCCCAGCAGCAGAAAACAGAGGCATTCCTCAACAGTTCAATATGGTTTCTAGTTGAAAGAAGTCACAAGTTCCAACCAGGCCCAGCCACTGGCGGGGCTCCAGAATCAGTCTACATTAATTTAAGATCACTAATGAAGAATAATTAACAGCTTCAAGGGATCCTGGCACACCCTGTGTTTAGAAGTGGTTAATTATGCATTGTCTGCACAACACCCTTTTCATACTCTTTAAGTTTTGGGTTGCAGCTTTAAACAAGAAAATATGGCATCAGGCGAAATGCCAAGTGGCTATGCTCAAAGCCTCTGTGAGGAGGGCCCCTGGGGCCATGCAGCCACTTGCTGAGCTCCACTGGTACAGAGCCTCCAGCACTTTCTTGCACTTTCCCCTAGTCCCTAGAGCGCTTCTAGAGGTGGGTTTAGCAGACCTGACCACCTTAGAGATTGCCTAGAAGAGCATCAGAGAATGGGAAAGGCTTTCCGAAGCTCTTGACCAGGTGGGAGCTGACTGAATCCAAAGTTCCTGCCCATTCTGATGATATGCTGTCGTGGTTGTGCTCAGCAGTGGATGGAAAGAGGACCTGCTTGGGCATGGTGCTTGCCACAGTATATAGCCACCAGCACTCAGTGAGCTCAAATGGCTGCTCTGGCTCAATAGGGTGCTTACCTCATGACTGTACCCCTGCAGCCTTGTAACAGAAGCCACAATCTATCTTCCTGTGCCTCAGGTGTGTGTGTGTGTGTGTGTGTGTGTGTGTGTGTGTGTGTGTGTGTGTGTTTTACCTAGAAAGTGGGGCGTTCCCATCCCCCACTGTATGGGGTCAGTCCTGAGAGTCAGTGCCTACAATGGAGCCTCATAGGTAGGAGGTGACCTTGGTATTTATATCACCATCCTACCTTTCTTTACAACTTCATTCCCCAAATTTCCCCAGTGCTTCCACCTAGCCTTCGATTATTCTGAATATACAGACATTGCTCAGTGTTGGTGCAGTCCCCTGTCCTGGCAACCAAATCCAAGGCCTGCCCCCAGGCACAGTTCAGATGTCATTGCCAGCAGTAAGCCTTCCCAGCTCCTCCCTCATGCTACAGAGTCTTGCAGCTGTCCATCCCCACCTCAGCTTTAAGACTTGTCAATGGGTTTCCCCTGGCAGGCTGGGAGCCCTGGAGGAAAGGACACATGCTCTGAATAAGAGCCTCCCACACAGATGGTCTTTCATTTTTGGAGCATGTGGGCCCTGAATGTAAACCTGAGCTTGCCATGCCCAAGATCCTTAGTGGGCTTCCCAGTGATTATAGCACATCATCTAGACCTGGTGCCCTGTGGCTTTTCTGTTGTCCTAAAAAACCCTGCTCTTTCAAAGCCCCTAGGCTCATCTCACGTTTTGCCTTTCTTTCTGCCCCCCCCCCCCACCATAGCCCTTCAGACATGCCCTATACCATGAGAGGTCACTTCTGGAAACCCCGGCTCAGACACACCCTCTGCTCTGCCAGGACTCTGACCACATGCCTTCTACAGCTGACAGGATCTGCCCCCCCCCTCAGGGCCCTGGCATCTGCATGGTCTGAAGCTATAGATAACGGAGCCCGAGAAAAGAGAGCCCTGAGTTCTAATTCCCCAGCATGGGTATGGCTCTGCGCTTGGGTCTTTCTCGACTCTTCCTCATGAACAGCTTTCTGCCTTTTTCTGGCTGAGATTAACAGCAGAGTATAACAATGTTCCACCCCCACACAGTGAGGACTGGGCACAGGTGTTCCTGGACACTCAGGGCATTCAGTCCTGGAGAACTACACACACAACCTGAGAGACAAAAGTCTCTCTAGCTGCATGGACTATGTGTACTAAGGTCCTGGCATGAACACCTAGTGCTAATATAGCTGGAGTAATCAGATGCAGGACGGGCCTCACTGCTTGGCACTCACCCAAGTATGGGGACTTCCTTTCTATGGTGGCTGTGGGACCCTAGGCACCTCCTCCTAAAAAGCCCTCTGGGAGTGAAAGCAAAGCTCTCACACTTTCCCAGGACTGTGTGCATACTAATGGCCACGAACTCCACAGAGTGTGAAATCAGGGAAAAGAGTAGATGGAATAGTTTGTTCCTCAAAGTCTGTAACTACAGTCATTCAGAGGACTCTGTGATGGCTGCATAGTGCTCTCTTACAGAGTCTGAGTGACTCAAGCAATGTGTGCGTGGAGATCACACACACACACACACACACACACACACATAGGCACCACATTTACACTATATATACTTTCCACAGGTACACACCAAACTAACAACTAACAATCCATCCCATACACACACACACACACACACACACACACACACACACACACACACAGAGAGAGAGAGAGAGAGGCTTAAGTCTCTGCCATTCTTGTTACTGTAGGAAGCAACACTCAAATCCCATTCACTACAGTTGTCAGGTCCAAATTCCTGCTGATGGGGAAACTGGGGCTCAAAGAGGAAAACTGCCCCAGGTAGCACTTGGAGGGAAGATGCTTCAATTTCAGTACTCTGACTTCCAGGTCAGGTGTCCCCCATTCTGCCAAGCCAAATCTGTGCTGAGTTATAGAGTCAACCAAATGCACTTGTCATAACAGCCCTTGCTACTGGAAGGAGTGTGGTTACAGGCTCAGGGCTCCTGGCTCCCATCACTGGCCTCCTGGGAGTCAAACCTATGCAGCATCTCACCAGCTGCTGAGTTGACCCAGCAGCAAGAATTATGCAGCAGTGCTGTACTCTAGTACAGTCAAGGAACCATGCCTTTGCAGAATCCCTTCTAGGCTTTAAGAAGAGGAAGGAGGGTTAAGCCAAGTTGCAGAGTGGACCACACTAAGTCCACAGGCATTCTTGGCCAATGGCAAGGGGCCCTGAGCTGAGATAAGACAGTCTTGTAGCTGGGCAGACTGGGGCAAACTTTCTAGGTCCCATTGCCCTTTTGGCCAAGGTCCTCTGCAAAGGAGGGTCTTCTTACCTTTTATAGGCCCCATGCAGCGGCTGCAGGCACAGGAACTGCCAGTAATCCAGGCAGAAGGCCTTGAACTTGAGCATTTTCACTTCCCAGTCTCTAGTGGACTGTAGTGGTATCTCCAGAGAGACACAGCAAGGGGCTGCTAGGAGATGGAGGCCTGGCTGCTGGTCCCTGCCGCGGCCCCCACTCACAGGGCCCAGCCCTGCCTGGTGCAGCTCACACAGTGCGCGCCTCCAATACAAAGAGCAGCAAGCACAAAAGCCTGCAGCTCATCCACGCGCACGCTCTCACCGGGCAGGCAGGCTCACACCGCTGCTGTCTCTGGCGCCCAGTGCTTCTGAGGGCTCCCTCGGGGGTCCCCAAAGCAAACCAGGATGTCCCTGGCTATGCTGAGCTGCGGGGGGTCCCAGCCCATTTTCCTAAGGAGTCTGTGAGCGATGGCTTCTGCAGCTGCTCTGTCAGCCCTTTTTCCAACTAGGCCGATGTTCTGATGGCAAGCCAGTGTCCACCCACTTGCCTTGACTGGGTGGCTGGGACAGGGATGGCTCAGGAGGAGCAGAGAGGGAGGGGTCCAGGTGACTGAGACACTGGCCTCTGCTGCCAGATAAATTACAAGTGGCGGAATCCCAGCCTGGCCTGCAGGACTGAAAACTCACCACGTAGCCACAGTGTGGGGGTAACTGGGCTCTGAAAAGCAGTAGGAAAGACTGACAAGGCCGCCAAGCCAACACCGTTGCCCAGGCGACAGGGACACATTGATGAAATGGAACTGCAATGACAGTAGGTCATTGGCTGCTGGAAGGGACTCCTGTGGCTAATGAGGGAGGGTGGGAGGGCAGTGGCTGGGCTGAGGGGCCATGGCCAAACAGGGGCATTGTTTCCCAGGTTGAGTTGGGGACTCTGTGGGCCATGAGGCCTGGTAGCTAGCTACAAGTCAGAAAGAGAATCCAGCTTCTGTCTTGTCTCTTTTCCTGCCTTTTGGCTGGCTGGCTTCTATACCAACCCCAGTAGCCTATTCTTCACATGCCAGCCAGGAACCTTAATGTTCCAGATACCAACATGATCCCTCTGTTGCACTCGGAATAAAGGTGGGGTTCCTCACCAAGCAATTGTTGGGGACTCTGCTAGCTGTCTGACTCCTCTGATAACCAGCTATGTTGCCTAGCTGCCCCCTTTCCCCCTTGATGCACCCTTCTAACCCTGTGTGGGGTTCCCTCTGCTATGAGTGCCTACCTTCCCTAGATGTCCCAATAAAGCAGCACAGCTTCTCTTGTCCCCATGTGTGACTCCTCCTGGATGCTTGCCTCTTCATGTCTGACCCACAGCCTCCTTCAACAGCTTGGAGTGCCCCCAGGGAGGGACCACATCTTTCCATCAATGTCTGTACCAACAGCTGCGCCACCATCAACAGGGAGAAATGTGAGGACCTTAGACAGCAACTAGGACAATCTCAGAACCCCAGGGACTTTCTAAAGTGCCATACTCACTTGGCCACCTCAGGCTCCAAATCTACCAACTACCAAGTTCAGAGGCTCAGGGAACATCCTGCTCTTAAGATGCACACAGAGCTCTGATCAGATCCAGCAGCCAGGAGAGACCTGATGTCCTAAGAGCCTGAGCTCTTCTCTGTACACCTGAGCTAGAAGGCCCAGCTCCTAGGGGGCAGAGTGGAGAGCCATCCTGTACAAAGTCAAACAAAGCAACAGTCTTGGCAAAGTGTTTTCATCTACAACTACCAGTAAGCTCTGTGTCTAAAAGAGATATTTTCAACCAGAGATGTCACCAATCTACTCCAGAGGATAGGACCTTGGGTAACACCAGGAGAAAAGTTTGATTGTCACCATGGTGTTGTTGCTACCAATTATGCTACTCAGTACAGGACAAGGAAGGCCCTGGCTCCTTTGTTGGAAGTGCTGGGCTGAGAATGTGGGTCTAAAGAGTGGGTCCCTAGGGTCATTGGGCTGGAGAGCTACAGGAGCCAGAGCAACCTCTACTGCATGCACAGGCCTGTGGCTGGGGAAGGGGGAGGGTTACACCAGCATTCTCAGAGCCCAGTAGGACAGACCTCCTGCCTCATAAGCAGGAAGATAGCTGGGGGCAGGCAAGGAAAACAAGGTGGCCATATGCCTGAGAGATGAGCCTGTTTGCCAAAGTGGCTTAGGCTGTCCCTCCTCCCCGACCCAGAGTGCCACCACCCCCCTCCCAAGGACAGAGGAAGCTGGCTAGTCTGTGAAAGGTGGCAATTACTGGCCAGGACCTTTGTTTCTGATTTCCCAGGTGGCCCTGCCTTCAGCACCTTGGTGGGGTGGGTCAGGGACAAGCATGTGGCACTCCTCCACCAGAGCTTGAGCCACATTTTCTCAGGGACTTCCAGATCTCTGCCACTTAAGGAAGCCACAGAGGCCAGGTGGCAGGCAGGGTGCAGTGGAGCCCCAGGTCTGCGTCATGAATCTGATCCTCATCTCTTGGGGTCCATCTTTCTCATGTGTAGAATAGGCACACTGAACTGGCTCTGGCAGATCCAAGAGGGCTGTGAGGATACCAAAGCAGGTCGCATAGCACAGCCAGGCAGCAGAGACTCCAGCAGGTGCCATTTAGCAACTGCATCAACGCTGCTGTGCTGCAGGCACGCTGACTATGCCCCACCCCAGGGCCTTTGCACTAGCTGTTCCTAGCAGAGCTACCGGTCCTGCCCACTCCAAAGCTGGTTGCCTGAGCCTCCTCGGAACCACTTCCCCTACCCTCCCTCTGGTCACTCTGTGCCAGTTACCTTCTCCTTCACAGCCTTTGTCATCCCCTCCCCCATACATTACACTAAAAAGCAGAAGTTCTGCAAGGGTGACAGGACTGTGGCTGTGGTGTCCTAAGAGAGGGAGGGGTGGCCACCTGAGCCCTAGCGCTACCTTCTAGGAAACAAAGCACTATGGTATTGGCTTCATGGTCAAATAGGGCCACCCTGGCTACGACCCTGCCTGGTCTGTTAAGAGCTCAGGCTGGCTTTGATGTGAACTGTACAGCTATACTTAAGTCAGTGGGGGGGGGCTCAGGCAGACTCACCCAGCCCCCACATACCCTGAGTCAAGAACTCTATCAACCCTCTTTCCCCTTCATTCCATAGTTTTCTGGCCCTGCCTCTGGTAGGCCCTACGTCTGTTGGGATGGCAAAGAAGATCGTGAAGGAGGAGAGACTGCTCTTAGCAACTCCACTGGGTTTTAAAAAAGGACAGAGGTTCAGCTGCTCACAAGAGTTTCCCTGGGACCCAGCACACCCTGCCATAGATACCCACAGGCATGTGGGTACCCTAAGCCTGCTTGGGGTGGGAACTGTGAGTGTATCCAAGTGTGAGCATGGACTATGTATGTCCTGAAGTGGGTTATGGTCTTGGTATGCCCTGGTACTGGGGTGTGGAAGCCCGCAATTGTGAGGATACTGGGTCTGCCTGAGAGGAACCCGGACAGAAAATGGTCTGGACTTCATGTATGTAAGAGTCTGATAAGTATATGAAGAGCTGGTGTGTAAGGTGTGTCACACGTGTGGGTGGGACTGGGACAGTATATACACCAGGACCCCAAGGCTCAGGTCCCAGCTGTGCCTCCCTGGCTGGATATTGAAATGTCTATCACAGGGCCACAACTGTCCTGTCTCACTGGGTATCGTTAAATAAACCTGCTATAGTAGCAGGTGTCACTGGAGTGTACATGTACAGGAATGTGTAAACACATGTGTGTGCCACACAGGTCTTGGTCCTCACATCTTGAGGCAATGACCATTACAACTTTCATATTTCTATTATAGCATCGTCTGTACCCTGACATGCAGGTCCAGCCCTACTTAGTGTGCCCAGTGATGGGTCCACACCGCAAGAGCCTCCTCTCTTCCAGAAGTCCAGTTCCTAGTGGCCACATCCATTTTACCCTTGGTCCTGCACAGACTGGGCCTTTTCCTGGGAGTGGCTAATAGTACAACTCCAAATGGGATAGCCTACTACTTCAAATCCCAAAAACTAGTGCAGATACACCCCCACCCTAGTCACACTACAGCAGCGCGCACACGCACACACACACACACATACACACACACACACACACACACACACACACACACACACGGTCCTCAGAGCACTTTCTATCCATGATAAAGGAAGCAAAGTTCTTCAGGCACATAGCAAGGGCAAGGGCAGGGGCCCATTATATAATCTTTTGGGGTTTTGTTTTTTATTTGTATTTGAGGCTGGCCTTGGGCTTGCTGCATAGCCAAGGATGACCTGAAACTTCTTATCTTTTTGTCTCTATCTTCCAAGTGCAGGGATCATAGATATATACTATCATACTTGATTTATGGAGATGAACCCAAGGCCTTCTGCATACTAAGTAATCACTACCAACTCAGCTGCCTGTGTAGCTGAGTATTTAATCTCTACTGGAAAAACAAAAGACAAACAAACAAACAAAAAAACAAAGTGCATTTTTTTTTTTTTTGAAGACCCTGGATAAGAAATTGGGATTTGAAGCATACAGAGGCAGCACCATGCTGGAAGTGCACTGCCAATCAATGGAAATCCCCAGTTCTCACTGACTCCAGCTTTGGTTGTCATGGGAACTGCCTGCAGGCTGCTCCTCAGGGGACTCCCAGCCTTGGATCTCGCAGAAATCAGCCTCAACACAGCCTGACCTCCAGGGGACCCCAATTCTGCTCTTGGGGAGGCTTTGGGCTAAGCCTTTGCTTGGGGGATCTGTTTAAATGATATGCATTTTCAGTGGGTACATCAGTAGGACCTCTGGTATCTGGAGAAGCTGAGGGGCCTCCTACCGTCAATTCTTCCCCACTCTCTACCCCAGGTGCATTCAGAAAATGTGGGCCTTGGTGGCCCTGAGGCAGGAGACACAGATGCAGATGCAGGACAGTACCTGTACTGGTCAGTGGAGAGGCTGCTTCCGGTCTCCAGGGAGCTCCTGGGGTGGTAAAACGAGACAGGGTTACTAAAGGTCCCACAGCAAGCCCCTTGGCACCCTGCCCGCTCAGGTCACACAGGTGGCCTCAGACACGAAACCATGTGCTTTAGCCTTCTCCTGCTGTCCCCAGAGGTTGCACTGCCACCCTCATCTCAGCCTCAGCCTGGTGCTGGCACTAAGGATCTTTGGTAATGTCAATCCAAGGCTGGGGAGAGGAAGCTCTGTGGGCAGGGCAGGGTCAAACAGCTCTCAGGACTGGGATTATTGTGCCCCAGAGGGAGCCCTTGTGCAGAAGCAAACTCCCTCCCGCTGCACTCCATCCAGGCTTGGGGCTGGGATTTAAACTTGCATATGATTGACAGGACACTGCCATGCCCTTCCTTAAGGTGTCCTGACCAGGTTTTACAGCCTCCACATTGGCAGGGAAGCCCATGACCCTGGTATATAGCCCTAGCTTCCAGCTCTGAGCCCCAAAACCTGGTTTGCTGCTGTTTTCTACCTGAGTCAGAAAGCAGTCTTTAACTTCTTGCTTCATAAAGGACCTCTCTGTGAAAAGGTGTTTGCATGTGGCTATTGTGCCTAACCCGGGGTCCAGGAGTAAGCACCGTTTGGCAGTCTCCTTCACCCATAGGCTCAAATATTTGAATGCTGAGTCACCAGTGAGTGATAACTATTTGAGAAGGTTTAGGAGGTGTGGCCTTGTTGGAATAGGTGTGACACTGTTGGAAAAAGTATGCCACTGGGGGTGGGCTTTGAGGGTTCAAAATCCCATGCCAGGTCCAGTCCCTGCATTGGCTCTGCTTCTGTCTCTCTCTGCCTATGGATCAGCATACAGCGCTTAGCTACTTCACCAGCACCATGCCTGCCTGTCAACATGCTCCCAGCCATGATGATAATGGACTAAGCTCCTGAAACTGTAAGCAAATGTGAGATCCAAAGTTATGTTTTAAGTTTTAATTATTGTGCTCAGAGATCCATGAAACAAAATGCCTCTAACCTGTAAGCCCCTTACTCAGGGACAGATATTTCCTGAAATACTAGAGGCCATTGTTTATGGGAGATAACAAGCCACATGTTTTCACACCCATAAACAAGCTTGTTTGACCAATTTGTACCGGATGTACTTGATCATATGAGGCAGTAGGTACACAGGCAGGAAATACATCAGGATGTATGCTTGCTCCTGATTGGATGTAGGTGGAAGGTGTGCAGCTAGGAAATATGTCAGGATATATACTCGTCCCTGATTGTACCTTGTGAGAAATACATAGCCTTGTGGGTTTACCTTTATAAGCTTTTGCAAAATGTGACTTGTCACCATTTTCTGGGAACCCTGGAATGGACCTGACTAGAGTCCATTATCCTGGCCAGTATTTAATTAAAGCTTGCTTTGAATTTGGCTCAAAAATTGTGGTAGTGGTCTTATCAGAGCGACACCTGGTCATGGTGTCCCATCATAGCAATAGGCCAGTGACTTAGACAGAATTTGGTACCAGGAGTGGGGCACTGATGTGACAGGCCTGACCATGCTGCTTGTTGGAACAATGTGAACTTTGAGACTCTGGACTAAGAAAGCAGTTGAATGCTTTAAGTGGGGTTTAATGGGCCTTATTAGTAGGAGTGTGAGAGACAGTGGTGCACAGAGCGATGTAAATTATTATGACCCAACTCAAGAAGTTTCAGAGGGGAAGAACATTAGTAAGTGACCTAGAGACCATTCCTGGGAAATTTGGCAAAGACTGTAGCTGCTTTTTGCCCTTGTCCTAAAAAATCTTCCTGAAGCTAAATTGAAGTTTTAGATTAATATTAACTGTGGTGCCTGGTTACTGGTGGTTACTCTTGTGCCTATCTATAAGGATCTATAAAGAAAAGGAGCAAGAAGAAACACAAAATTCACAAGTTTGAGGAGAAGAGGAGCACCAAGAAATGTAATATTGGAGCCAAGCCAGTGCTTAAGGAAATAAAATGTTTAAAGAAAAGCCTAATGCTAAATGGAATAAAGAGTGTGGTTACCTCAGGGCAAGACCCCACTCAGCTAAGCTTCTAATTTGTGAAAGGAATCAAAGAAAAGATTAGGCAGTGAAGGAAACCATCAACAACAGAAAACTGAAACAAATGCAATTGAACGAAGGAGTCAAGTTCCAGCCCTATCAGGCAGTAGAACTTAGTAGTTAGTTTCAGCCTTGTGGTCTGGCTTTAGAGTCAAGATTAAAAGTGAGGGGTTGTGCAATCTCCCTCCTCCACTGAGGTCAGGTGTGTGTCAAAGGTGTCCCTGCGCAAAGGCCTAGAGAGGCGCCTAAGTGAAGCTGTGGAGATGGAGTCTGGACTGCTAGGTGACGCTGGAGATGCCAGACTTGTGAGATACCGGCTAAGGGGAACTGCTGACCTGCTGACCTGCTGTGGAGCCAGCCCAAGAGAGAGAAGCTGCTGTCGACAATGCTGAAAGGAATTGTGCCACTGCAATTAGAAGTATGCGATCTTTTAAAATTGATTCTACAGGGGCTACAGTTAAGACTGCCGTGAGTCTCAGACGACTTTCAACTTTTAAACAACGTTGAACTGTGAAAGACTATGGGGGCTTTTGAGTGCATTTTGCTTTATGAAATGGCTATAAGCCTATGGGGGGGTCAAGGAGTAACGTGATGGTTTGAAGAAGAATGGCCCCCATAGGCTCATACATTCCAATGCTTAGTTACCAGGGAATGGACTATTTGAGAAGGATTAGGCGGTGTGGCCTTGTTGGAGAAAGTGTGCCAGGTGGGATTTGAGGTTTCAAAAGTCCATGCTAGACCCAGTGAGTGTCTGTCTCTGAATTAGGACATCGTGGCTCTTAGCTTCTTCTCCAGTACCACATCTGCCTGTTGCCATGCTCCCTGCCATATGATAACAGAATAAGCCCCAATTAAATGTTTCCTTTATAAGAACTGCCCTGGCCATGATGTCTTCACGGTGACAGAACACTGACTAAGATGCCTTGACTTTCCTGCCTACGCCATGCTGCCGTCTTATACTGGATACCTTTTCCTGCTGCAGTGGGCACCATGCCTCTTCCCTACCCAGGACCTCCCTACTGCTCTTATGTGAGGCTATGTGTGACCATCAGGGCTTGGACATTCCAAGCAAATGCTGGGTGCTAATGTCAGCAATCTCAATTTCAGCCTCAGTTTTCCCACTGTCCTCATACTAGGTCCTCCCTGGAACCTCTTCTCTGCTGACAGCTATCTCTGCCCTGGAGTCAGAGTTCCTGGGACTACATATCACCAGCTCTAGGGCAGTTCTACCAGGTGTCAATGGTGCACTGAACAGCCCAAGCAGAGGAAGATTATGAAGGGCAGCGTCAGAGTGCCCCAGAACTTTCTAGAATGTTCACAGCCTAATGGGCTCCAGGGTGGCTGTCAGGGCATTGAGAAGGCAGTGGGCAGGGCTGGTAAAAAGAATCCATGATGACATGGTGGCAAGCTGGCCTTCAGAAGCTTTACCTGAATAAGGGGCCAGTCTGAATTCCCCAAGCCTGGCTGCTCAACCACAGACACTAAGCAAAAGTAATACCAGGGTGAGGTAACAAGATGCCTCCAAATGGTGCTAGGTTTCCACTCTGCCATGGGACAGGGCTTCTGCCCTCACTCCTGATTCTACCCCTGCCACTGCCCCTCTGTGACCACAGCAATAGCTAGTCTGTAGTGGGAAATCCATCTCACATGGGATCCTATTATCAATCACTATCTAATCTTCCTGTGAGCCTTACATGACACAAGGAATACTTTCTTTTTGTAGATTAAAAAAAGTTTTGGGAGCAGCACACTTGCAACAACACCATTCCACTCCCCTATCTACCCAGCAGTGAACTCCTGTTCACCCTGGAAAACCCCACTCACATGTAAAATGTTAACTCCTTTATGTAGTCCTCTCCTACTGCCTACCTCACGTTTATCCCATGATATCCTCACCTCTTTTCCTAGGGATGTATTTGGTCCTAGGATCACATGAGCATCAACTGGGCAATACCTTCTCACCAGCCAACTCAGTCAGCAAAGTCCCTATATAACAATGGGAACTGTGAGACAAGACACAGAGCCAAGGGCTTACTCAGCAAGGAGACCTGACCCTTGTTGCCACCTATATACAAGAATTTCTGCCTGGCTTCCCTATGCCCCTGCCCCTCAGGAGATTCCTCAGGGCCTAGCTTGACCATTCCATAGCCCCTGCATGTCTAGGTGACCTGACATGTGACCAGGTCCAGTTCCAAGAGGATCCCACTCTGAAACCCTCTGCCCCCGACCCTGTGGTCAGGCTGTCTGAGATCTTGGGTACCCGAAACAGGGGCCCAATTCCTGCCTCTCCTTCCTTACTGTTTGCTGCTCAGCACGGGTGCATTCAGGACTCCAACCTGGCCCCTGAACAAGATATTACTTCACCCTAAGTCTTTTGGGATTACGGAGGGGAAATGATAACCCGCCTCTGAGTAGCACTGAAGGCATCTAGGAGACCCTTCAGTGTCATGATCAAATGACTGTGTACAACATTGAGATGTCAGACCTGTGAGGCTAAGGCCTGAACTCCAGAGCCAAGGGCCAGTGTTCGAAGCCCTGCTGCTCCACATTGGCTTTGTGACCTTAGGCAAGGTGGATAACCTGGCTGTGCCTCCACAAAGCCTCCTGGTTGGTAGTGTTGGGAATATTAAATGGGTTAACATACTTCAAAGACTCAGAACAATGCCAGGAAGTCTAAATTTCATGAGTAAGAAGACAGGCTTCCAAAGGCTGGCACATGTGAAATTAAGTCATGCATTTATTAATTACGATAACAATGTCTACAATAAAATACAAAAGAACACAGTTTACTAGCACATTAATTCTATCTAATGGAGATTTCTTTTATCTGTGTGTACACACTATTTGTATGTGGAGCAGGGAGTCAGGGGAAGCCCGTATCCTTTCCACCCCGTTCAGAGTTCCTCTCACCCTTCTGGAGCTGCTCCTTCCTACCCTGGGGACCCCAGAGTCTTTGAGGATCCCTGAGCCAAGCTTCTGGTCAACTAGCTAGGCAGGTTACAGAACCTGCAACCCTGGGAAGGCATCAAGGCCAGCCTGAAGCCCCACCCCCATCAGAAACACTGCTACTCCAACCAAGCTCTGTCCCCAACCCTACCCTCAAGCACTCTTGAGGAGGCAGCTTCTATTTCTTTTTCAGGACCTACTGGCTGCTTCCTCCTTGGTAAGGGGCACACAGTTCAAGAGCAGGCCAGGTAGCTCTATGTAGTTGAGAGAGAGGCTCCAAAGATGGCGGGGGCATTGGGGTGGTTGTGTTCTGGGGTCTGAATACTGGTTACACATACACATGATCATTTGTGATGGGTCTATAAGCCACACACTGCTGAAGTGCACTCCCTCCTGTATGTACAGGAGCTGTATAACAGCTCACCAAACCTTACATCACAGACAAAAATCAGGGTGGGGACTCCAGCCTCCGACCTGCAATATCCAAAGGCTCAGGCCTAGGACATCCGGGAGCTAACCTCAATCTCTCATTGCTGCACTCTCTGGCCTTAGTTTCCTCTACCAAATGTAGGAGTGGTCAGTGTTTCTGTCCCTGGCTGCACCCAGGATTCTCTGAGTCTGCAAGGACCATTCTTGAGCCTTGGTGCCCCTACCTCAGATTCACAGAATATCCAGGGAGCCCCTGCATGCATACTTCAGCCACTCC